>NC_057861.1:750806302-751124873 GCF_019393635.1 Dromiciops gliroides
ACCAACGTGATATGAATTTACATCACACACCAAAAACAATCACAATTTAAAGATACTCTGTGTTGGAGTGCTTTTGTCACCCAAACAATCTATTGCAACTAATGTTTATTATGCATCTATGGTGTGCAAGCCCCTGTCCTAGGTGCTAGTGATACAATGACAAAAATAAAAAAAAAAAAAACCTCTGCCCTCAAGGAGTTTATGCTGTATATATTAAAATGAAGAGTATTCCTATAATGCAAAATTGCCGCCACTCTGCCCTCCCACTTTATGTGTTTTGTAAATCTGGATTCTTGAATATAAAATTTTCTTAAAACCAGCAAATATGGATGGCCAAAATAATTGTTTGGTAATGCTGGTGGTTTTCTTTTTATCAGTAACCTTAGGAAAATATTAATTAAGTAGCCAATATAGTTTATTTTATTTTTTAAAATCTAAGTTGAAAGAAAGGAATGCTGTTCTGTCTTGTTTGCCTAATATCCTTAAGAATTGTTGAATTTGGTAAAATATTCTTCTTGTTCTGTAAGATCCAAGGTTTAAGGGGAAAGGTGAATTTCCTGTAGTTTCTATTTATGATGTATGGAAATAATTACATAGGTGATCAGATTTAAGTGGAGATATTTCAGCCTAACAAAAGATATAGTTTCCTATAGATGGCATGCTTCTGCTCATAAATTTTCAATGGCTTCCATCAGTTTCCAAGATAAAAAGCAAAATTTAATCATTCAAAGCCTTCTATGGTAGGATGCAGCTCCCTTTTACCAATGAGCAAAATGAAATGTATTAGTTACATAAACTTGTCCACAAAGCTATTAAGCACCTAAAGCAAAACCACTACTACTGCTGCTGTCGCTGCTGTTTCTACTTCATTCAGTAGATTTTTTTAGATATGTCCAACTCTTCATGACCCCATTTAGGGTTTTCTTTTCATAGATACTGGAGTAGTTTGTCATTTCCTTCTCCAGTTCATTTTACAGATGAGGAAACTGAGGCAAACAGGGCTAAATGATTTGCCCACAGTCACACAGTTTGGCAGTTTCCGAGCCTGGATTTGGTTCTGAGGTTGGTCCTCCTGACTCCTGAATTGGTGCTATGTCCACTCCACCACCTAGCTACTCTCAATCCTCCTCATCCCACCCCCATCATCTTTACCACAACCACCACCACCACCACTGCCACTGCTATTACGACTACTTCCTCATCATTTTGGACAGAGTTCTAAGGGTCCTGGAACAAGAAAATATGTTGTTATTATTCTTTTTATATTTAATATCCTGTGCACTATGGTACAGATGAATGACTGCTTTTTAGTAATTAAATAAAATTATTGGGATTTGAGCTTATACTGTTGTAAACTCACTGAAGACATCCTTGACATCACTCCTGTTTTAGACAGATAACAGGGATGACATATATCTTATCCCATTTCCTCTTGATTGGGATTTTCTTTCCTAAGTCTCTATATTTTGAAAGTCATTTGTTCCACATAACTTGGATATTTGACATATTTGTTATGGTGGCATCTATTAAAAACACTGTTCTTTTTATAGTATTTTTTAATTTTTATTTGCTTGTTGGTTTTTGTTGTTGCTCTTGTTGTTTTGTTTTGCTGGGCAATAAGGGTTAAGTGACTTGCCTTGGGTCACACAGCTAGTAAGTGTCAAGTGTCTGAGGCCAGATTTGAACTCAGGTCCTTCTGAATCCAGGGCCAGCGCTTTATCTACTGCACCACCTACCTGCCCCCATAAAACACTGTTCTCAAGTTTTTATAGATCCACTTCATGACTGGGTGACTATGGGTCACAAGAATAGTGTCTAAGACTCTATTCTGCTTCAAGGTCAGTTTATTGGTTGAGATCATCAGGCTACTTTGAAGTGTAAGTGATATAACAATTGTTTATCTTTCATAGCATGAAGGATAATGGGTGTTTAATGTATAATTTTAGCCATTAGGTCATACTTTGCTAGTTATCTGATAGGTGCTAGATTATTATAGCCTGCAGTGAGATATTGCACAGATTCTACCATTTCCTTGTATAATCTTCATTAATCTTTAAGTCTGGGCTCCTTAAAGATAAGCAATCATAAATCTAGAGCTGGAAGAGATTTCAGGGACCATCTAGTCCAACTTCCTCATTTTACTTTTAAGGAAACTGAGGCTAATGAGTATGAAGTTATTTTCTATTTATTCAGTATTTCATTAGCTCTGTATATATTTGTTTGCATGTTGTCTCTCCCATTCAATTATAAACTCCTTATAAAGCAGGGAATGTCTCTGGCCTCTTTTTAAAACTCTCAACACTCAGAATAGTGCCTGGCACATAGTAGGTATTTAATAAACATTTATTGACTGATTTCTCAAGGTGACACAGGCAGTAAGTATCCAAGGTGGCTTTTGAACTAATGTGCTCAAAATCAAAAGCTAGCAACTTCTTTATCCTGCCCTTTTCTACAATTTCTAGGAACAAATATCATTATGGAACTTTGATTTTTCTGCAAACAAATGTGTATACCTCATCCATTTACTCATCCCTTCTTGATTAATGCATTATGGGCTGAATTCATGCCAGTATTTTTCATGCAAGTCCTTTGAATCCTGCTCTTGGATCATCAATGTTTCATGATCTCCCTCCTGAGAAAAACCACTCCCAGTTATAGGTGACCCATCCAGTGACTGATACCTGTAAGCAGATTCTACTGTTGCTCAGTAAAATAATGGCTGCTTATTGCAGAAGCTTGTCTCTACTTCTCTGGCCTATTAATCATGTGCTCTAAGAATGTCCATCAATCCTCTCTCTGCTTTTGGATTAAAAAAGCATTAGTTGGTCTGCAGCTAGCTTAGAGGGAAGGCCTTTTGGCTCCTCAGTGTTACAGAAGTCTTTGTTAGAGCATTTCCCAATTCTGTTCTAGTCCATTTTGTACGCAATTCTTGAAGCACACATGAAGACAGTTTTTTGTAAATGTGAATTGTCTTATTATGTGTTAATCCCACTCAGATTTGATTTCAGAGGCCAGCATGTCTCTCAGTATATTTGCCAACAGCCTTCTTTTTACTAATGTTTTGTTTGAGCCCCGGAAGAGGAAGGTATTTCTAGGTATTACCTTGATTTCTTGGTTCAATGTAACCTATCAGTTAAAGCTTGAAGCCTTCAGCCTCTATGCTTCCTTGGCATACATTCAGAATTTTACACTTATTGAGTCCAAATGCCATATTGACCTCATTGAAGAAAGATTCCATGAGACAAAGGAGCTGTTTAAAGTCCTCTGGATGAAACTGTATAGCTTGATGTTGTTCATGTATATGAGACATGATTAATAAGATGTTTTGGTTTGATGCTTTCTTTAATTTGGAAGCCATGTTTAATTCTGTTTAGAAGACATCACAATGGATTTACCGCTAAAAAGGACCATGATGGCCTTAAACTGTCTCCCTAAAAAAGATTGGATTTTATATCAGGCCATTTGGACACTATTGTGTTGTGGGTATGTTTTAAATATTAAACTTTTTAATTGAATATCCATATTATTGCTCTTATTCTCCTTGTTTGTTGTTCTTATAGATAGTGTTAGCTTCACTGTCTAGAGTTGTCCACACTTATGTGTAGACAGCAAGTGTTTTGTTATGCTCAACTCAGTGTAGAAAATCTGATGAAGGTGACTTGAAATGAAAAACCATTCAATCCCATCCAATACAGCTTGATCTTCCTAAAACATGACATCCGTCGCATTATCTTCTCTGGTTCAAAAATCCCAATGACTGTTTATTGCAAACAGAAAATCAATTTAGACACCTCGTCTTTCTTGAGAGATCTTTTCTGCAACAGAAAGGACGACCAATGATTATGTCTTATTCCCATCAGTATTCATGCATTGTCATGAGAATTCAAGAAATGCTATCAGCATGCCTAGTGGACCCTCTGTGATGGATTTATGGAAGGACATGGAGAAGAGTCGCACAGAATAGGGAAGCAGGGGTGGACTAACATACACTTATTACCTGCCAACTATGGACAAGGAACAGTGCTATGTCCCATAGATACAAATGCAAAAGTAAGATCTAGTTCCTGCCCTCATTAAGCCTGAATTCTATAGAATGAATGAATGAATGAATGAATGAATGAATGAATGAAGCTAGAGAATACAAAAAAATACATGATGATCACTGTAGCTTTTCATTTACAAATAACCAATCGTGAAAATACTTTGTATTTCATAGCCTCACAAAGGTCATCATAGCATTATTCATTAAGATAAATAGAGATGTTTATTCGGATGAATGTAATGCAGTCTATGCTTTTCATATGAATCACTCAGGAACATCACCTCATTTAATTATTACCATGAATGATTTTGTGTCCATTTTTAAAGAGAACATAAATGATGGAACCAAGAGTCAGAAACATTATCCCAGATCTCCATTGTTCAACTTCAAGTAAAGGAACACATTTTGAATATTCCTTAAGTTTGTACCTAGAAGGGAGATGGCCCACTTGAAGGGAGATGCCCCAACATCTGCTTTCAAAATGAACAAATATTCTGTGAATTTGTTTATAGTTTGACACACTACTGGAGTTCACAGTTGTTAACTTTTTCTATAAATATTTATAAATGGGGCTCTGTGCAATTTCATTGTGAATTAAGAAATATCGGCAGTTAAAATTATATAAATCAGCAGACCAGATACAAGCATAGTCTTTGATCTTTGCTTTCTCCAAGGGAAAGGAAGAGAAGGGAAGGGAGGAAAGGGGAAGAAGGAAATGGAGAGGGGGAAAAGGAAGGAAAAATTACCCATGAATAAGTAAAAATCAATGGAACACAATGAAAATTTATCTCTTCAAATTGTATTTTAGATTGATATTCTCTTTACCTTCTGGGATATTTGAATAGTAATGACTTTTCTTCCAGAATTCTTCTATCTTCACTTACATCTTATGGAAACTTTTAAAGCACAGTGTAAATCTTTTTCATCTGTTTTTCATGAGGTGGAAGGGAAGGAATAAAATAAATGATCATTTTTTTCAGTGTGATTTCAAAAATTTCACAATTACATTTATGTTATCAAACTTAATTCACACTTGAAAATCTGATTAAGATATAAAATGAAATGTAAGGCTATTAATTGTCAATACATTGGAATATGAAAAAGAATGTTAGAATTAATTGCTTACTCTTAATTTATCTTTGATGCCTTATATGACCTCATCAAATGTGTTTAGCCTTGGCAATGTTTTTCATGTTTTCTGGAATCTGTAGAAATGGTAGGTCAGAGATCAAGAATACCCACAGTCAGTACTGGAAAATGTATTCTTCATCCTATACACTTAGAGTGATGAATGAACAAGGAAATATCAGCTCTGTGTGTCCAGGCAGAAAAGCTAGTAAACTGAAGCCTTGTTGCTTGGATATATGTCATCTGGCTATAGTACAACCTTCCATGGTTGTGGAAATAAATTTTAAGTGTTCTTAGTATGATAATTTATTTTTCTAACATTTTCCACAGATCCAGTTTATTTTTATACAGATACAGATAACTTTAATAAGTATTGCTCTTTATAGTATAATTTGAAATTTGTACAAATCCCCTTAATCTTTATATTTTTTATTATTTTCTTTCATCATCTTGATATTTTGTTCTTTCGTGTTAACATTTTCAGTAATTAATCTATTTCAGTGAAGCATCTCATAATTTCCATTCATATGTCATTCAGTTCATAGATTAATTCACATCGTATTGTTATTTTTACAATATTAGTACGACCCATCCATGTACATTGAATTTACCTTCATTTACTTAATTCTTCCTTTATTTCCATAAAAATTAGATTCAATTTAATTGGCAGTCATTGTACTTGAGAGGACCAAAATGATATTACGATGTTGGTGTCAATATATAGTGCGTCTGACTGTGGCTGATCAGACCAACACATTAATAAATATATATTAAGCACCTAATATATGCAAGACACTCTAAAAATTTATTTTGTAGTTAAATGTTTGTTTCTTACATGTTTCATAGTGTGTTGGCTACTAAATACCTAATATGTTTTAAATTATAAAAGTTATTTTTTTTAGCAAGTATTCTGTGGTTTTAGGTCAGTGATTTGTTTATACCCTCAAAAAGACACTGCTAACAAAGAAAGCCAAGAAGTTTCATCAAATGAGAAGTCACACACATGTATTCTTACCTGTCATTTTATATTCATTATACTTAAATATGTATGTATGCACATATATGTGTGTGTGCACAATAGTGACATGAATTTAATATTCATATCACCAAATTTCTAAGCTATTTTGATTAACTTTATTATCTATATTTCTAAGAAAACATCTTATTTTCTATTGAGATGTATTCTAGTTTCCTTTTTCAAGCAATGTGTTTTCATTTCTTATTTGTATTCATTTCTTATGCTATCTAATGCTTCCACAACTAGAGTGACAAGTTATGTCTTTTTTAAACAGCTTCTAGATTTTTTTCCTGAATTTCTCTGGCACTAGTGGTTATTTATGTGGCAACTGATTATGATATTCCATTACTCTTTCCCAAGCTGCTCAATTTAGATAATCTATTTCTCTTTTTAAAAATTTGAACATTGTATATTTTTGTACATATTTATCCCTTTGGATCAAATTTTTATTTTTTCTTGGAATATAATTATATAATAGTTTCTATTAATTGTCATTTTATTTACATTCATTGTTTCCCTCATTCTCATTTTTTAATTCTGGTTATTTATTTTTACTTTCGTTTTTTGGAAATAGTTTAGCTTGCAGTTTATTTTTTTGGATAAAAACTTATTTTCCCCAAATATTAAAAACAGCTCTTTGTTTTGTTTATTGAAGTTATTATTTTTGTTTTTATTTTGCTTATTTCCCCTTTAATTTGATTATGTCCTATTTTGTTCTCTTTCTGAATTTATGACCTTACTTATTTTCTATTTTTAAGCTCACAGACTCCATCATTACTCTGCTTTATTAATGTAAGTAAGCATTAAAGGGTTCCAGTGTATGTCTCTGGGCAGTTTTAGCCAGGTCCCATTCATTTTGTTATGCTATTAGACTTCTGTCATCCAGTTGTATTATTATTTCTTATTCCTTAAATCAAATAACTTTTTTCTACGAACACCTTAATACGGACTTCAAGCCAGGTATAAACACAGAGACATAAGCTTCCTGAAAGGGCATGCCGGTGTTCCATAGGTCTCTAAAGTGGAATTACAGTCTTGTGTTTCTAGTGAGGTTCTCTGAATTTCTCTAATGATCTGCTATGCACTGAGCACTGTACTAGGTACCAGGGATACCTGTAGAGAAAGTGAAATAATCCCCATTCACAATTTGCTACTATTCTAGCCAGGACAGTTAACAAAGACAACACTTGGGAACACCACAAAGCTTTCTCAGGAAAATTTGTAACAATTCAAGGGAGATGCGTTTTACCAATGATAATGGAAAAAAGAAATATGTTAGTCCTATGTCCCCAGTCCCTTTGCAGATCTTTATGTGTCATTTTTCTGAATGGAGGGATTGTCCTGTTTGCTTGGGGTTGTATCCCCAGCCTTTAGCATGGTGCTTGGCACAGATTAAGTGTTTAATTAATATTCTCTTGGTCTTTCAAAAAGAAACTTTCATTGGCTAGAATAAGACATACAATTAGATAGGTAGTACTCAACTTCGTGTGAATTATCCATACCTGGAACTGTACTTGTATCCATACCTGTAACAATACCTATACCTCATCCACCTTTGGTATCCACCTGATTCACCCAACTCTCACCTGTGTCTGCAAGAAGCTGTAGCATGCACAGTGGCTATACTCCAATGAACCTTCTCAGCAAGTGGGATAAACCTGGTTGAGGGTAATTGACAGGCTTTAAACCCATTGGTGAGTTAGGGGGATGTTTACCCCCCAGATGTGAAGACTTCACCCAGTGCAGTGGATAGATGAGAACAATTTGTTCCAACAGTCATGAAGGTGGCTAAAGCAGGTGTTGTAGAGCACTTAGAGCTTGGTCATCCATTGCATCCTAGACCATGCTAAGCAATCTTGACTTTGTCCTGCCACTGGACCTTGATGCCTGGAGGAGAGAGTGAAACTGATGACTTTGTACAACTCTACCTTATTTAAATACAATTCACACACGAGTCAATTCATTACCTGTGATGACATTGTTCCTCACTGAAAACAAAGGACAAAACAACTTGTATCTCTCTATATTTATACTTTCATCTCTACTTCTACTTATACCCATGTCTACACTTACATACATAGATATTTATACCAAGGGTTCTTAACCTTTTTTAATGTTATGGAAACCTTTTGACAATCTTGTGAGACCCATGGACACCTCAGAATAATGGTTTTAAATGCATAAAACAAAAAACCTAAGGTTATAAAGTAAACCTGATATATACTTAAATATTATTATCATTTTTTAAGCCAAGATAACCTCTAAGATAAACCCCCCTGACTTAGACCTATATTTATACATTATAGTATTAGCACAGTTTTTTAACATGTACAAGGTAATTAACAAGTGCTTGTTGAATTGAATTATCTGTTTGCAAGCAGCTTAGAGGCATCCATCCTGTGTGTGTGTGTGTGTGTGCGCGCGCGCGTGCGCGCGCGTGATGTTTCCTGTAGCTCACCAGTTTCTCCAGTGTAGTATAAAAGCACATCCCTTTAACATACCCACAAGGGTCACTTGAGAGATGGTGTCAAATTGCTTCCTGAAAAGGATCCTTGATGTCTCTGGCATTCATTCCCTGATGTAGCAGGTTAATAACCCTGTCACAAATGGAAACCTGAATGCTCTGACATCCCCTTTTTCTTATGAGTCCATGTCCCTTCCCAATGAATGCTGCTTCCCAAAGTATACTCCAACTCTTTGAATTAAATGTATATGTGTGTATGTCTGTGTGCATGGAGTATACAATTTTGACAAAGGTTAAAGTCAAACTCACTGGTCTCTTCTTTACTCACTCTGCTTTCTACTTCCTTTTAAAAATTGGTATTAGATATGCCTGCTAACCATTTACATTGGCACCATATGGATATCGTATCTTGCTGAGAACCAAACCTGACATTCCCAAATCCTATGAATTTGGTGAAGATTTTCCCATGTAGATTTTTGTGATTTCTCTTCAGGAACTATTTTTATGCTTGGGGACTTAATAAATGTTTGTTAGCTGATTGGTTGGTTTGTCACTGAACTGCTATTAATAAACATTCTGTCACATTCCCTAGAATAAGATACACAGAAGGGGCAGCTAGGTGGCACAGTGGATAAAGCACTGGCCCTGTATTCAGGAGAATCTGAGTTCAAATCTTGCCTCATACACTTGACACTTACTAGCTGTGTGACCCTGAGCAAGTCACTTAACCCTCATTGCCTCACAAAAAGAAAAAAAAAAAGAAAGAAAAAGAAAAAAGAAAGAATAAGATACACAACTAATGTGCCTTTAGACTTCATATGATCATATATCTATAACTGTAACCACACCGCTACCTATGCCCATAACTATTTTCTATCTATTTATACCCATGCTCCTACCTTTGTCTCTGTGTCTACTTCTACCCACATAGCCCCCAGAATTCTTCTATCGTCACCTACTTCCTTTGGTAACTTTTAAAGTATATTGTCAACTATTTTCATCTGTTTTGCAGACAATGATCATCTTTTCAGTGATTTCAAAAATGTCATAGTTAAAATGATTTTGTCCTGCTAAGTTGATGCTTGAAAACATAATCACTTAAAATGAAAGACTCACCATTATTAATACACTGAGATAGAAAGAAGACTGTTAATTCTTCATGGAGTTCAAGATGATTGGAACTAGACAGGACATTGGAGGCTAGGTGGTCTAAGTTTCTCATTTTGCAAAGGAGGAAACTGAGACCTATGGAGGCCATGTGACATTCTTAAGGGCACCCAGAGCTGAAACCTGAATGCAGGCTTCCTGATTCTTTCCTATAGACCCCATGGTCTTAAAGAAGTTCATTTATGTAGAACATAATTTTCTCTTAAGGGATCTCCAGAATTGGCAAACATTAAAATGTTTTATTAAGGAATAAAATATCCTAAATAGTTACAACTGCCTGTGTCTAGTCTAAGCTAGATCTGTATTCGCCTCATCCTCCTCTTTTCTTTCCAGCCAAAGCTGGAGGTCTCCTTTTTGGCCGCCCAGATTTCTGCTGAGTTAGCAATGTCAGGAAGATTTACCCAACTTTCACTGACCAGACTTCAGGAGGAGTTAGTGAAATACAGTCCAAGATCAGGCTTAGTTTAACTATGAATTATGTTGTGTGTATTTAGACTTTCCTACTGTTATACTGTGTTTATCTGTTGACTTCCCCCAAGATTTAGAGCTTTGTTCTACTTAATAACTTGCTTTATTTTGTTTGACATGTATTTTATGTCCTCCATGTGCACGGATCCATAAGGTACACAATCGTGGGTGAGGGGCCAGAGAGAAAGCCCAGCCCCAGAAGCATGAAGGTTAAGAACTTGGGGATACACACTGGGCATGACTCTCATTCTTATTGAGGATACAATTTCATCAATGCAGTGATCATGAGTCCTTTTTATTTTCCTGGAGCACTCGAGCTTGAAGTGATTAGAATAAACATAGGAACATATGGATTTGTTTCTATAACTGAACTTTTATTCTTTTTCAAAAATTAGTAAATATTTTAGTTCTTGGGTGACATAGAAATGGAAAAGTCAACAGTTGCCTGTTTCTCCTCATATCGCATTATGCTCATCAGTGCTAATTAATGAATGAAAGTGGGAATGAATGAATAAGCATTTATTAAATGCCTGCAACTTTACTGGGCATTGGGGATGGAGAAGTTACAATCAGTCAGTCAAGTGAATAAGTGTTGACTGTATGGAAGACATCGTGCCAAAATGAAAGATGACACATTATTGTCATTATGAACAATTATTTCATATATGAATGCTGCTTTTTAGATTTTTCCATTAGAAATGCAAGATGAGGGGCAGATAGGTGGTGAAGTGGATAGAGCACTGGCCCTGGATTCAGGAGGACCTGAGTTCAAATCCGGCCTCAGACCCTTGACACTAGCTGTGTGACCCTGGGTAAGACACTTAACCCCAATTGCCTCACTAAAAAAAAAGAAAGAAAGAAAGAAAGAAAGGTGAGATGGCTTGGTGGTTAGAGAGCCATCAGGAAGACCTGGATTTACATCTCATCTTTGACACCTACCAGCTGTGAGACTCAGTGTCTGAATACTCCAGATCATTTTGAAGACTGTAAATTGCATAGAAAGGGCCAACTTACATTGGAAAAGGGACTTTCCTCACTTGGCCATTCCCCAAAGCAGCAAAACCACAGGTTCAATCCCTAAAGATAAAAAATGGTTCCCTTTCATAATCCTAGTCATTGGAGATGGACAAGAGCATGGCTAGTGATAGGGATCAAAACACATATTGTTTGGTGTACAAAGAAACAAGAGCACAGGCATTAAGGCAAAGATGCCTCTAATCTCATGCATGATTTACTCTTTCAAAAATTATCTTTCAGAAATTTCCTGGGGCAGCTAGGTGGCACAGTGGATAGAGCACCGGCCCTGGAGTCAGGAAGACCTGAGTTCAAATCTGGCCTCAGACACTTAACACTTACTAGCTGTGTGACCTTGGGCAAGTCACTTAACCCCAATTGCCTCACTAAAAAAAAAGAAATTTCCCAGGACATTGATAGTAATTTGGGATATGAGGATGAGGATGAGGATGGATGATGGTGAGAATGAGGATTAGGACGATGAGGATAATGGTGATGGTGGTGATAACTATGCTCACAATAAAAATAACTAAAATTCATATAGTTCCTATTATGGGCCAGACCCTTTGCTAAGCACTTTGCAAATATTGTCTCATCACAACAACACTGGAAAGTAGGTGATTTTATGATTCCCATTTTACAGTTGAGGAAATTGAGGCAGATAGAGGTTAAGCAATTTACCCAGGGTCACACAGCTCATAAGTATCAGAAGCTGGATTTGAACTTATGTCTTTCTTTTGCCAGGCTCAGAGCCATATCCACTGGACTGTGTCACTCCATATATGGAGATCACTGGGTAATAGTGCTCCTAATATTGAGAGAGCTTTCACTGGCGATGTTCCCTGTGCTGCATTATAGGATTGCCTTTCTTTTAAATTCTAAAAATACATTTTTCAGAGTTTTCCATTTAGGTTTCTCACAATATAAATGGCATAGTCTGGAAGTAGGAAGGGTGAGTGCAAGGCATCAGGGTGTGGTGAAAGAAGAGTTCCTTGGGATTCAGGGGGTTCAGATTCAAATCCCAAGCCCTAGCACCATCTATCTGCTTAACCTTGGGCTAGGTACCTAACTGGCTTCCCCTTTTTTAGTCCCCAGTTTCCTTCTATATAACATTAGGTGATTGGATGAAATGATCTCTGAATCTCCTCCCTGATCTGTATGGGGCCCTCTGAGGACCTTGATTATGCAAATATGATTGTGTTGACCCAGCCTTTAGTTTCATTGCTTTCCAATTATTCCAGCATCATGTGGTTGCATGATTAGGTTGAAATTATACTAGGCTTAGAGTGAGAGGATTTGGATTCAAGCCCTATTTAATTCAGTTACTACCTCAGGCAATGTGAGACCTTGGACAGGTCACTTATCTGCTCATATCTCCATGTCCTCATTTGTAAAAATGGAAGGGAGGTCCTGTTGGACTAGATAACCCCTAACCTCTCTTCCAGCCCTCAACCTTACCAACCTCTAAATACTTACATGGGTCAAAATGAATGAATGTTATCTCATTGGTCATGGAAACTTAGGGGGATTCCTCTGTCTGTGACTAGTGGAGGATTGAGATGCTCTCAATTTTCTATGCTCTGCTTAGAGGGATTTTCCCCCATTGGGGAATGCCCCTAAATCATTGTCTTCACTCAGGAGGCCCTTTTTTTACAATGAAAGATGAAGAGGAGCTGAAAGATTTTAGTCATGGCCCTAAATATAGACATCTCCATGCTCAAGGATCAGTTCTTACCATAGAGTGCCATCCGTACTTCCAATTTCTTTTTTTAGAGCACTAATTAATCAGTGAATGTTCATTAATCCCCTACACTGTGTGTCAGGTGTTGGTACTGGGGGTACAAAGAGAGAAATAAAGCTATTCCTGCCCTCTGAGTGCTTGGATTCTAAAGGAGGAGACAACATTCATGTATAGAGTCACATTTTAGAAAATCGTAAGAACCAGATATACGGTCACGTCAGGAGGAAAGTACTAGCAGCTGGGGAATAGAGGGGCCAGGAAAGATCTCATGTGGGACGTGGCATTGATAAAAAAGGTAAGGAGGGATTGCATTCTGTGCAATGCAGAAATACAGAGATGAGAGATGGAATACCGTAAGAATAGGAAACCACAGAATGTGTGGGGGGAAAACCCACATAGAATGTGACTGGAAAAGTTATGCTTATTGGTACGATATATTGGTATGTGCTTCTTAATATGACTTGAAAGGGAGTTTGGGTCTCGGTTGTGAAAAGACTGAAAAGCCTGTATCTCTCTTCTCAGATGAATTCCTTGAAAAAACCTCTCCACCCATTACCTCCCTTCCTTTCTTTCCCTTATAAGCTCTTGGTATTCTGTTTTCCAACCTCCTTTGTTCATCTGAAGGTTTTCTCCAAAGAGATCAATGATCACTAATCATAATAGCTCACATTTATAAAGCATTTTAAAACTTTCAGTCAGTCAACAGGCATTTACTAAATACCTACTATGTGCCAGGCTTTGTGCTGAATACTGGGGTTACAAAGGTAGGCAAAAATACTCTTCCTGCCCTCACAGAGGTCACAATCTAATGGGGGAGACTACATGCAAACTATATAAACAAGACATGTATAGAGGCAGCTAGGTAGTGAATAGAGCAGTGAGTCTGGAGTCAAGAAGACCTGACTTCAGGTCCAGTCTCAGACACTTATTAGCTGAGCAAATCACTTAACCTCTGTTTGCCTCAGTTTCCTCATTTGTAAAGTAGGGATGATAGCACCTACCTCCCATGGTTGTTGTGAGGATCAGGGATAATAGATTTAAAATGCTTAGCAAGTGCCTGGTCCTTGCTGGAGAAAATGAATATCATCAACAAAAGGAAGGGATTTGGATTAAGGGAAATCCAGAATGGCTCCCTGTGATTTGGGATGGGACTTGAAGGAAACAGGGGTACTAGGAGGAAGAAATTAGGAGAGAGGGTTCCAGGAGTGGGGGACAACTAGTGGAAATGCCAGGAGTCAATAGTGTGGAAGGAGCAACAGAGGTCTATAGGGGTGGCTGGTGCAAAGGTGGGCAGGGCTCAGGCTGTGAAGGGCATCTGTACATTGTATAAACTGGTTCTCACAACAGCCCTGGAAAGTGCTATTATTGGTTCTGATTTACAGGGAGGGGAAGGGATGGGAACTAAGATTTAGTAAGTATCTTCTGTGCTCTTGGCACTGTGCTAGGGTGAAGATCATCCAAAGCTCAGAAAGGGTGTCTCTTTCCAAGGGTCACGCAGTTAGTGAATGCATGCGGCAGGATTCAAATACAGGGCTTCCTGATGCTAATTCCAGTGTTTTGTCCACCATGTGATACTGCTGCCTAAGGCCAATGTGGACTGGGGGGAAGAGGAGAGCAAAATCCCCTTCTCTCCTTCCTTCTGTTTAGAGGCTCAAAGGGAAAGGCAAAGCAGTGTCATCTCAAGATCTGGGTTCTTCCTCCCACGCTGGCCATAAAAACTGATGATAGGGGACGGGGAAGGGGAAAGGAAGGCAAGTGAGGAGAGGGGAAGAGAAGGGAAGGCAGAGGAAGAGAAGGGGAGGGGAGGGAAAGGGAAGGGAAAGGAGGGGAGGGAAAAGCGAAAGGAAGATTTGTAGTTCGAGTATCTAGGTTTAAATCCAGGTTCTACCACTTGTTAGCTGTGTGATCTTGGATAAGTCATATGACTTCCTCTAGCTTAATTTTTCTCTTGGTAAAATCTGAAAGTTGGAATAGATGACTTCTAAAGTGTCTTCCTGTTAAGCAATCTGAATATGAATTATGTAGGTTCTGCATATAGCCATCTGGTGTTCGAGATGGATTTATGACCTAGTCACTGAGATAATAATAATAATAATAATAATAATAATAATAATAATAATAATAATAATAATAATAATAACAATAATAACAATAATAATAATAACTAACATTTACATAACTTTGTTTTGCCAACTACTTTGCAGATATATCTTATTTGATTGAATTAATCTAATTTCACAGTCACTTGGCCCCATGAGCTTTGAGTTTCACTTCTCTCCATGGTATGAAGTATCAGTGTTGTGTTTCTCGGTCTCTTCTAGAAGTGTTTGGGTGGGCCCGCCTCAGCCTTCCTGGAGTTCCACATGCACACATTCCACTGAAGGACAGGATTTGGCTCCTTTTTAGGGTAGATTTTGAAAGGCAAAGATAATTGTCCCGCTGCCTTTTGGCATGTTCTCAGCTGCGCATGACATCCTGTAAAGATTTTTAATTCAAATAACCAAGGAATTTTAAACAGCACACACACACACACACACACACACACACACACACGCACACACACCAGATGTATGTTAGAGAGCTCATAAATGAAAATGACAGTCAATTAATGAACTAAGAAAGTAAGTGAAGGGATAAATTCCCATTTCAAGATCTGGGGTAGAATTTTTTTTTTTTAACACATGGCTGATTTCAAAGCTTCCCCTTCCCAACCTCCCCCACCACCAATTTGGAGCCCAACCCATTAGGAAGTAGCTAGCATTAGGAGAAAAGAATTTGAATTCTAAATGACCTTGATACATTAAGGAAAGAATCAGCAGCATTCAGGATGAAGCTCATGGGGAAACAGAAAAACAAGCCATGTAAATTACTCTCTAGTAAACGTGGCTGAAAGGAACCAGGATTCTCAATTCATTGGTGTTCTGAGGGGGGTTACAATGATGGGGAAACAGCCCAATGCTTGGAGCCAAAAGATTGGAAATGGAATCCTGTTTCTGACTGATGTTCACTCTTTTGGTTTGTAATGAATCCTTTAGCAGCTTGGAACCTCAGTTTTGCCATCTGTTATAGGGGAGAATATATCTCCCACCTGCAAGGCAGGTGGTAAGGAAAACAGTCAATTGTTATTGGCATTTTTAAAAATCTCATTCTTATCTTTTCTTTTTTTGGGGGGATGGGTTGGGGCAATGAGGGTTAAGTGACTTACCCAGGGTCACACAGCTAGTAAGTGTCAAGTGTCTGAGGCCAGATTTGAATTCAGCTCCTCTTGAATCCAGGGCCAGTGCTTTATTCACTGTGCTACCTAGCTGCCCCCACATTCTTATCTTTTGAATGAGTTCAATTTGAAATGGCCTTGGGGCAAATCAATATCCTGTCATAGAATCCAAGATTTTAACCTGGGAGGGTACTCACAGGTCATGGAGTCCTGACTCCTTGTATTACAATTGAGGAAATTAAGAACCATTGAAGTGAAGTGACTTTCCCAGGATCACAGGCTTCCAGGATGTGAAAGAACTGGGATTTGAAACCAGGTTTTGAATGATCTAAGATTGGTGAGATAGGAGAACAGCAGCAACAAAAAGTCCTTTTTTTTTTTTCTTTTTTGCTTGGGAAATGGGAGATTCTATGATTCCACAAAGGGAAAAGAACAGAGTTTAAGGCAATGATCTAGCTGAGCTACAATTCCTAGGAAAACTCTATAGTGGATCATTAAAAGGGTAGTTGGTGAATGCTTAGAAAGGGAAGTGGCAGTGGCTGTTTGCATCTGCAGGATTTAGCACAGCGGTTATCACATAAGCAAGTATGTAATAAATGGTTTGTTGTGTGTGTGTTTATCCACATCCGATGTACTTGAAGACTTTTTTAGGTCTTTTTGTTATTCCATGAGCACCATTGTGGCATTCAAAACATCCATTGATTCTCTCTCTCTTTTGCTCCATAACTAGTTCATGAAGAGTAAGGCTTTGGGAGTTTTGACATCAATAAAAGCTACATGCTCTTTTACAACTACATACCAGTCTACTCTCTTCTTTTAGGTCCAGAGCACTGTTCATCAGAATGCTTGACCAAGATACCCAAATATTCCAATGACCATGTAATTTTCCTCCAAGGTACAGATCACAGTCCATTCCCATCAGCTCATCCTATATCAGTTTTGCCTATGTTCTCCCACAAGGTTGTCACAGCACTCAATATGCTGCAAAATTTTCTCACTTCCTCCTGAAATTATGAGGAGACAAGTGGCTATCTACTATGTATTCCTGGTTCTTGCCATGTGACCAGCCCAGCCCATCTTGTCTTTCAATTCCATGTTTGTTCATTGACGTCCTTTACACCAATTCTTCATAGCCCCTTATTTGTTGATTACATGACACAATATAATCATACCCATCTTTTTTATTCCCTATGGCTTACTGAGTGATGCTGAATTTTAATTCTTGGGAGACTACAGCATTTTATGTTTCACAACCATACAATACAAGCAGAATATGGATATTAAAAATGGACTCTTTGTCTTATGAGACAAAGCTGTCTCAATTCAACTGCCCACTTTATTTCTTAATAAAGTCATTGAAGATGATCATGATATCAACAGCTGATATTTATACAGCATATTATAAAAGCAGTTAGGTGGCACAATTGGATAGAGAGCTGGACCTGAAGTGGGGAAGATCTGAATTCAAATCTAGCCTCAGATGGTCCTAGCTGTGTGACCCAGGGTAAATCATATAACTTCTGTGTACTTCAGTTTACTCAACTGTACATTGGAGAAATTAATAGCAGCTACCTCCCAGAATTATGAGGATAACATGAGATATTTATAAAGTGCTTTGCAAATCTTGAAGCACTGTATGAATAGTAGCTAAAATATATTAAGTTTACAAAGTTGCCAAGTCAACTGACTAAGTGTTTTGGAGATATTACCTCATTTGGGCTCCTCAATAGCAATGTAACATACTGCAAGTATCAACATTGCCATTTTGCATGAGAAACTGGGGCATTGAGACTTAAAGAATTCTAAGTGACTTATCCATCATCCCACAGATCATGGGAATAAGAGATAGAATTTGAACTCAAGACTTCCTGACTCCTAATGCAATACTATAGCCATGGGCTGTATTCATGGATTAATTGACTGAGGCTGGCCATCTACCTACATTCTATGAGTTATATGCAGAAGGTAGGAAAGCATCCTGGAGCTTAGTGCATTCAAACTAATGTCATTGAAGATCATCTGGAGGATAGCACCATGTGTTAGGGAGATTCCTTCCATTTGGACTTTGCATGCCACATTCCATGGCCCAAGTGAAAGCATTTCACAAGCATACCTACTTTATACTCTGCTTGCTGGGTAAAATGATTGAACGACATTGTATCTGTGGTTACACCAAATGTGGAATTCTCCTAGATCTTGGAATATAAATGAGAGGATTTTTTGTTGAAGAACATTCAAAGATATAAATTGTTCTACCACATCAAATGTTTTAAATATATTTGCATGTCAGTGTATTTATACTTAATTTTTATTTAATATATAATTTCATTTATATAAATATAAGGTATAAATATATGTTTATGCACGATATATTTACATGTTGTATTTCTATTTGAATTCTTCCCTAAGGTGCCCATGAACTATGTCAGGCATTAGCCATAATTAGTTGACCCTTGGGCTATGTGAATGAAAGCCATATATATATACACATACATACACACACATGTATGCACACTTACATATATGCATACTTTTTTTTTTGTGGGGCAGTGAGGGTTAAGTGACTTGCCCAGGGTCACACAGCTAGTAAGTGTCAAGTGTCTGAGGCTGGATTCGAACTCAGGTTCTCCTGAATCCAAAGGCCGGTGCTCTATCCAATGCACCACCTGGATGCCCCTATACATACTTTTTAATGCAAATCAGCAGTCTGCTGGTTAGATTGGGAACTGGACAAGAAGTCAGTAGGATCTGTTTTCAGTGCTTCTGATATTTTCTAGCTGTGTGATCCTGTACAAGTTGATTTCTTTGCTTTGTTTTTTTCACCTGTAAAATGAGAACACTGACTCAATTGCCATTAACCTCCCTTATGGCTCTAAATGTAAAAATATATGATAGGAACATATCCTTTTATTAATTTTGGCAAAGGTTGTCCACTTTTTTCTAATTTATTGCTCTTCATTTGACCCTTAAGTGCCCTTGGGGTGATCTGGTTTAGCTGGGTCTCTGGTCTGCTTTCCATATTCTTAGTGACCACTCTACTGAGCTTTTCTCTTTTATGAGATAATAATTCTTATAATCTTCCTCTTCCTCTGTAAAGTTTTTCAAATATATTTCTATTCCATGCTGGCCTTGCCCTTGGCTGCTCTGTCTCTTTCCTTGGCAAGGAGATCAAGTGTTTCCTGGCTGACGTTGTTTCTAGGCTATTTGCTTTACACCAAGCAGCTGTGGTACTTACTAGTTCTGTGACCTTGGACAAGTCACTTAACCTCTCTAAGCCTCAGTTTCTTTATCTGTAAAATTATATGGTAATATATAAGGTCTCTCCCAGCTCAAAGTATATGGTTACTATGAACTTCTGTAGAAAATAACCTTCTCCTACTTCCCCACCCCGACCCCACACAGAGTGTAGCCTCCTAGAATGGGTTAGGTTGAAGCCATAGTAATTACTTGTCTAATTTTCTTTTTTTTATCTTTCAACTTTGGTTGTGACTTTGACTTTTGCTTTAGCTAGTCACTGAATCTCACCATTTACAATTCAGAAACGACTACTATTTCATGAACAACAAATTAACTGTCTGTGTAAGGATATAGAAAATCTCATTGAGGTGACATTATTTGCTACCCAATACGTCCACCCCTTCTAAATTTTTCTAGAAGGAAATATTCATAATATACCAATATGAGACTCCTGATTGGTTCACACACCTTTGGCTTCTTATGTTTCTCATTCCTGAGCAAGTGAACAAATGAATACTTAACAATATTCCCTCTGCCCCCCCATCATTCTCACCAATGATACCAATCTTCTTGTTGAAATCAACAATTTCCAATGTATCGTTTTACTTTGTTTGAAAGATCTTTTCCAGGGCTCTTAGAAGTCCAAATTTCAATTAAAGGGTTTATAGATAATTAGCTTTTGAAAATAAGGAAAATGAGGCCCACAGAGGTTGTGATTTACTCAAGGTCAAGCAGGTGGTCAGTGGCAGTGAAAGGATTTAAACTAAGCTCCTCTGGCCCCAAATGCAACCCTGTTCACACTGAACCATGTTGCTTTTATCATGAATGGTGTGTCTGGACTCAGGAGGGACTTGGCTTCAAAGTCAGCCTCCTATTCTTCGTAGTTGTCCCATCCTGGAAAAGTCGGGCTCAACGCTTAGTTCCTTTATGTGGAAAAGGCAGATCTTAATGATGCTTTTGGTACTTACCCCCAAGTGTGGCTGTGATGCTCTTCTGAGATAACATGTGTGAAGCACAAGAGAAATGTCAGCACTGGGAAATTAACACATGTGCATGTAAGTTACTGGTATATGACTGTAATTGGCAAGGAACCCCTGAAGATGCTAAAGGTTCTAGCATGCACAAATCACTAGGAGAATGGGATGCTTTCCATGCTCAAGTTCAGTGAAGTCTTTGCCAAAAGCAGCCCAGCTTTTCAAGGGTCACATTCATTCTAGGTCACTCTCTAGTAGAATGTTTCTGAGTGTGATTTGTTTTCAAGAAAGAAGAAATTTCAGAGGAGAAAAAATGAACCGAGCCTAGCTCATCCGCTTTAGTTTGTCACCCAAATATGTTTGGACATTTTGTTGTGGCTGTTGTCTTGGCCTCTTGCCTAAGACTTTGTGTGAGACCATTTGATGAAGAGATCTGCCTAAGTGATGCTGAGACCGCTGTCAACACTCACAGCCAGACTGTGGCTGCCATCTTCTTTCTCGGCAGGAAGGACTGGATGAGGGCCATGCCATTTTGTGGGGGACATCCTGCAATCATTGTTATGTTGCTAATCCAAAGCTTAATGCGTGGCTTGTAAATTCTCATGTTAAGCCAAGAAGAAGCCGTTTAGCGGGAAGCTTGAGAAGTATAGAGTTTGGGGGAAAATGGCACCCTGAGTATTTGGAAAGAGAGAAAAAGCACTCTTGGGTATGACACATTTTCTGGGAAACTCTGCTGTGTTCATTAGCATCTCAGGAAGGAATTCTGAATCCCAGAATTTGAGGATTATATGGGGACCCAGTAGCCATGCAGTCCAACATGTACCCCAAGAGAAAACCCCATCATAACATATCTGAAACTTCATTTCTTACCCTTCCAACCACTTGAAGCTCACATTGCTGGAGCTCCCGCCAATGTTCCTTCACCAAATAACAGAGAAAAATAGATGTAAAAGAAATATAAAATAGCAACACTGTGTGCTCATGGCTTCATGGAACCTCACCCCAGCAAAGACGCTCACAAGCACACCTCACCCACAGCCAGGAACAGACAGAGGTCAAATTGCTTTCTTTGCCACTCAGTTATGAGAAAGAAAATGGTCTGGGAATACCCACTGAAGCTGAGTTATGGTGGAGGATGTTTCAATTGCACAATATGTAACATTTCCTTGAGCAGGCTCTCTAAGCCCTCCTGTGTTCCCAATGGTTGGGGTACCAGCAGTGGGATGAAGATCCCACTGACCAGATCCCCATTGCATCTTGGAAAATTGGTCATCCAGCTTCTGCATAACCTATAAGAAATATACTACCTCTTAAAGCAGATCATTCCACTTTGGAAGAATCCCAATAATCAAGAAAACATAAAGCCCAATTTGGCCTGTTTGCTATTGTTCCTGATTCTGTCCTCAAGGGCTGAAGAGAATAAGCCAAATCCCTCTTCCATAGGACAAACCACCAAAGGCTTAAAAAGAGCTCTCATGTTCCCCTGAGTCTTCTCTTCTCCAGGCTACATGGCCGCAATTCCTTCTATGACATGGACTCAAAGCCTTTTGTCATCCTGAGGGTTCTCTCTAGCTCATCAATGTCAAGGTTGATTGATACAATCTGGAAATGGGAAGAAGATGAATTTTTCCTCTGGTTTGAAAAGTACTTGGATGTTGTCATGGAATTGTTAAACACTGCTCATAATCCCTGGCAGAGTTTTGTTTTGTTTTTATTTGATTTTTCTTATTTATTTTCATTTTTTGTATTTTATTTTCTACTCAAAACCAAGTCAGATCATGTGATGTCAACTTCACGTAAAACTAGAGAAATGGGAGTTGGAAAGAGAGTTGAGGTTCTTTCATTTGTCCTGCTCAGGGATGCTCACACTCTAAGTGGACAGGGTTCCACATTTCCTATCCAGGGCCTTGGTCTATTTCACATGCATAGAGCAATCACTATCATTAATTACTGTCAGATTTGAGGAGCAGTGATTTTTTCTGGGAAAGTCTTTCATGTTGAGTTCATGGACAAGATGGAGAGATATGGATTATTCAGTAATTTAGTTAAGTGGGTTTGGAACTGGTCGACTCAAGTCCAGGATAATACAGTTAGGTGGTACAGTGGAGTCAGGAGGACCTAAGTTCAAATCCAGCCTCAGACACTTGACACTAGTTATATAACCTTGGGCAAGTCACTTAACCCCAGTTGCCTCAAATATCCAGGGCCATCTCCAATCATTTTGATGTATGTCTTGCCACTTGAACCCACATGGGTCTGGAGGATAGAATGAAGCTGGTGACTGCACAGCCCTCCCTCCCTTAAATCCAATTGAGTGCAAGTCATGACATCATGTCCAAATAAGGAATGTATCTAGTAAAATCCTTGGTCAGTCAGTCAATCACCAAGCATTTATTAAGCACCCTTTCTGTGTGCCAGGCATTGGGCTTGGTGCTGAAGATACAGCTGTAAAGAATGAAACAATCCCTGCCTGAAAGATGCTTACATTCTAGTAAAAGAAACCACAAGAACATTTATAATTATATGCAACATTCTCGTATAGTGAATAAATATAAATAAAAGCAGTAAATCGACTAACATCAAATCTGTGACATCACCCAGAGGAAAGCAATGAGGATGGAGAGGAGGGGATCCCAAGAGTACTTCAGGTGAGGATTAGTTGAAAGAAATATTACTGTTTAGCCCAGAAGACATAATCACTTTTTGAAGATTTTTTCTTTTTTAAAAAATTATCAAGCAGTTGTTTTTTCTCTCTCTCTCCCAATCCTTACTTTGCGGGGGAAGGACCTTTGAACAAATAAGCATAGTCAAGCAAAATAAATGGACATATTGGCTTTATTCAAAAATATGTATCTCTTTTTACATAATTAGTTTATTGTCTTCCTATTAGGAAATGAGCAGCATTCTTCATCAGTCTCTGGATTCATGGTTGATCCGTGTTGATCTGCATTCTAAAGTCTTTAAAACTTGTTTCTTTTTACAATATTAATGTTATGCTGTTGGTTGTTCTCCTGTCTCTGCTTACTTCACTCTGTCTCAATTCATACAAGTCTTCCCAGTTTTCTTTGAAATTGCAGTTCTTCAGTTTTTGCTCAGTGTTCCCTTACATTCATAATTTGTTCAACCATTCCCTAGCTTCCAGTTCTTCATCAGTATAAAAAAATCACCCCAATTACTACTATTATGTTTATACATATAGGGCCTTCTCCTCTTTCTTGGATCTCTTCAGGGCACAAGCCTAGTATTTGATATCACTGGGTCAAAGGGTAAACGCAGTTTAGTAACCCTTTGGCACAGCTCCAAATTGTTTTCTAGGATGTTTTAGTTCAGAGCTCTACTGATAATGGAGCCTAGTATTACTGTTTTCCTACAGTCCCTCTAATAATGATTATTTTTCCTTTTTTGTCAACTTTGTCCATATGATGGGTGCAAGGTGGAAATTCAGATGGCTTTAATGTACATTTCTCTAATTATTCGTGATTTAGAGCACTTACTCATATGACTCTAGATAACTTGACTTTCTTCCTTTCTGAATTGCCTGTTCCTATCCTTTCACAATTTATCAATTGCTTTTATTCTTATAAATTTGAATCCATTATACACACATATGAAATGAGATGTTTATCAGAGAAACTTATTGCTGAAATTCATTATTATTTTTCAGTTACTAAGCAATGATTTTCTTCTTCATAATAGCTCCTTATAAGTATATGAGAAGATGCCATCTGGAATTTAAAAATACAATTAAGTAATTATTTGCTTTATATCTATGATCATTTTTTCTGAGCCTCAGTTTCTCCATTTGTGAAATGAAAGTGTCAAACTAAAGAATCTCTTAAGTCCCTTTGAGCTCTAAATCCATATTGTAGCCACTGTTCTAGACTCATATGATACAGAGACTCAAGTCAGTGCCGGCTCTCAAAGAGTTTGCAGTTTATTGAAAATGAGATTGGATTTATCCTGAGAAAGCAGAATGGATACATATGGTAGAAGTTGCAGAGAGGAAGATTTCAGCTGGATGTCGTGAAAAATCTCTCCAGAATTCGGAGCAATTCCCTTTTTTTATTTATAGTGAGGCAATTGGGGTTAAGTGACTTGCCCAGGGTCACACAGCTTTTAAGTGTTAAGTGTCTGAGGCCGGATTTGAACTCAGGTACTCCTGACTCCAGGGCCAGTGCTCTATCCATGGAGCAATTCCTAAGTGAAAATGGATGTGTTGGGCTGAAGTAGCTTCCCCTCATGAGATCTTCAAATCAAGACTTGTCGAGGACATGAGGGAATTGTTATTCAGATACACTTTGTATTGGATGCCCTTTTAGGCCCCTTCCAATTCTGAGGCCCCTGGAAGCTGACATTTCTCTCTCTCTCTCTCTCTCTCTCTCTCTCTCTCTCTCTCTCTCTCTCTCTCTCTTTCTCTCCTATTTTAATGAAATGACAGCTGGGAAAGATTTTTTTTTAAATAATGGTTTTCAGCTTATGATTTTTGGATCACTGCATAAATAACAGTCATAGCAGACCATTATTTGGCACTACAATTGGCCAAACCAATCAGACATGAAATACAATCATGGAAACTTCCTGGGCACTGAAAACTCCATCCCAATTTAAACATACACAAAGCAAAACAAAACAAAAAACCATTTAAAAATTGTTTAATATGGAGAATGGCCATGGAGAATTTTACCATGGTAAGCAGGATACTATATCGACACAATTTTCTAAAAGTCATGTGTAGAAGAACTGTACCTCACAACTCAGAGAAATGAAATTTATCTACAGGATTAAGGGTAAAAGTGTATGTTACCACATGTTTGCCCAATATTGTATAATTGCTGAGTATTATTTGTAGGCTAGAGGGATCAACTAAAGCCCTGTGTATAAAAATTCATGCCAGTAGGAAATTTACTATAAATCAGCGTCTCGATTACTCCATAATATTACATCTCATAGTTGTAAATTAACTTCCACAAATATGGCTCTCTTTGTAATGAGTAACTTTTTGAGTGGAGTTGGAAGGAATATCATAAATAAATTCAGCTTAGAAGCCAAGTATGATTTAGAAAGTCTGTCTTTCACTTGGTTCAGTCATGCAGGGCCTGTGTATGTGGACACGTTGATAATGCTGCCTTCTTTAAAGCTGACATCATCAACAAGGCCTGTGGGTAAATAGACCAATGGCTCTCCAGAGCAATCTATGTTGTCTGCTCCTCAGAGACTGTGTTCTCATCTGTGAACTAACTATCTGAATGGCTCTTGGAATTAGGGGCAGCTTTGACCTCTTGGGTAATGGCCTGGGCCCAAATATTCCCTCCGGTTCTACCTTTGACTGCTAAGCTCTAGTTTCAACTTAAAAATTGCCTTATAGGTCATGGAATACTGAGCCCAAGCTTGAGCAAACAGAACTTTCAAGTGCATCCTCATTTCTTTGTTTCTGTGTCATCACCATTTTTCCAGTATCCTCGGTTAATAAACTCCCCAAGCCCTTAGCACAGTTCCTGGCATGTTGTAAGCACTTTATCGTTGTTGCTGATAGATTGATTCCTTCTCATCCCACAAATTTAGAAAGAGGAATGGCGATTATTCAGTTTCCAAGTCCCTCTTGTCTACCACCACCATCTGCTTCACAGCTATGCTTATCTTGTCCTTCGTATTGTAACTCTTCTAGTTCAGGGCTCATCTTTTTCCCCTTACATGACTGTAATGGACTATGAATGAATGAAGGAATGGAATAAATGAATAAAAAACATTTATTAAGCATGTACTATGTGCCAAGCATTGTGCTAACTGTTGAGGATAGAAATATTTTGAGAGAGACAGAAAGACAGAGAGAGAGAGACAGAGAGAGACAGAGAAAGCAAGACACAGAGACAGAGAGACAGTCAGAGAAATACCTTCACTGCTTATCTCATTGAACTGCATTTCAGTTATTCAACATTCCAGACAAACTGGACCCTTCTCCATCCTGCATTCCCTGGTTTTCAGGGGGGAATTCTCTTCTCTCATCAATGCTGACAACTATGTTTGTTGAAGACTCTTTGCTTCTTCAACATTGAACTTGGATGCCACCTCCTCCATGAAGTCTCCTTGGATCCCTGCAAATTAAAAGAACCTCTCCCTCCTAGATTTTTTCTTAGGTCATTAACTGGATCTCTCTTTTGTACTCATCTGACTCTCACTTTTATCATTGTTAGTACACACCTGTCCTCAACCATCTTATATGACCTGTTCTTGAGAATGCCTCTGTCTTATATGTCTGCATCCTCAGAGCCTAATTCACATACCAGTATTTGAGAAGCACTAATTGTTGAATTGATCATAGTAATAATGGCTAACATTTATATAACACTTTAAACCTTTTAAAGCATATTACACATACTGTCTTATCATTGCAACAACCCTGTGCTGTTTTTATCCCTACTTTACAGATGAAGTAACTGAGGTTGCAAGGTGATGATTTGTTTACATTCAAATAAATAGTATCTGATACAAGATTTTAAGCTGGTTATTGTTGACTCTAATATACCAGCACTCCATCTATCATACCACCGAGATGGAAGGATTCTGTTGTTGTTTGGTTGCTTGTTTTACTATTGAATCAAAATCATTGACCTTATGCTGGCTCTCAATCCAGTTCTAGAATCTCAACCACCATCACCATAAAGTATTTAACTAGAATGTTTCTAGAATCTGTCAAATTCATAAGTATCTGTTCTTTCTCCTTTTTTAAAAAAATCAAGACAATATTTACCCATCATCAATATCCAAACACATCTTCTAATATCTTTTTTGTTTCTTTGTTTTTTGTGGGGCAATGAGGGTTAAGTGACTTGTCCAGAGTCACAGAGCTAGTAAGTGTCGAGTATTTGAGGCCAGATTTGAACTCAGGTCCTCCTGAATCCAGGGCAGGTGCTTTATCCACTACACCACCTAGCTGCCCCCCATATCTTCTAATCTCTACTTTTCATTTTCTCTTCTTGTTCGTTTTAATTAAAAATTGTTTAATTGACACCTTTTGTTTTTATATCACATTCATTTATTAATGCAACTTTCTCTTCTCCCTCTCTGCCTTGCCAGTTTGCCCTCATAACAGAGATTTAAAAAAGAAAAATATGTTCAGTAAATCCAACCAAGGGGTTGTCCAAATCTTACAGCATATTTTACTTTGCACAGTGATCACCCCAACTACCACCTTCCCAATAAAGATTAGTTTGTTTTTTTTTTCTTTAATGAAGGTAAACATTTTCATCTTTTCTGCAGAGGGCAGTTCAGTTGTTATAAATTACACACAATTTCATTGTGTTTTACTGCTTTTTCCCCATTTATGTTGCTGTAGGCATTTGGACAGTATTTTCTTGGTTCTGCTTACTGCACTCTGCATCCATTCATATGCCTCCCCATACTTCTCTGAACTCATCATATTCATCATCTCTTATGCATTCCATTCCATTCAGGTAGTATAATTTGCTTTGTTATGCCCCAGTTATCTCCCTGATTTTTACAGATGCTGGTTCAGCCAGTCTGCCCTTTTTGTCATTCCACAAACATAGCATATAATTTCTGTCACTTAGTATTTGTGTGACCTTGGATAAGTCACTTAATTTCCATGGGACTTAGTTTCCTTACTGTAAAATGGGGTTTTTGGTGGACTTGGACTGGAAAGCCTCTGAGATCCCTTTCTATGTCCTTACACAATCCTCCTCCCTTTCAGGACCTTGAATATAGTATGCACTTCAATTAATCAATCATTAAAGTTTAGTAAGCACTTACTATGAACCAGGCACTATGCTAAGTGCTGGGGATACAAAAAGAAGCAAAAAACCATCCCTGTCCTCAAGGAGTTTACAATCTAATGGGAGAGACCACACACAAACAAATATATACAAAGCAAGGTATAGAAAGGATAAATAGGAAGTAATTAACAGAGGGAAAAGGGCATTTAATGAATATTTATTCACTAACTGACTAAGGAGGAGAATTGTTGAATGATTTGCCCTAGGTTACACAGCTAGGAAGTATCTGAGGCAGGATCTGAATCTGGGTCTTCCTGACTCTAATTCTGCTTCTCTGTTTACCACAGTATCTAGCTGTTTTCTTATAATTGTGTGTCCTCTGTCTAATCATTCTACCTTTTGGTTTTATGCTTGCTCATAAAGATCTTGTCAGATTTTTTAAAAATCCCCATATTTAGTGGCACTATTGCACTCATAATATTACACTGCCTTTCAGAATCACAGAATCTTAGAGTTCAAAGAGACCTCGATGGCCATCTATTTCAATGCCCACACCAAAAGCATCCCTACTCTAACAGACCACAACAAATAGTTATCCAACTCTATTTTCCTCTGAGGAAGTACACACCACCTCCTGTGGTGGGCCATTCTTCTTTGAGAAGGTTCTAATTGTTAGGAAGTTTTTCCCTAAATAAAGCCAAAATTCTCCTCATCTTCTATCTATTGTTCCTGGCTCTTCTCTTTGGGTACAAGAATAAATGTAATTGTTCTTCCTCATCAATGAACCATGATTTAATCATCTCCCTGCTTAATGTCCAAACCCAAGTAATCATTAATAGTTGCATTAGTTTAGATGGAGATCTTGAGTGGAGAGCCCCAGGAGTCTCAGCATCTTCCAGTGCTGTTTTCTCGTTGTTTCAATGACTAGGACACATGGCATCCTTACCAACTCTGCAGGTGACACCAGTTGGGAAGTATAGTGAAGCATAATGGACAACAGAATCAGAAGCCCAAATGATCTTGGCAGGCCAGCACATGGGGCTGATCTGAATAAGGTTCAATTGAATAAGAATCAGTCTTACATCGTACACTTGGGTTTAAGCAATCAGTTTCATGAAAGATGGGGAAGATGTAACCAGTCAGCCATCTGAAAAAGATGGCATCTTTTCAGGACTGGCTAGTTCATTATGAATGGAGGGATCAAGAAACTGATGGGAACTTTGACAACACTGAAGGAGACAATGTTGTCTGAAGGAATAAGGAGATTATGAGTCCTCCATTATCTGCTCTGATCAGGACACATTTGGAGTGTGGCGCACAATTCTGCATATCATGGTTTAGGAAAGATTGAAAAGCTACAGTGTGCCCCTAAGAGGACCAATAAGATGATGATTGGTCATGTGAGGATCAGTTGAAGGAAGCAGGGATGTTGAATAGAGGGAAGAAGGCTTGAGGGAGGGTACATGATACCTGTCTTTAAGCATTTGAAGGGTCTTCATGCGGCAGGGATCAGGCTTCTGTTGCTTTGCCCCAGAGGGCAGAACCAAGAGTAGTAAGTTGAAGCTACAAAGAGCTCACTGCAGCCCTGATGGAAGGGCAGAAAGGATTCCTAAGAATTCGAAGGGTCTCAGAGTGGATTGAGCTCCCTCAAGAGGTGGTGAGCTCTCCCTACTTAGTGGTTGTCAAGGAAAGATTGGATGGCAACCTGTGGGAGATGTTGTAAAAGGGATTGCATTGTGGGACATCTTGAACTAGGGAATGGAGTCACCTAGTCTAGGTGGAGTCTTAAACTTCTTTCCCTCTTCCAATGGCACATTTGGTTTCTTGTCATCTTTGCAATTAAACAAAAACTGCTATGAACATCTCGAAGCAGACAGCTCTTCTTTGTCTGTTGGTTTGGCGCTGTTGGCCTTGAAGCTATATTCCCAACAAGGGACTGATTGGATAATTTGTCCTCCCCTTCCCCCGACCCCTTCATTCCACCCAAGAGCCAGAGGGGTTAGGTGATTTAACTCAAATCATGCCACTGGTTATTCTCAGAGAAAGGTTTTTCATGTGAACCAACTATTGTTCTTGTGAGAGCCATCCTAAGAGGAGGGAGGGCTTTTTCACTGTGTCAGTAACACAAGTGGCTGGTCAGAAGCTGTTTCAGAGCATTATTATTTGTCTCAGAAATTCCTTCATGTCACCTAATTTGAATAATCACCATCATCCACAAACAAACCACATCTGGGGTTGGAAACTAGATATCCCAGCCCTTCCCAGTGACAGACTGACAGATCAAGCACCACCCTCCAAGGCATTTCTGTGGGCCCTCCCCAAACCCCATGTCAAATGGTGCTCCTGAATGAGATACACAAATAGGCAAATAATCTGTGATTTCCCCACTGTGGGAAACTTTTGGTTTGATGAAATTTACCAACATAGAGCATCACCTACTTATCACTTAATAAATAAGTCTGAGGGAGTTTCCTGAGGCACAGAGAGGTTGTGTCTTGCCCAGAATTACATAGCTAGTAAATGTCAGAGATGAGATTTGAACCCAGGTTGTACTAATTCCAAATCCAGCACTGTATCCATTAAGAATAAATGAATGAAGGGGGCAGCTAGATGGCACAGTGGATAAAGCACCAGCCCTGGATTCAGGAGGACCTGAGTTCAAATCTGGCCTCAGACACTTGACACTTACTAGCTGTGTGACCCTGGGCAAGTCACTTAACCCTCATTGCCCTGCAAAAAAAAAAAAAGGAAAAAGAGCTTTACAAGTATCATCTCATTTTACCTCATACCAATCATTGAGGGTAGGTGCTATTACTATTCTCATTTTACAAATGAGAATAATGAGGCACACAAAAATTAAGTGACTTGTCCAGGGTCACACAGCCCATAAGTATCTGATACTGAATTTGAACTCAGATCTTTCTGATTCCACCTCCAGCCTTCTATCCCTGTAATCAATGGATAAATGGATGCAGAAACAGATGAGAAAAAAAGATTCATAGGCACTTAATCTTTACAAAACACTATGGTCATCATTGGGCATAGAGAGAGAAAAGTGAAACTTGAGTTCTTATCCTAAACAAGGGAGACAACACAACAGGAAGGTTTCTGCTGTGGGTCGGATGGAAAGGTCCTCTGGTTCTTTGGGTTGGGGAGTACAGCACATGGCCCTGCCTCTTCTTTAATGTCATTGCCACTGATAAAACCATATTCATTGCTGACGTTGGTCCACTTGATGGTGCCAAGGACTTTGGTGTCAAGAAATTTCTTGTACAGGTCTTCAGAAGCTGTTTCTGCTTGTGTGTATATGCAGCACTTGCAGAGAATAACCAGTTGGTATCTCTCCAGAGGTCTGTTCTCCTACAAAATGGCAGTGGGACCAAAACTGGAGACAAGACCAGTGGTCTGGACTGGGGTGTGAGGTAGCTTGTGGGCCCAGCCTCCTGGATTGTCTCCCTCTCAGTGTAAGGGGAGGTGGTATTGCTTTGTACATATGGACCACTCCAAAGGAAGGAGGTATCAAAGTTTCCCTATACTTTGGCTTGCCACTTTATCAGAGAAGTGGGCATTAACAGCTTTGTCTTGTGGTGGAGGCATAGCTTCATTTTAACCTCAAATACTAGGATATCTTTCAGGGATAGTGTTTTTTATGGGCATGGCTACACATTGACATGGATTTCTGCACACAATCAATTCCATATGTCCTTCAAAGAAAAAATATTTAGCTTGAGACCTGGGAGTTGGTTTGGCTATTAATAGGTTTTTGGTGGTTTTGAGTGGACAGTTAGATGGCACAGTGATTAACTTTCCAGACTTGGAGGCAGGAAGACTTCAGTATGAACATCATTTAACCTCTGCCTGCCTCAGTTTCCTTAATTATATAATGGAGATAATGATAACACCTGCCTCCCAGGGTTATTGTATGAAATCAGAGACTTCTTATAAAGAGTTTTATAAACCTTAAGATACTAAATAAATGTTATTGTTATCACCAATGGCCACATTTCAGAGAAGGCTTAAAGGCAGGGGGGAAAATTCCATACATAGTAAAATATTTGTGGCAATACTTTCTGTGGTAGCAAAACAAACAAAAACCCCAAAAGTCCATTGATTGGGGGAATATCTGAATAAATGTTTTTTAATTTAATATTTTATTATTCCCCTATTACATTCAAAAACAATTTTGAACATTCATTTTAAAATTTTGAGTTCCAAATTCTTGCCCCCCCAACTGGAATAACTGTTTTGGAATATGATGTAATATCACTAGGCTGACCATAAGGAATAGAGAATATGAGGCATTCAAAAAAACCTTGGAAAGTGCATGTAAACTGTTGCAGTGGGGTGCCCTGGAAAGAGGCCTGACTAAAGTTGAAGGAGTTGGGTTCAAATCTCACCCCTGATGCTTCCTGCCTGTGTGACCTTGGCTAAGTCACTCAGCCTCCCTGGATCTCACTTTGCTCATTTATAGTCAGCCAGCCAATGAGTAAGTATGTGCCACATACTGGAGGTGATACTAAAGTCCTCAGGGTAAAGAGGAAAAATTTAACAGTCCCTGCCTGCTAGAAGCTTCCATTTACATCAGGGGAAATAGCATGGAAATAGGTCAGTCTTTTGAAAATATGCATAGAATAGATACAAGGTAATTGTTTTTTTTTTTTCAGAGAGAGAGCGAGAGAGAGAGAGAGAGAGAGAGAGAGAGAGAGAGCGCGCACGCGCGCGCGAGAGAGAGAGAGAGAGAGAGAGAGAGAGAGAGAGAGAGAGAGAGAGAGAGCACTAGCAGCTGTCCAATCAGGAGAAAGTTCAGGCAGCTGTTTAAGTGAGATCTGAAGATAATAAAAAAATCCAAGAAGTCCAGATGAGATGGGAGTGAATGCTAAGCATGGGAAATAGCCAGTGCAAATATGCAGAGACTGGAGACAGAGGGTCCTTTGTGAGGCCACTTTGTCTGAATGGTGAAGTACTAGAAGGGCAGGGGTATAATAGAGGATAACCACAATAAAAATAATAATGATAATTACCAGCATTTTAAAGTTTATAAAGTCTGGTACATATGTTAATTCATTTGATGCAACAACCCTGAGAATTGGGGGTGGGGGTGGGGAGAAGGGAACAACCATTTATTAATCACTTACTGTATGCCAGGTACTTTACAAATATGATATCATTTGATCCTCACAAAAACCCCGGGGAGGTAGGTGCTATTATTATCTCTATTTTAAAGTAAGGAAACTGAGACCAATAGAGGTTAAGTGACTTGCTCAGGGTCACACAGCTAAAAAGTATCTGAGTCTGAATTTGAACTCGGATCTTCTTGATTCTATGTTCAATAGTCTATGCACTAGGTCACATAGCTAGGTAAATTTGGAAAGGTAAGTTGGGACCAAATTATGAAGAATTTTTGAGATACCTCTTAGAGACATTTTGTTCAATTATCATTTTTGCCAAAGATTTGACTTCTCTTTGCTGTTATTTGGTCCTTTGTATGGCCTTACCTGTAACTGGAGAGACCCAAGGTAGGCCCTCTCCTCAAAATGGCCCCAAGCAGCTCTCTGCCATTTTGACAGTGCCCTGTTTGCTGTATCATATTCCTTTCCTGCTCCTGCTGTATTTTAGTCTTTTTTAAAGCTTTTATCCCTCTCAGCAGTTGATGGATATTGCAGTCAGAAATTCTCAATTTATATTCCTTGCCTAAGTTTTCTTGAGTGAGGCCAATCAGGCACAGATAGAAAAACAAAATGGCGGCCACCTCAAATCCCCTGACAAGTCAGTGTGAGGCTTGGAATGAGCTACCTGGACCTTTTGCTAGCTCTGAACAACACCAGGACCCTGCATCTTTTCACTGCTCTCCTCTATCTTTCCTGCTCCCAATTCTATTCTAAGTTTTCACCATGTATAAGGAAGGAAAGAGGAAAAAAAAAAAACAACAATGTGTAATTGTGGGGTCAGTTACTCATTTCATTCAGCAGAAGATGAGGATGCCAGACTCATCTAACCTGGGAATACGGTCTTTTATAGACATTAGCAGGGTTTTTCCTACCCTTTAATAGCCTGGCCTGCAGCTCCCACTGTTTAAAGGTCTTTGCAGTGTGCTGTGCTCCTATAATTGTGCATGATGTAAGAGCCTTCGTGACAGCTGCTCCCTGAAACCCAGTGAAGAATCACGTGAGCCCATCCCAGAACTGGCACCGCATCCCTCCTTCCAGGCTCCAGAGCCTGAAAGGGTTCATTTGGAGTTATAAGGGCTGGGAGCCACGACAATATCTGTGCAGGGCTGCTCCATCCATCTATCGTCATCAGCAGCATTACAATAGCCCCTCAGACGTGGGGAAAGATTGATTGCTGCACTTATCTCTAGATGAAATATGCATTTGGGGACCTATAGACTAGCCTTAGTAGCACGCATGCCTGATGCTGATTTGAACAGGTACCAATAGCTGGAGATGGATGAACACTTTAATCAGCCAGGAAAGGTGAATGTTCAATAGTTCTTTGGTCTTGGAAGGGAGTTTCTATGTTTATCTGAGCAGGTGGTGTGGCTGACTGCAGATCGGCATAATTTGAGTGAGGACCAAATGTGCTCATGCATAAACACCTTCGTCCAAAAGATGCCAGGCCTGAAGAGTCACCAAGAACAATCAGTCAAACAATCAATCAAACACTAAGCATTTATTAAACACCTATTGTGTGTCAGGCATTGGGCTAGGCACTGTTAGAGAGGAAGGGTAGTGTAGTGGATAGAGAGCTGGACTTAGAGCAGAAAGACCTGGGTTCAAAACCTGTTTCTGAAGCTTCCTGGATGTATGGCCCTGAGCAAATCACTTGACCTCTCATTGTCCTAAGGCAGGCACTTCCCTCAGATCTAAGATGGCACCTTGCCTTGGTAGAAGCAGTGTCCTCACCTGGGGGTGAAACCCCAAATCCATTCCCTCTCTGTTTATGCTATATATCTTTTATATACATAGTAGTCATAATAATAGCTTATATAACATAATATCTCATATATACAAAATAGCAAAAAGAGCCAGCAATTGCATAGACCTCTAGGGTTTGCAAATCCCTTTAATAACATCTTGTTAGATCCCCATGACATTTCTGGAAAGTAGGTGCTATTATTTCCCCCATTTTACAAATGAGGAAACTAAGGCAGACGGAAGTTCAGCGATTTGCTCAGCTTCACACAGCTAGTAAGTGTCTGGAGATCAATCAGGTCCTCCTAATTCCAGGTTGAGCACTTCATCCACTGAGCCTCCTTAGCTGCCTAGTCATCCATATGCTTCTCTCCCCTGTTAGAATGGAAGCTTCTAGAGCTTAACGTTTTGCCCTTCTTTGTATCCCTAGCACTTAGCACAATGACTATATCCACAAACGCTTGCTGACTGAGTCTTCCCTAACACTAAGTTGGTGCTAGGCTGTGAGGATGCAACAAACATGAGGAATGATACAATCCCTATTTGAAAGTAATCCTGTAAAATGCTTTCTATCCTCCTTACCAACCACCAAAATTATCTGTATTTATTTTGTGTATATATTTTAAATTTACCTATCTTTGTATAGGTTACAATCCATTAGATCATAAGTTTGTTGAGAGCAAGGGCTGTCTTTTGCCTCTTTTTGTATACCCAGCCCTTAGCACAGTATCTGGCATATAATAGGTAATTAATAAATGCGTATTGATTGGTATTGATTAATTGATGGGTTGAATCTCTCTGCAAAATCAAGGCTCTTTGAGAATTTCATTTTGCCTTTGTATCTGGAATGCCTAGCATGGTGCCTTTCCATTCTTTAAGTCAGCAAACATTTTTCTACACTGTAGATGCTTTTTGAATGAATAAATTGAATCTTAAAATCCTAGATTAAGAGATGGAATCATAGCATTCTAGCAAAATCCTCTTATTTTAGAGTTGAGGAAACTGAGGGCAGAGTTGCTAAAGCTGACACGGGCAGAAAGTAGCAAAACCTGGATTTCATCTTGGCTTTTATTACTCTGAGATGAATAACATTCTTTTTCTACTATGCTATGCTGTGAATGAACAAGTGAGTGAATGAATGAATAAATAGTGGATTGGTGGAAGAATTGAGGCATGAAACTTTTCTGGATGTTCAAAAGGATAGTAATACATTGTGGGGCTTGGCTTTTTCTAAGTTCTGTTTTAGTTGCAAGTTACATTAAAACCTACATGCTAGGATTTGTACTAATGAGTAATTCATGAAACCAACCAAGTTTGACAAGAAATCGCAGGGTGCCAGGATTTGGCAGTCATTCGAGGACCCGACGGTTCACCCAAGTGAAAAATGACCCACCCCCAAATGGAGCCAGCTGGTGGGTGTTTTTCTATTCCCAATCACATTCAGGAGGTCAAAGAGGGAGGCATTTATCCTTGTCACAGTAAGGTAAGGAGCCCATGTAACACCCTTTAAGGGACTGGCTCAGTCAGCCTATACTAGAATATTCACTTTCACTGTTAATTTCTCTGCAGAATAAGGTGAGTATCAATATATGAACACTCAAGTATGGGAGAAATGCTGTTAGTTGATGGGACAATACAGGAGACATTTTTAATTCACATGCCCGTGCATTTGGAATTTTGCTATCTTGACCTGGACACCATGGATTGCCTATGAAAAAAGAGATTGTTAAGCATGTTGATAACATGACTGAGTTTGCAGGAGGCATGCTAAAGTGAATTTTCAAAACAAATTGCTTTAGTGAATGTTAGCTTAATTTATTCAAAATGTGAAATTATAAATAGAGCCTATTAGTTGCTAAATATATACATACCTATGCATATATATGTATATATGTGTATATATAGACACACACATGCATACATGATGTTCAGTTGTTTTACAGTCATGTCCAGCTCTTTGTGACCCTGTTTCAGGTTTTCTTGGCAAAGACATTGGAATAATTTGCCATTTCCTTCTCCAGATCATTTTATAGATGAAGAACCTGAAGCAAACAGTGTTAAGTGACTTGCCCAGGGTCACACAACTAGTAACTGTCTGAGGCTGGATTTGAACTCACAAAGATGTGTCTTCCTGACTCCAATCTTGATGCTTCATCTACTTCACCATGTAACTGTCGACACATATTTATGCATACATCCCCATTAATTGATGAGCTAAGTGTATTTAAATAGCCAGAGGGGTCAAGTTGCAATACCAATTTAGGACTGTTTATCATTTTTAATTTACTAAGTCATCTACAGTCAATGCCTCTTGCTCTCTCATTCTCTTCTCTCTACAGTCTGGCTTCTGACCTTATCATTCAACTAAGGCTTTCCTCCAAAGTTACCCAGGATCGCTTAATTGCCAAATTTCTTGGCCTTTTCTTAGTCCTCATCCTTCTGACCTCTCTGCAGTGTGCGACCTTCTTCTCCTTGACACTCTCTTCTGCTAGGTTCTGTGACTCTGCTCTGCCTGCTTCTTCTCCCCCATCTCTGACTGTTCCTTCTCAGTTTCCTTTATTGGACTTTTGTGTAGATCATGCCCACTAATAATTGGGATACCACAGGACTCTTTCCTGGGCACACTATTTTTGCTCTAATAGTAACCCAGATTTAAAATGACTTCTCGTTTGAACTGATCAGAATAAATAAAACACCCAGTCTGTGCTTGCTGCTGGGAGATGTGGAGAATTTTGGTTCTCATTCACCTTATTTTAAAATCAATCAGCAGGGGGCAGCTAGGTGGCGCATTGGATAAAGCAATGGCCTTGAATTCAGGAGGACCTAAGTTCAAATCCGGCCTCAGACACTTGACACTTACTAGCTGTGTGACCCTGGGAAAGTCACTTAACCCTCATTGCCCTGCCAAAAACAAAAAACAAAACAAAATCAATCAGCAAGCATTTATTAGGTACTTGCTGCATACCAGGTACAGCCTTGGGTCCTGGGGCTACTGAGACAAAAAATAGTCCTTCTCCTTAAGAAACTTATCTTTTATCTGAGAAACACTATGTACGTAAATAAATGTAGATGTGGACATCAGACAAAGGGGCTGATTTCTGCCTTTGAAGGAAGGAAGGAAATAAGCATTTATGAAGCATCTTCAATGTATCAAACATCATGCTAGGGCTTTGCAAATATCACCTTTTTTGATCTCAACAACCCTAGGAGGTAGGTATTCTCACTATTTCCATTTTACAGTTGAGGAAACTAAGCCAGACAGAAGTTAAGTGACTTACTTGCCCAGGGTCATCCTGCTCTTAAGTGTCTGAGACCTGATTTGAACTTAGGTGTTCCAGACTCTTTGGAACACTTCCTTCACTAAACCTGATGTATTCACTGACATATTACATAGGGAAGAAGAAAGAAAGATGGTCATTGAGACTTTTTATAAGATTGGTAAAAGATAACTTAAGCAAGGCCAGCAAGAATCACAGACATGAAGGACAGCTTTGAAAGTTACATGTTTGAACTTATTATATCCTTAAAAAGAAAAGCCACCTGTACATTACAGAAATTTGCAGTCTCATAGACCACTGATGGTTTGGTCCTACTTTGTATGGAGAAATGTCCAATTTGGGGGTTAAAATTTTCAAATTATGTATTTTTAAAAGGAGTCAATTAGCCATAGGCTTAGCAGAGAAAAAGAGATTAACTGCAATATGAAGTTTGTTTTGGCCATGGTTTGACAAAGGAAGAGAAAATCACATGGCTGTTAGTCTTGTCTAACCCAACAGCAAGAGGTGGCCTTGCTGCCTGGGAATCACAGAGGAAAAGGGGGAACATTGGGAGAGAGTGGTGCTCTGGTTTCCTAAGAAAATGGAAATTGGGGCAGCTAGGTGGTGCAGTGAATAAAGTACCAGCCCTGGAGTCAGGAGTACCTGAGTTCAAATCTGGATTCAGACACTTAATACTTACTAGCTGTGTGACCCTAGGCAAGTCAACCCCAATTGCCTCACTAAAAACAAAACAAAACAAAACAAAAAAGAAAATGGAAATCGTTTGCACATCTTTCCTCTGCCCTTGCTGTCCCTTCTTCTCTTATTAGGTCACATGTAAGCTAGCCCAGCCAAAATCTCCTCCCTTATTTTTAGGGTTTCTCAAGGCTATTTCCTTTGCAGGATATGTGTAAAATTATTCCTTCTGCCAGGAAATTAGTCTGGGCAGGGGCTGCCATTTTGATGTAATGACCAGTTTTGACTTTGGAAGATCTTCCCCTATTAGCAAGAGAAAGCTGCCTGGTCCTCTGGCTCAGTCCTGCCAACACTTCTGAGGCCTGCTCTTGTGTCCAGAGCTAGACATCTCTACTCCAAATAGCTAAGAGATAATGAGGTGCTGATAGTTCATCATGATGTTTGGAGCTTCTTAACAATCTATTACATTTGTAGGCAATTACAATTTCTAAAACGTTCTCTTGGTAATTAGTCACAACCACATTCCCCCAACTGTGTTCGCCTTTCCAGAATAAACATTCTTGGGTCCTTTTCTAACATCTCCCAGATGATCAGGCTTCTAAATCTTTCATCTCTCCACTGCCCATCTTCTGGACATGCTATACTTGGTCAATGTATCTCTCTAATGCCCAGAATATGGTGGTCTGACTAGAATGAAGTACTAATATCTCCCTTTTGTGCCCATACATTATCCTTTTAAGAATGCACACCAGCCATATAATAAAAGAGCTAGGTGGCACAAGATCAATTAGTCAGTCAACAAGTATTTATTACTGGCTTACTATGTTCCAGACATTGTGCTAAGCCCTGCGACAAGCAGTGGAGAGAGTGCTGGACTTGGAGGCATGAAGACTGAAGTTCAAATTCTGCCTGACAGTTACTAAGTCTGTGACCTTGGCAAGTCATTTAGACTCCCATACCTTTAGTTTTCTCATCTTAAAAATGGAAATGATAATAGCACCTATCTCCAGGGATGGTTGTGAGCCTAAAATGTGATAAAGTACTTCACAAAACTTAAAGTGCTCTTTGAATGGTAGTTATAATGATCACCACCACCGCCATCATCATTTTGTTTAGGTGAAGTACCATACCGTGAGTGTGTAGGCTGCTTCAACCCATAGGTTGGGTCTAAGTGTTTTCCATCTCTTGTGGGATTTTCTCATTTTGTAAAGCCTAACTATTTTATTTCTTTTAAAAAAAAACAGGGTGTAGGGCCCTTAAAAATCATTATATATCCCTGTTTAATTTCCTCTGCTTTTATTTGGACCACATTTTTTCAACGTTTGCCCAACTCTTCCTGAATCTTGGCTCTGATATCCTGTGTGTTACCAGTTGGGAGGCAGAGGGATGAACATTGAATATCCCAGTCAGGGGACTTCTGCTCAATCCCTGGTTTTCTACTTATTGCCTGGGTGACATGAGGGCAAATTAGTCCCTGTTATGGGACTCCATTTCCTTGTCTGTAAAATCATGGAGCTGTAATAGATAATTTCTAGAGTCTTTTTACTATTAAAATTTTTGATGATGATGTTAGCTTGCATTTATAGAGTGTCTGCTCTGTGTCAGGAATGTGCCAATAAATACTTTGCAAGCATTTCATTTGATTATCACAATAACCCAAGGAGGTAGGTTCTATCATGATCTCCATTTTAAAAGAGAACAAACTGAGGCAGAAGTGAAGTGACTTGCCCAGGGTCACATAGCTAGTAAGTGTCTGAAGCTGGATTCAAACTTAGGTCTTCCTGACTCCAAGGCCACTGCTCTATCTATTGTACCACCTATCGGCCTAACTAGCTACAAAATTCACATGATTCTCCCATCAACCAGTTCCATTCTCTCCATCAAAGACATCCTGAGTGGCTTTGTCAGAACCCTTGCTAAATAATACTAATACTAATACTAATACTACTAATAATAATACAGATGCTATTTTTTCTGGTTGTTACAGACCTAACATCTCTGTACCTGAGTAGTGTGAATAATAAATCTCCAGGAAGTGGTTGCATTATTTGAATTCACACTGCCCGATTAGGCTAGAACCAATGACTGTCTTTTATATAATTATAACTTTGAGGAATGTGAATTTGAATCCATGTTCATCTCTGTTATCTCTCTAGCCTCTGGTAATCCTTTTCTCTTTAACCAGTCTATATGACGTAAGTAATCACCTACTGTATACTGTATATGTGTGGAGCAGACTCCTCTCCATATCATTGCTTGCCACATTTTGCCCCTATTTCCTTGTAGCGAGGAAGCTGTCAGACGTAAAAGCACACTTTACCAATGTGAATTCCACAGAGAGTCAGACTATTGCTCAAATAGAACACCAGCCTCTGTGTGTTTAAATGTGCAGTTTATTTTCCCCTTTACTAAGACAACCAGCCTTGTCTCTTGAATAAATCACTGCTTCCATATTCACACGGAGCTTCCATAAGGGGACTTTATTACTTAATCATTGCCAGACAGAATGAGAGTTCTTTTATGCTTGGGTCAGTTCAAATGAATCCCTTCGATTTTTCCCATTGTTGGGTGCAGGGTTATGTACCACTGCATATTTGGAAAATCTATGTATTTCAGTGGAAAGACCACTGCTTTGGGAAACAGGGTCTGAGGGTTCAAATCCTATGTTTGATGGGCATACGTGTGTGTGTGTGTGTGTGTGTGTGTGTGTGTGTGTGTGTGTGTGAGAGAGAGAGAAAGAGAGAAAGAGAGAGAGAGCACAAGCAAGCGCTCCAGCCTTCTTTGGCAGTCAGGCAAATCCTTCTCAAAAATAATGTTTTCGAATGCGTGCAACAAAATACATAGTGTTACAAAGGAAAACAGTTGGAGGCAGCTAGGTGGCACAGTGGATAAAGCACCAGCCCTGGATTCAGGAGGACCTGAGTTCAAATCTGACCCCAGACACTTGACACTTACTAGCTGTGTGACCCTGGGCAAGTCACTTAACTCTCATTGTCCCACACACAAAAACAAAACAAAAATAAAAACAAAGGCAGATAGGCTGCAATAATGGCTTATTTTTTCCCCTCCTCCAAGTTCATAGTCCAGGGTCAGTGGACCCCAGGGATGTTTGTCCCCTGGATTTGGTGGCTTCTGACTTCCCTTCCAGCTTTTGATCCATGCCCCTTGATAGAGGCTATTTTCATCCTTCATTTTTGTATTGGATACAGATTCTGGGCTCAAGAGAGTTTATTTAAGGGTAGAGGACAGTGTTTAAGAGGGGTCTTCCATGGAGTCAGAAAGATTTGGATTTGTGCCCTGCCCTGTTTCTGATATACACTGTTGTGTGACTCTGGGCAAGTCCTGTAACCTCTCTGTAAACTCATAGAATGTCTACTATTTTCTCCAGAGTCAGAGATTCCTCAGGGCAAGCTGCCATTACTAGTGACCCCACCACCACCACCACACACAAAGTGAGATAAAAGATTCTTCTTCCTTCTCTTCCTCCTCTTCCTTCTCCTCCTCTGCTAGGATTTATATAGCACTTTAAGGATGTTTAAGTACCTGAGAGATTATGTAGCTTCATACCCCTCATTTTATTTTTTGTTTATTATCTTTAAATAATTTATAATAAACTTAGAGATGAGGTTATTTGAATATAAAATGTCTTGCCTTTTGTTTTATTTTGGTTTGTGCTATTTTGGGTTTTTTATATAAATATTTTATTATTTTCCAGTTATTTTTGGAGATAATTTTCAACATTTGTTTTTATGAAATTTCTAGTTTCAAATTATTCTCCCTCCCTCCCCTCCCTTCCCCCTTCCCCAAGACAGCAAGTAATCTGATATAGGTTATATATGTACAATCACATTAAACATATTTCTGCATTAATCATGTTGTGAGAGAAGATCAGAGCAAAAACAGAAGACGTCGAAAAAGAAAAACAACAACAATAAAAAACAATAGAAATAGTATGGTTCGATCTGTATCGATTTCATAGTTCTCTTTTTTTTCTGGATTTGGAGAATATTTTCCATCATGAGTTCTTTGGAACTATCTTGGACCATTGTATTGCTGAAAAGAATCAAGTTGATCCACACATAATGTTGTTGATACTGTGTACAATGTTCTCCTGGTTCTGCTCATCTCACTCAGCATCAGTTCATGCAAGTCCTTCTAGGTTTCTCTGAAATCTGCCTGCTCATAGTTTCTTACAGCACAATAGTATTCCATTACATTCATATACCACAATTTGTTTAGCCATTCCCCACTTGATGGGCATCCCCTCAATTTCTAATTCCTTGCCACCACAAAAAGAGCAGCTATAAATATTTTTGTACATGTGGGTCCTTTTCCCTTTTTTATGATATCTTTGGGAAAAATACCTAATAGTGGTATTGCTGGGATATCCCTTTGGGCATAGTTCCAAACCACTCTCCAAAATGGTTAGATCGGTTCACAGCTCCACCAACAATGCATTAGTGTTCCCATTTTTCCACAACTTCTCCAGCATTTATTATTTTCCTTTTTCGTCATATTAGCCAATCTCATAGGCGTCAGGTGGTACCTCAGAGTTATTTTAATTTGCATTTCTCTAATCAATAGTGATTTAGAGCATTTTTTTTATATGGCAATATATAACTGATTTCTTCATTAGAAAGGAAGAAAGTGCCTGGTTCCTGCTACCTTTCAGAAGTTTACCGTCCTGCAGGGAAGCCAGGAGCAGGACGCAGATAACTCATCCTGTCTCCAGGACTTTGCCGGGCTGCGTCTTCCAGAAATAAGTTAGGGTATCTTTTGGCCTCCCATTTTTTGCTTCATTTCATTCCTTGGTAACTGACTCCATACGCTTATTCTACATGTCAAATGGTTGTGGCTGTTATTCCCGGGTTATTTTATTTGAGAGTTGTTTTTAAACCTGCAAATTCATGTTCATTGAACAGCCTACACGTGGACTGGCAAAGACACCCTGTGGGTAACTCGATTGAATAATGGATGAGTATTTAATAGGGGTCTCCTAGGGGATCTCTCCCAGACTTTATCTACTGTTTTAATACAGTAGTCTCATAGTGAAGCCACGGATTAATTATGCATCATATTTCACCCATCTTTCCCCCCAGGGTCTATGTGAAAATACTTTAATAATATATTGAATAACAACAGGGCTTTACAAGTATTCTTAGTGCACTTTAACTGTTTCTTTGCTAAAGTAAAAGCAGATTTTTGAACATCTATACATGTAACAGAGCAAACATCAAAGAGAAAATCTGCCCATCTTTGCCTTAAGAAACGGAACTAAACATGTCCCTTGTTAATTTATAACCTAGCTGGGAGTTTTGTTTGTATGAAGATGGAAATACAGCTCTCTGGGAAGGCGGGATTTGTGGAAATATGGTGGCAGAATGTGTTCCTCATGAGTCTGTCTGATATACCTTTGGTACTGGGGACGATCAGATTCAACAAATCAAAACACTCAGCCCCATGTATGAAGTGCCTCGCTGTGTCCCCAGGCTGTAATGGGATGGGGTGGGGGGGAGGCAGCATTCTAAGAGTCCTTGTCCCTGGAGAAGTTATGTCCTATTGAGGGATTTCTCTTTAACTGTATCTGTGATTTCATTTTGTGTGTGCCTGTGGATGCACGTGCTGGGAAATGAGGATTAAGTGACTTGCCCAGGGTCATATAGCTAGTAAGTGTCAAGTGTCTGAGGCTGGATTTGAACTCAGGTCCTCCTGAATCCAGGGCTGGTGCTTTATCCACCTCACCACCTAGCTGTCGCCCTTGTGATTTCATTCTTTACCAGGGATTCCCTTATTTTACAAACGAGGTAACTGAGGTAACTAGGTAATGCAATGGTTAGAGTGCTGGACTTAAGCATCAGGAAGAGCTAAATTCAAATCCTGCCTCAGATACTTCCTAACTATTTGATCCTGGGCAAGTCTCTAACGTGCTCTCATTCTTATTTTACTCTTCTTTAAAATGAGCACACTCACAGCACATGGCAATTGTGAGGATCAAAGGAAATGACATTCAAAGTGCTTTCCTAACCTTCAAGTAGCATATAAGTGTTCGCTAAGTTATAATGACTATTAGTATCAATGGTCAGTGCCATTCAGCCCCTACTATAACCATAGCTAACATTTTTCCAGTGCTTCAAGGCTGGCAGAGCATTTTACATGTTCTCTTCTTTGATCCTCATGGTATCCCTGGGAGGAAGGTACTATTATTACTCCCATTTTACAGATGAGGAAACTGAGGCATGGAGGGGGAATGACATACCCAGGGTCACAGAGCTGGTGAGTGTCTGAGGCAGGATTTGAACTCACTTCTTTCCTAATACAGTATGGAAATATGTTAAGATTGGATCATTGAAGGAGAGAGAATTCTATCAACCAGGGAGATCAGAAAGGCTTCCTGTAAGACACAGTAACTGAAATGAGACTTGAAAGATACTGAGTTTCAAGAGGTGGGGTCTAGCAAGGAGTATGTTCTAGATATGAGAATGAGCCTCCAAATATGTGGAGTTGGAAGATGGAATTCTGAGCTTGGGGAACTGATGGGATCAACTGGACTGTGGTGAGTATTTCTGAAGAAGAGAAAGAGGAGTCAGGCTGCAAGGGTTAAGGCTAGATCCCACCTGGGAAGGGAAGAGCCCCAAGCACCCTTCCTGGTATTTAAGTGAAGAAACTTGGTGTGTGTGTGTGTCTGTGTGTGTCTGTGTGTGTGTGAGAGAGACAGAGAGAGAGAGAGAGAGAGAGACAGAGAGAGAGAGAGAGAGAGAGAGAGAGTGCGGGGCGGGGGGGGATTTGAACCCAGATCATAGATTTGTGGATTTGGAGTTGAAAGGGACGTTAGGGGAAAGGAAGGGAGAGACAGAAGGAAGGAAGGAAGGAAGGGAGGGAGGGAGGGAGGATTTGTTAAATGTTTACTATTTGCCAGGCACTGTGCTTTACAAATATTATCTCATTTGATCTGAAAAAATAATTCTGGGAACTCAGTCCTATTATTATTAACTAGGCGAGGAAACCGAGGCAGACAGAGCTGAAGTGACTTTCCCAGGGCCACATAGCCAGGAAGGCTCTGAGGTCATCTAATCTCACTCCCTCATTTTTTTACAGAAGCTCCAGAGCTAAAGCCAAGAGAGGTTCAATGCCCTGGCCTGGGTAACCCATGTAACAAGTGGTAGGATTTGAAGCTGGATCCCCCTAACTGCTGTCCTTTCCTCCATGCCATACTTTCTTCCATGGAAAATAGCTGGAAGCAACTTTGAAAAGCCCCCCACCCCATTTTACAGATGAGGAAACTGAGGCCCAGAGAATTTGAGTCACTCACCCCCACACCTCACAAGGTAGTAAGAGGAAGAATTAAAATTTGCACTCAGGTCCTCTGACTCCCATTCCAGTTGCCCCTCCCCTACACATGTGTTAAGTAAGATGAATTATGTAAAGTAATCCACTGGTCACATATTAGAAACCCCAGCCCTGAGATAAAGATATTTCTGGGTTGTACATGTGCTTTTGCAGGTGTAAGGGGCACCGTTGCATGACTTGGCTGGCTGTGTTGGCTCTTGTGGTGATAACCTTGCTCCTGTCCCTGCTGGGACTGCAGTGGGGCAGGGCAGGGGAGGCAGTGACTGATCAGCATCTAATAACAAAGAGGGTGGCTCTAAGGCAAAGTGTTGGAATTTACTACCTTTCTAGAACTTTCAGCCAAAGCTGTGAGACATTACACTTGGGCAGTCTAGACGAAGAAGGCTTCATTAAAGTAAAACACAATTTAATTCTTACCACCCCCCCTTTTTTAAACAGAGGAAAAATCTACTTCATCCTCATTAAAGTACATTGCTCTTCATAATCTACCATAAAACTTGAAAGTGTCAATCATTCAGATAATTGGAAACATATAAATTGCAGGAATGTGCCGCTATAAATTTAACTACTAGATTTGGGTTTAAGACCAGGTTTTTAATTGTAAAAAATCATTGTTTGCCAAAAAAGATCCTCCCCCCTTCTACCCTTAATTATGGGGAGAGGACAATCTTCATTTGACACTTAGTGCATTTTAGAAATTTTTGTTTTGTGTCTCTGTGTTTAGTCTTTTGTCCTTGAGCTCTGAGAATAGAAACTACCATGTTTATCATACTTATTTTGACCTTAACCTTTTTTTAAAATGAAAGAGACTTAAAATGTCCCAGCTGGTCTGTCTCCTAGTGTTGGGAAGGGTATGGGGGCAGTGATGAGGGGGTGGAGAAGATGTTGAGCACGTCTTCCTGTATGAATGTCTAGAAATTGAGGGGAAAAAACTCAGAGTGATTTAAGTAAGCTGTAGCATCAATTGCATTTTTCCATTAATGAAGACTTTGGAATTTTTGTTGGTGAAATTTGAACAGTTGCATTTTTGAAATAGTGTTGATATGAAAAATGACAGAGATACATACAGTGATGCCTTTTTCCTGCTCGTCGGGTCTTTTCATTTGTGCTTTGTTGTGTTATTTCTCAGAAGGAGGAATTTCAAAGATAGGTGGATGGGGGAGCTTGAAATGCCCAAAGATGAGAACTCTGGAGAATTGACGTAACTCTCTGTGGGGAGGACGTTCTTACTCTAACAAAGACCTGAAGCAGGGCCTGAAAACCTCCTAGCATTAGTTTGAAAAGAAGCAGCTGACATGGGGGAATGTCACATCCTCTCCCAACTTTGGATTGCCAAGGATTTTAGGTTATGGCCTGAAATCTCAGACTTGGAAGGGATGTCAGAGGCATCCAGGCCCCTGGTACCTGACCAAGAGTCCTCTCTACAACCCATTCAATAAGGGGCTCTTTGTGTTTGCTAGAAGGCTTCCTGTGGTGGGGGGGAGGAGGAGGGCCATTACTGTCATAGGGAGGAGCTGATTCTATTCTGGGATGGCTTTGGTAATTAGGAAGGTTGTCTTGATCTAAATCTTCCTCTTCCAGCCACTGACCCTTGTTTTCTGGCCCATGGGTCCAAGGAAACTAGAGCCCTCCCTCTTCCACATAACAAGCCTTGAAGTCCTTGCCATCATTGCCTCTCCACCCAAAGGCTTCTCCTCTCAGCCCACTTTCCCCTAGTCCTTCATCCAATTCTCATAAGGCAAAGTCCTGCAGGCCCTTTGCCATCCTTGTTGCTTTTATCTGAATCATGTCTCCAATTCAATTCAATTTTAATATCATTAAAACCATAAATGTCACAGTATTATGTAGTCAAGGGTGTTCTGGTAAATGTTTAATAACCAGCTCTCAAAAACAACCCAACTGTACACACGACACATTTTTAAAGTTCAGCCTATACAACTAACATTTTCTTCATCGTGTTTTAAAGTCTAGACAAACACACAATTCCAGCCCCAATAATTTGCAAGGGGTGAATGCTCACTCTGAAACTTTAACAATTTGGCTTTCTTGAGGTAGCTAGCTCTGTCCCACCCCTAGTATGGTGGATTAAGTGGACTTCTAGCCCAGGAGCTAGAGAGCCCCGAGCTCAAGTTCTGCATTAGCCACATACTAAGGGCAGGGCTGGCCTCCCTTAAGTCCTGAGTCCTCTCATAGTACCAAAAACTCTGTAAGGGATGATCTCTAGTGTATCTTGTCTGTGTCTTGTCCTAATCTGTTTCCATGTTACCTCCCCTGTTAGACAAGGAGCTTCTTGAAGGCAAGGTCTGTCTCTGGTATCCCCAGTGCTTTGCTCAGGGCCTGCATGGAGTAACCGTCTAATAAATGCTTTGTGAACTGACTTGTCATGGATTGTTGAGTTGTTTCAGTGAAGGGACTTCCTTACCCTAATGAAATCACAATTCTAGACTAAACCAAGCCAAATGAAACCAATACACCCACACCCTCATATTCATGCTCATGCACACACTTAAAACACATACACGCGCTCATACATACTCTATACGTACATTCACATATTCACCCTCATACACATACATAAACATAGGCATATCCACATGAATACTCAGACACATATATACACATGCATACACACACATACATATATATAAACATTATATATCGATGCTACTACCATCATTGTCATAAATCAGCTATTACTTTTTTTAAAAAATTGAAAAAAATAAATAAATTGGATATTATGAATTTTCCTAAGTCACTCTGGCTCCTCATATCCAGTTAGGATAATAGAGTGTTCCACAGTACCTTTAATTAGCTGTCCCCATTTGCCTAAAATCCAACCTTTGGTGACCAAGAACAACCAGTATCTGGATCTGCCTTAGGAAGCTGTGAAATGGGTGCAGAGGTTTTGAAAGTCCAGCTTGGGCTTAGAGGGAATAGGATGGTCAGTCTTTGAAGATGGGAAAAAGCTTCGGGTAGAGTTCATTGGCCCCTCCTTGTTCTGCTCCACAGAAAGATAAACTAAAAGGCATCATTGTTGACAGTTGGCATTAGAGTCGAATGACAAAGGAGGGAGTGTGATGAGTTTCTATGATCTTCATCAGGAATGCCTACTGAATGAAGGGCATGGATTTGAAAACTGGAGAACCCCAAGCAGAGTGGGATTTAACTCTTCCTGGAATGTGTCAGCCGTCTGTATCCACATGCTCAAATCTCACGGTTTTACTCAGATTTGACTTCTTCTAAGGAAAATATAAATTGAGTAACCATGGAGTTTACTATGTAGAAAAATTGGAGATGAGAATTGGAAAAAAAAATGATGTGGTCCTACCTGCTCTTTGAGGATATTCCCATAAGCCCACTGGGCAGAAGGATCTGATGACTCCCATTCCCAGAAAACAACCCTACCTCCTGCTCCAAGAGTCTGCCCTCGGCTTCGACCAGCCACGGGCAGATCCCATCTTACCTTTGATGACTTCACAGACCTATCTATAGCCAGTGAAACATTAAAGCCCAACGAGAGTACTGAGAAGTTGGTTTTTAAAGAACCTCAAGAAAGTTGATTACTTTCTACAGGAAATTATTGTGACTTATCTAAAAATACTTAGTCACAAAGAGATGGCAGTTATCATAGCCATTCTGGGAGAGTTTAATCAATCAAATCACCAGCATACATTGTTAAACACCCACTGTGTGCCAGCCACTGAAAATACAAAGATAAAAATGAGAGAGCACTTAGCCTCCAGAAGCATCCATTTTCTTGGACAACAGCACATGGACACATAAGGAAATGCAAAGAATAAACAAATTAAGTTAAAGATACTGGGGTAAGGGTAATGGGATGAATGTTAGCACCTGAGAAGATCAGAAAAGGTCTCAAGAAAGAGGTTGATGGACATGGATTCTAAAATAAAACTTTTTGATTTTCTATTTAGATATAGAAATAATTTGATTCAAATCTTACTCAAACGTCTTTCAATCCTCAGTTTACTTACTTTAAAATCTTTCACTTATATAAATAATTCCCTAAATTATTGGCATGTTCAATAAAATTAGATTAAAGTAAAATCATGCCCTATTATCATGTGGCCTGTTGTTACATGGATTGGGGTATAAGGTGAGCTGATTACATAAGAACAGCATATAGTCAGGACCAGATTCCCAGCATAGCCAGTCTCTAAGGAATATATTAGCCTGGTATTAAAGAATGCTTTTTACTATCATTCCTGGAAAATCAGAGTTTGAGCCTTTACATACAGGTAAAGCTGCCTTGTTATTTTCTTTTTTTGTTGAAGGCATGTCTAACAGACCCACTTAGGCCTTATGGAATAGCTCATTAAAGCTGGGGAAAGTTTCAAGAGATAAAGCGCAGCTCTCCCAAGTTGGAAACAGCAATAACTCATGCGCACTGGGGCAATGAATATCATCAGCTACCACTTTGTGACTGCCAAGGCCTGGGCTCTTTCCAAGAGGACCATTTCCTAGTTGAGGGTTGGGTCCTTACATCAAAAGCTTATTTATTTTGTGTCAGCTGTATCGCCAAAATGGATTTTAAGTTAGAATGTGTAAATCCAGAAGCAGATTAAAAGAAAACTAGATTTTGGTCTGTATGTTTTGGAAAGCTGACTTAAAATGCAGTGAATTTTTATTCTCCCTGGCAGCGCTAAAAAGTCTGAGATGGTAGTGGTGTTGTGTACAAGTGTGTGAGTGGAATGGGGCAGATGGAAAAAAAAACAAGCAAGGAGGAAGCCAGAAATGGCCCATTCTATAGAGCAGAGTGTGCACTGATTTAACCCCACCCCCACCCCCACTCCCACCAAAAAAAACCCAAAAAAACAAACAACAACAACAGTGCTCTGGAAAGCCCTGGGTCCCGGGGACATTTTGGTTTTAGCCTAATTTAGATCGGTGTGGTTTTGACCACTGTTTAGAGGTCATCCATGGGAAGGAAATGTCACGATGAACAGAAGACATGTTGTTGAGAAATGGCTCTCAACATGGTCTTGCATCTCCTTCATGAAGTTTTTAATTTAATTTAATTTAATTTTATTTATTTGTTTATTTATTTATTTATTTTTTTGCAGGGCACTGAGGGTTAGGTGACTTGCCCAGGGTTGCATAGCTAGTGTCAAGTGTCTGAGGCCGGATTTGAACTCAGGCCCTCCTGAATCCAGGGCCTGTGCTCTATCCACTGAGACATCTAGCTGCCCCATGAAGTTTTTAATTTAGAAATTTTGGAAAGATAAATGGTGATGAGAAACCTTAGTGGTGATAAATTTATCAAATCCTGAGTGCCATTTCCTATGTAGTATTCCTTTATTCCAGGAGGACATAACTAGATGCTCCTGCCCCTCGCTTGCTTTTATAGATGATGAACTAAACAAGCTTCTCTACCATTAATGTAATATGAGCATTTTCCCATGATCTTTCCACTGAGCCATGGGTGCGATCAACCACATAGTGGGGCTGAAGGTTATACAAGACTTTGGAGATGAGAAAATTCAGTTCAGAAGTTTGAGGATAATGAATTAATGTCAAGAGGACTTCTCAACATAATGATAGTATTTCAATTTGTAAATTTCATAACTCTTCCCCTCCCCCCCTAAAAAATCAATAACGAGCTGCAAGCTTTCAAAGATGCTGTCTGCCAAATTATAGCCACTTATTTGGTTCTGACGTATTTTCAGCTCAGAGCCACGTAGGGACGGCTAGGCTTGTTTCTTTTCATTACCTGTTCTATGTCTGGCCTGCAGTTTAGATTTTAGAAAATGGAAAAAAGCTGTTTGTGAAATCACAAGGCTCGTGAGTTCGTAGTTTCCTCTTAGTATCAACGTTTATTTATTTAGGTTTGGGCTGGGTTTCAAAAGATTGAAATTGGAAACAGAGAAGGTGACTCTGAACACCATTTATCTGTATATAAGCGAGCATTCAACGTACGTTTAATTTAAAAAATTGCTGTTTCCTACAAGAGGGAGATATTTTTCACATTGTTAAAACATTTTTAGAGGTCACTAGGTGGTCATGTCACCAGCAGGGAGTTGGGGCTTGGCAGGCTGCATTAGCAGTTAGTAACAAATGCCTCCCAGGACCCCGGGTTCTGAAAGGGCTGCCTTGCAAGGAACCAAGCTTTACCCAAAGTAGTGACAGGGGAGAGGGCTTGGAAATGTAAAACAGGATCTTTAGTGGCCAAATTGGAGTGTTTGGGGAGTGGAAGATTACATGTCGGCTTTCTTCTTCAGAACTGGGAGTCTACAGAAGCAGGCAGATCTTAACTCCTGGCAGCTACATCCTTCCTAGTTAGAGAACACTGGTAATGGGTGGCTAGTTGGACACAGTGCTGGATCTAGAATCTAATTCTGGGTCCTTACAATCATCACAATTTAATTCATTATTTGTATTCCTTCAGTCCCCTCCCCACCCTAGACACCCCCTTTTAAAGTCAGTGTTCTAACCTAACTCAACCCAATTCAACTTAACCCAACCCATTATGGTCCAACCAGATGCAGTATAACTCAACCCAACCCAAATCAACACAATCCCCCTCCCCCCCCCCACACACAAATCATTTAAAAGCATTTACTATGAGCCAGATACTATTAAGCACTAAATGCAAAATGGTCCCTGACCTTAGGTATGTGGGTAGAAGGAAAAAGTGGAAAGACAATGTTGAAATGCATAAATAATTTTAGCAATTGTTATTTCCTTAATAATAACTAGGGTTGTCAAAAGAAGCTTCCTATAGGAAGTGACTCTTCAGCTAAGCTTGAAGGCAGCTAGGGATGGAAAGAGGCAGAGCTGAGGAAGAAGAGAATCCTAGGAATGCTGGATGTAACTATTAATGATATCACCGAGTACTGCAAATAAAACAGACAACAGTGACTCCAGCAACGAAGCATTTCCTGGCCTCAAGAAATTTACCTTCTTATTTTATCTATTGTTAGTGTTCTGCAAACATCACTATAACTGAGGAACAATAATTTTGGGGAAACACTCAGCCTATTTCTCAAACCTGAAAGAGACTTGGGGACCTTAGGCAAACTTGTGGCATTCTACTTCTTCAAGCCATGTCTGACTCTTCATGCCCCCATTTTAGGTATTCTTGGTAAAGATATTGGAGTGGTTTGCCGTTTCCTTTTTTTTGCAGGACAATGGGGGTTAAGTGACTTGCCCAGGGTCAAACAGCTAGTAAGTGTCAAGTGTCTGAGGCCAGATTTTAACTCAGGTCCTCCTGAATCCAAGGCTGGTGCTTTATCCACTGTTCCCCAGCGGCCCCTGCCATTTCCTTTTACAGATCGTTTTATAGATGAGGAAACTGAGGCAAACAGGGTGAAATGACTTGCCCAGAGTCACACAGATAGGAAGTGTCTGAATCTGGATTTGAACTAACCAAGATGTCTTCTTGACTTCCTGCTTGATACTCTGCACTATCACAGCCCCTATTGTCCCTTAATTTGTAAATGCTGGATCTTCTTTTGCTGTTTGCTTTTACTTCCACCCTATTCAGTGCAGCAAACATCCTGCATATAAATGTGGACAGAGTAGCTAAAGGGACAGCCTTAGAGTTAGGAAGAGTTCAGGTCTCAGTCTGACAGTTATTGACTCTGGGATCCTAGGCAACTTTGGGACCTCTTAGCATTCTAAGCAACTCTTTAAGACAATAAGTTATAATTGTAGACTATTTTCCCAACCAGCTAATCAACATGGATGGAGGCAGTTTCTAAGCTAGGAGTTCACTATGGTGATGCAAGCACAGGTCCCCAACTAAAAGAACAAGGAAAATCAATAAAATTAAGTTAGAGATCAAAAGTACAGATAAAAAGAGAATATCCTTCTTCCAGCTTTACCCTTTCAGGAAAGACCCAGTAGTTCCCAACTGTTCAAAATTGACCTCAAATGGCTATATTGGGAAATGAATATTTGATGCTTTAGTGACAATAATGAGCAAAATCATTCTCTGATCTACCACAGTCCAAGATTCAGGATGTTCTTCCCATGTGCTGCCCTGGGGAAAATGGCATGAACCCTTTGGATTGGTGAGAAACAGTCTCTGAGAAGTTTATCCAAAGTCACACAGCCATTAAGGGGCAGAATTTGACAACAATAAGACAACATCAGGTTAATGCGTGGGAAGGAGAGAAAATGTATTCTTGTTGATTTAAAAAAAATCAAAAAAAGATACTTTCAGCTAAAAGGATAGATATTTTGGAGGGACAATGGGCTGAAGATGATCATATATGGTAAAACTATGAATGAAGACAAGTAAATAAAACCAGTATTTTATTAAGTGCTTACTATGTAACAAAAAAAGCAGAAAGACAGTCTCTGTCCTTAAGGAGTTCACCTTCTAATTGAGGAAGACTACTTAGAAAGGGCTGAAAAAGGGAAAAGAAGGGAATTAGAGAGGGGCTTCATAGAGGACATCTTGAGAGTCAAGCAGGGATCCTTTAGATCCGTGGAGGGAATCCATGGCTATCCTGGGTATTTTCTTTAAAATGTGGGTTCTGAGAGGAAGGGCCCACAGGGACAGAGAGGACTTCCAGCATAAACAATCCAGGCAACAAGTGAACTGCTAGGGTGAGGAGGCTTCTGTGGTAGAATAAAAGTCCAGAGAAGAACCTAGAGAGAGAAAGTGGTTTGCAGATAGATCACTAGTCCTGGAGTCAGGAAGACCAGAATTCAAATCTCACCTCAGACAATTACTAGCTGGGTGTCCTTGGACAATTCACCTAACCCTGTTTTCTTCAGTTTTCCCATTTGTAAAATGAGCTGGAGAAGAAAGAAAATGGCAAGCCACTCCAATACTTTGCCAAGAAAACCCCAAATGGGGTCATGGAAAGTTGGACACCACGGAATAAGAAAGAGAACAAATTCTATAGAAATGTGGAACAGTATTATTCTATTTTCTCATTCTTATTCTTTTTTCTATCTGATGCAATTCAGGTGGAAATGGTTGTGGGATGAGTTATTCCATTATCATCATCATCATACTTTGGGGTTTAATGTGTCCAGGTGGATGAATTATTATTTTATTTTTGAAATTGAATGAATGTTGGGATGTCAGCTTGTCCTCTGTAGGCTCACTGAAGCCTGCTCAGTACAACTCTGGGGGCAGATAGGAGGATGGGGGCAAGGATGATGGCATCACTGAAAATGTTGGCAATGAAGACCTCAATGATGATGGTGCCTTCTGCAAGTTAACTCTTTTGGCTAAATTAGCAAATTCCTCTAGCATCTACCCGACTGATATATATCTATCTGTCTGTCTATCTACCTTTCTCTCTATCTATCAGCAACCTATGCCAATTTTCATCTCCCCAGAATATTGGCAGGGCTTGAGCTATAGTGTAATCTGACTCATGAAGTGAAAGGAAGGAAGGAAGGAAGGAAGAAAGGGAAGGAAGGGAAGGAAGGGAAGGAAGGAAGGAAGAAAAGGAAAGGGAGAGAAAAAGAAAGAAGGAAAGAAAGAGATAGAGAGAAATATTTATTAAGCACCTACTATATGCACACTACAGTCCTAAGTTCTGAAGATACAAGCAGAAAAGTGGGACGGCCCTTTTGCTCAAGGAGCCCATGTTCTAATGGGTGAGACTAAACAGAGTGAAGATTTTAGTTCCACATCAGGTGGAAAAGTCCCATGGTCCTTGGTGTGCAGCAACAAAGCAGATGGTCAGGCCCCTCCCTTAATGTCATTTCCACTGACAAAGTCCTATCCATTTCTGATGCTGCACCATTTGACAGCACCAATGACTCTGGTGTCTGGAACTTTCCTTTCTGGGTCTCCAGGAGTTGTGGCTATAGCCCCTGCAGGAGCAGTGGCCAGGCTGCATCTCCTAAGTGTGGCCTCCCAGGATGATGGCAGAGGGCAGAGGGCAGTAGGCTGGAAGCAACACTCTTCCCAAGGCTCCTGGCTTCAGGTTCCTGAATTGTCTGGATCAGGAATGAAGGAAGATGGTAGCAAAGCCATTGGTGGTAGGTTTTAGGGTTAAAAAGCCAAGCTCACAGTTCTCTCTCAGCAATAAGCCTGTAAACTTCAATTTTGCCATGTAATTGACTCTTATCTTCCCAGTGCAAGTTGAAGTGGGAAGAAAGGTGCTGAATGAGATAGATACCAGCAGTAGGTATGAATATGGGCAGGACATGGCAAGTCAGTAGTGCCCTACCAGTATACCAGTTCCTATAAGGAATCAACAAAATGGATGCAGGACTATTTTAAAGGCTCTATTCTATAAATTTTAATTATTTACTAATAAGAGAGTCAGGTGGTATAACAGATTGTGTTGTTGTTAGAGTTAGAAGAACTTGTATTCAAATTACATTGTAGACAGTAGCTGCACATCCACTGAGTACACCTCATCTTCTCTGAGCCCAAGTTTCCTCCCTTTTAAAATGGGGATAATGACACCTACCTCCCAAAGTGCTTGTAAGGATCAAATGAAGCAATATATGGATTGTGGTTTGATAAGGTTCATTGCTGAGGGAACTTGGCTTCTTTTAAGGAGAATTAAGCTTACCATTCTTACATTCATTGTCTCATTAACAAACCCTAACCCTAAGCACAAATGTTACTTTGGCTTATAGTCTGAGGTTTTCCCAAAAAGAGGGAAATAAAAGAGGTACTTAAGATACAATACAATTCTGTGTGGGACAGGTCATTTATTCTCAAACAGAAAATAATGACAATGGTAGAAGGAACTGTCATATGCATTACAGGATAATTTAAGCAGGATTTATAACTTGTAACTAGTGGTACAGTTGTCTGAAAGGATGATACTTAGTCCTTCTTGAGACATAAGACAGTGTGCAGGCTTGATAATTAGTTACTTTATAATTGGCTGCTACATAAATGTTAGTCATCACCACCACTAGCACCAGCACCATCTACTCTTCTGGTAAATGGGATAGGATTGGCCCTTCTCTTGATGGTGACCATCCTCTCCACGATGCAAATACTTCTCTTGCCACCCTCCCACTTCCACCATTTGCTCCAAGTGCAACCACTCTAAGAGATGCTACTGCTACTCTTTACAGAAACATCCAGATAGTTCAAATTTATAACTTTGTCCACCAAAGGAAATTAAACTTGGAAGAAAGCTAAAGCATTCAGGGACCCCATCACACAATGAAGTGACTAACTACATCAAGGACAATGGTCTCTCCTTCTTCTCTGGCCTTTGATACTATTATTCATGAAGGCTTGTAGAAAATTCTGGAAAATTGGGTTGCCCAGAGAAGTTCTTCAGTATTATACAGCAGTTCCACCATGGCATGCTTGCCAGGATTCTAGTTAAAGTACTATGCTGTAGTACTTTCTCAGACTTCACTGGAGTGAAGCAGGGCTGTGTGCTTCCTCCCATGATTTTTAGCGTGAAGTTTTCAGCAGTGTTGTGAGATGCCTTTAAGGACGACATCAAGGCCAGCTGCTGAGCTGATGGTAAATTTTTTAACTTGAAAAGGCTTTAAGCCAAGACTAAAGGGAGAGTTGGTGTATGATTTTGTGTTTGCAGATGATTGTTCACTCAATGAATCCTCTGAGGCTGCGATGTGACAAAGCATGGACTGATTTTCTGCTGCTTGTGCCAATTTTGGTCTAACAATTAACACCAAGAAAATACATGTTCTCCACTGGCCAGCACCGTGCTTTCCATACATGGAACCATCAATTACAGTGAATGGAGAAATACTTTATGCTATGGATAAGTTAACTTACCTTGGTAGTTTACTTTCCAGGGATGTACACATTGGCAATGAGGTTCATACACACACACACACACACACACACACACACACACACACACACATATTGCTAAAGCTAGTTCAATGTTTGGGAGGCTCCAAAGGAAAGTATGGGAGATAAGAGGTATTAGACTGACTACCAAACTGAAGGTCTACAGAGCTGTTGTGCTGACCTCCATTGTTGTATGCCTGTGAAACCTGAATGGTCCACCAGCACCATGCCGGAAAATAATTGCTTCCATTTGAATTGTCTGAGGAAGATTCTGCAGGACACCGGACAGGATAAGGACACTGAGGTCCTTTCCTGAGCTAAATTGCCAAGTATTCAAACTCTGCTGCAACTCCAATGACCCTGCCATGTTGTTCAAATGCCAAACAGATGATTGCCTAAGACTCTTACAGAGAATTCACACAAGGCAAGCACTCATGCAGAGGTCTGGAGAAGCTTTACAAGAAGACGCTCAAGGTCTCTCTGGAGAACTTTGGAACAGATTACATGGCCTGGGAGACACTAGCAGAGGACTGCCCAGAATGGCGTGCCCTCATCAGAGAAGCTGCTGTGCTCTCTGATCCAAGCAGGATTGCAGTAGCTTGAAAGAAACCTGAGATGCACAAATTATAGAGACATCTCCCTGAATGTTCATGTGGATTATTTGTACTGGACCCATTGTAGAACCTTCCCAATTTGGAGTGGTTGGATTGGCCACAATCGGACACACTGGTCCTTGACCCCCAACATAGTGATGTCACTTTGGTCCTCTTTGAGCACAACCGTTGCTCATACCATTCCTATAGCAATTAAGTGAATAGTACATCAGCTCCTGGATGGCAGGGGCTATTGGGGGTCTTGTCTTTGTGTCCCTAGAACATGGCACATAACAGTAGATCACAGTTACTTGCTATATTGCACTGTGCTAAGTACTTTATAACAGTTATCTCTTTGGTCCTCACTACAACCCTGGAGATAAGTTCTATTATTATTCCTATTTTACAAAATAGGAAACTGAGGCAAACAAGTTAAGGGACTTGCCCAGGGTCACAAAGCTGATAAGTGTCTGGTAGAAGGAACTGTCATATGCATTACATGATAATTTAAGCAGGATTTATAACTTGTAACTAGTGGTACAGTTGTCTGAGCAATAGGTGCTGAGCAATGTTTCTTTAAATGACTTGAATGAAATAATGAAAAAATAAACATGTATTAAGAGTTTACTAAATGCAAGACACTGTGCTCAGAACTGCAGATACAAAGAAAGGCACAAGTAGTCCCTGGCCTAAAGAAAGCCTCCTTCTAAAGGGGGAAGAATTGGGGATGGCTTCAAGGCCACATCATCTTTACCTTCCAGGTTGGTTTCTGTGTCCCTTCAGACATCTGTAACAGGTGGGTTGCAGTACCCATTGGCCATCTGTAGTCAGACATCTTCCTAGTCTGCACCATGATTCCACCTCTCAATCCAATGTAAGTTCCTTGAGTGCAGGCACTATTTCCTTCTTGCCTCAGTATCCAGAGGTGCTGGGGCATAGGTGAGATTTCTAGGTACCTGTTCAGTTTATCTGTGCCCATCCAGCAGATAACAGCCATTCCTAATATCTTCCTGGGTCTTCATCATCATCCTTCCTTAGCATGGGGTGAAGCGCTAGCCCTTCCTTTCAGTTGTACTCAAGATTGCTCCTCCCACAATGGAAAATATCACTTGCAGCAGCCAGGGAGAGGCCACCCATCTTGTACATTTGGGATTGCTTTCTATAGGATTGTGTCTTGGACCGTTTCCCTTACGATTCTTTCCAGATGTGTCGCCACTTCAGGTACTTTACCAAACTTTTTGGTTTTTTTAAACATAGTGGTTTTTTTGTTTCATTTCACTCTCCTCCAAGATGTAAAGCTGAATTTTGTCTGATCCCATTGCCCAGCACTTCCTAGTCGCAAATATGGCGTTTTCCTGTTATTGAAAAACCAATTAGAAATTCTTGTGTGTTTCTTCTGTCTGGGCTTCTTACCTCTTATGGTTATTTATAGTACACCTTCCTTTTGTTTCAGTTTCTTAAACTTTCAGTGCCTTTCCTGTATTTTTTAATATGATTTCTAGTCTGTACTTTGGGCTCTGAAACTAATTTATGGTCACCACATATGCTATTGCAAGGGTAGCTAGCAGTTGTGATCTATATGCCTCTAGCAGTGCTTCCCCAAGTTAGTCATTACAAAGTAAACAGTCACGTGCATTTCCATTCCCATTTTTGCCCATTTCCTGTCTCTTTGCCACTGGTAGTACAGTCCTGTGGGAAGTGTGGTGTCATTTCCTTCCCTCCTGATTAGAGAGTGAATGAACTTATTGCTTTTAATTGGCCCTTTTTCATATTCCTGGGACATAGCTTTTCTATGCTTTTCAGGATTGAACCCCACTCTGGAGTTAAGTCCCCACACATTTAACACATTTTCTTAGTGAACTTTTGCATGGGCAAAAGATGCTGATTCTTTAAATTACTCCCATAAAGATAATTGACGATGAACCAATAAGCTAAAACAATAAGTCATCATAGATTAAGCATGCTAAGTAGAGTCTGGGGCAGTTAAGTGGTGCAGTGAATAAAATGCCCCACCTGGAGTTAAGAAGACCTGAGATACTTACTAGCTATGTGACCTTGGGCAAGTCATTTAACCCTATTTCCTCCTCTGTAAAATGAGCTGGAGAAGGAAATGGCAAACCTCTCCAGTATGTGTGCCAAGAAAACCCCAAATGCATTCACAAAGAGTGACAACAACAATAACAACCACCAGAATCAAGGGGGACCCCAAGCTCTATAAGTAGGACCATAGGGCATCCCTCAGAAAGTGAAAATTGTCCAGAAGTGCTTAGGTCACAGACTTTTCTGATGCCCAGAAGATGAGCTAGAACATTATGACTGCAGCTATACTCCCAATTTATAAAGACCATGGATGTCCAACGTGTAGCCTGCCCTATGTTCAGCAGCTATAGACAATATTCTCTGTAGAATCACAAAAGCTTCGGGTTAGAAGGTGGCTTCTGAGGTCACTGATTCCAGTCACTACATAAATAGGAATCACTGTTACAATGTCTTTGATAAATGCACCATCCTGGACGCTGCTCAAAGATCTTTACAGATATGAAACTCATCTCTTCCAGAGAGAGCCCCTTTGACATTGGAGCATTATCAGATTATTGTTGTTTTTAAATTTTCCTTATAAGAAGGGGAATCATCTGCTTCCCTCTAATTTATATTCACCCTAGATAAGCTTTCTGTAGGCTAGTGATCGATAGCCTTTCAAACATTCAAATGTGGAGATTACACCCAATCCCTCCAAGTCTTCTCTTCTCATAGAACTGTGTTGTCTCAGATTTGTACAAGACATTAGGTAGCCTGTGGTCCAATCATGTGACCTTTAAAAATCAGACTCTCTGGGCCTCAGTTTCTTCTACTGTAAAATGAGAGGCTTCTACAACATCAGATCTCAGAGCCCTTCCAACTCTAAATGTATGGTACTATAATCTCAGAAACCATACTTGACAAGTTGTCATCCATCATTTGTTTGAAGAGGTTAAATATTTACTAATTCCTAAGGCAGCCAATCTTTCTGTTGGCTAGCTATATATATCCATCAAATGATATATGTATGTATATACGCATGTATATGTATGTATACATGTACATATGTTCTTATACAGACATACACATGTATTGTGTATTGCACATATCCACATATATATATGCAGGTGTATCCATATACATACATGTCTATTATAGGCATAACTTTATATGTTATGCATATCAAGTCCTTCCTTTCTCCAACTTCTGCTTCTTGTTCCTAATTCTCCTGGGGCCAAAAAGAAAAGCCCCAATCCCATCTCCAGAGGGCAGCCCTTCAGATTCTTGAAACTAACTAATATGCACTGTTCTGCAGCCGAAACCTCCTCCCACAGCATGATTTCATTTTCCCTTATCTTACAAAGACTCTTACTCGGATGCTTTGCAGATCATCAGTGACGTTCCTAAGATGTGGCACTTAGAACTGAGCTCCCCTCTCCACTGTATTTTGAGAAGGATAGTGCACATACACTGTTGAGCCGAACCCTTTTTCTGCAGTAATTGATTCTAGTAATGCAGCCCAAGAACATTCTATCTTCCCAAGAACACATTTGCTTTTATTTTCCCCCTAATATCTCCCTCTTGACTCCTATTGAATTTTCAGTCCAATGAAACCTTACATCTTTGGTTTCTTGACATGAAATTTTGTATCCCCCAACTTGTATTTGTGCTATTGGCTTTTGAATTTCTGATGTAGGACTTTACATTTGTACCTATCATATTTTCTCATTTTGTATTTACTTCATTAGTTGTCTGTTAAGACATTTCTGCATCTCAATTTGTATCATCTTATGGGCCACAATTGAATTTAATGTGCATACTGTTGTTGCCTCATGCAAATCTATAAATACATTGAATAGAAAGGGGGCAAAGACATATTCCTATGCTACTCCACCATAAGCCTCTCAGTGGGGATTGATCCTTTAATTAGAAGATCATGAATTAGCACTAGAAAATGCCTTCATGTTCATCCAGTCCAACCTGCTCGTTTGATGGATATAGAAATTGACCATTCTTCTTTCTGGCCATTTAACCAATTGGATAGCCACCCAATTTGACTTTTGTACAGCCCACATCATTACATTTTGTGCAAAAGGAGAGCTTGAAAGACTTTGTCAAATTCCATGCTGAAATACTATGCCTTTGGCATTCTCCTCATCTATCAGTTTAGTCCCCTCAACAAAAGAAGAAAGAAGTTTATTCTGGCGTGACATTCTTGGTGAATCCATACTAGAAAGTAGTGATTATTGCTTCTGTTTTGAAGTATTCACAAACCATCCTTTTAATGATGTGTTTTAGAGTTTCACTGTGAACAAAGAAGTTGTGCTTACTAGCTTATATTTTGAAAAATTATTTTCCTTCCTTTTTGGAAGGGAAGCTCTAAGGCATTGAATCATCTCTAGTCCCATGACATCTCTCCCTGGTTTTGTTCCCACCCACTCACCCAAAGATCACCAGCAAACATTCACCCATTTGACATACAAGCTCTTTCAAAACCCTAGATGCTGATGACCCATGTGTGGTGAACTGAAGTTTTCAAGGACAGACTGACAGACCCTTACTATTTCTTTACTTGACTTGAGTTTCAGTATCCTGTTGATCATTGTTTATTCTGTACTTCCTAGTATGTTTGACTGGAAAGAGGGTGGGTCAGTCATTTGGAGAAAGGAGAAGATAAACAGTAGATATCTCATGTGCTCCCCTGGTATCAGAGGAATGCCAAGAAATCTAGAGGAAGATCCCCAGGAGCTTTGGAGAATCCCAGGGAAGGATTTGTAGGAGTCCAAAGACAAGGATTGCCTAGGATAAGACAGCATCAATGGGTTGCATCTGGCACATTTGAAGGGAAACAACCAATGAAAAGGCATGTTCACCAGGAGATGGAGTATTGGGTAAAAAGGACAGCAATGGGGCCATTATCACTGGCTCACTGAGAAAGTAGCTGGTGGAGGGCAATAAGGTGTTAAAAGATTGGAAAGGTAGGAAGGGGCCAAGTTGTGAAAGTCTTTGAACTGCAGAGGATTTTATATTTGATATTAGAGGTGATAGGGAGGCATCGATCCTGATTGACTAGGGAGAGGAGTGTGTGTATGAAAGGGTTTGACCTGTGCTTTAGAAAGGTTAAAGGACAGATATGTAGACAATGAACTAGAGTGGGGAGGGACTTGAGGCAGGCAGCGACAGCCTACTGCAGTAGTCTAGGTGGGAGGGGATGAGGACCTGAACCTCAGTGGCAGTCGTGTGAGGAGAGAAGCGACAATGTATGAGAGTTACTGACGCAGCAGGTGGCATAGTGGATATAGTCCTGGGTCTGGGGTGAGAAAGACTTGAGTTCAAATCTGTCCTTAGACACTTACTAGGTGTGATCCTGGGCAAGACACTTAACCTCTGTTTGCCCTAGTTTCTCCAGTTGTAAAATGGGGACACTCACTTCTCAAGGTTGTTGTCAGGAACAAATGAGATATTTGTTAAAAAGACTTAGTCCAGTATCTGAGGCACGGTGGCACTATATAGAAATGTGTATTCCCCTCAGCTCCCTTGTGAAGGTATAAATACTAGGACTTGACACCTGATTGGATATAGTTAAGGATGACACCAAAATTTTAAGCCTGGATGACAAGGAGGGCTGGTGGTACCTTCAATAGTAATAGGGAAATTTGAAAGAGGGGAGTGTTTTGATGGAAAGATAATGACTTAAATTTTGGACATACTGAATTTAAGATGTCTTTGTAAAATCCATTTCAAGATATCTAATAGTCAGTTGGAGATTAGAAACTGAAAGTCAAGAGAGAGGTTAGGGCTGGATAAATAGATTTGAGAATCTTAAACATAGAGAAGATAATTTAATCCATGGTAGCTGATGCAGTCACTAAGTGAAAACAGAAGAGGACATAGGCCAGAGTCCTGAGGGACACCCACCATTAGTAGGAGTGACTTAGTCATGATCCAGCAAAGGAAACTGAGATACAATGGTCAAAAAAAGTAAGAAGTGAACCAGAACCATAGAGAGAAGGGGGTATCAAGGAGAAGAGGCAGGTCATTAGTGTCCAAGGCTGCAGGATGAGAATTGAGAAAAAGGTCATTAGATTTGGCCATTAAAAGATCAATAATTAATTACTTTGGAGAAAACAGCTTCAAGGTCAGAAGCCAGAGTGCAGTGAATTAGGAAAGGAGAAGAAAGTAGAAGTATCATTTGTTGATGCCCTTCTCAAGTAGGAAAAGTTCAGTTGAATGTTCTCAAGGAGGTGAACCTTTCTGTCTTCTCTTCAATGTCAGTGGTCTTCATTGCATATACCCTGAACAGCTGTCCTAGCTTATGGCTGATCTTCATTTTACCCCAAGTATTTTACAAAAGGGGACACAGGGCATTGAGGTGATTGTGGGAAGGGGGGAAAGAAAGAATGAAGGTTCTAGGTAATGGGGCAGGATATCATGGTTGAGTCAAACATGGGAACCATGAAGACCTGTGCTCAAGTTCCACCTGATACAGACCAGTTGTATGACCCCAGAAAAGTCAGATTCTAAGTAGAAGAAGGGGGAAAGGAAGCATTTATATATCATCTATTATATGTCAGGAACTGTGTTAATTACTTTACAAATATAATCTCATTTCATAAGAATATTTGTAGATCTCCTTTATAAGAATAAGTTTTCTAACCTAGAATTTCCTATACCAATTAAATCACAGGTTTGTTTTCCCATCTCCCCCCAATAAATAAATAAAAGCAATAGAAAGACTTCACATGAAAAGACCTGATTTGATGTCTCAGACCTGTTATGTACTAATGGGGTGACTTCAGGTCATTTAAAACCTATCTGCCTCAGTTTCCCAATCTGTAAAGTAGTGATAATCAACTAACAAACATTTATAAAGTGCTAACAGTGGCTGGGGATTGCACCAAGTATTGAGGATACAAATAAAAAGAAAAACCAATATCTGCTCTCAAGGTGCTTACAATCGAAAAATCTTACTACCTCTTACCTAACTCCAAGAATCATTGTGAGGAAAGGGTTTTTTGTTATTTGTTTTGTTTTTGTGTGTGTTCATATGCGTGTGTTGTCTTTCGAAATGTGATTTTTTTATTTACAATATAAACTGTACCTCTAAGCACTTTTTATTTTTAAATTTATTTATTTATTTATTTATTTATTTATTTATTTATTGCAGGGCACTGAGGGTTAAGTGACTTGCCCAGGGTCACACAGCTAGTAAGTGTCAAGTGTCTGAGGCCAGATTTGAACTCAGGTCCTCCTGAATCCAGGGCTGGTGCTCTATCCACTGCACCACCTAGCTGCCCTCGAATTCATCTATTTTTTTAGTGCTGATAATATACAGGTGTACCCTATAGAAATCTGCTGGATTTTTTTTTGCAATGACCACCAGGTGGCATTACTTAAAGCTCACATTTCCAGATGTAGTTCATATTTGAGGGTGACTCCTTAGGGGGGAAAAATCCTGTTTATCCCTGTCATCCTCTCTACTGGGACTAAGTTCACAGAACCTCGGGGCTTGAGGGAACCTCAGAGGACAATCTAATTCAACCCCTACCTGAAAAAAAATCTTTCTAATTTACTCAACAAGTACTCCACCAGTCTTGGCATGAAGACCTCCAGTGAAGGAGAGCCCACCACCCACAAAGCATCTTTGTATGTTGTTGAAGAGCTCCAGAAATTAAGAAGTTATTTCTGACATCCAGCCAAAATGAGCCTTTCTGCAGTTCTCCCCAAGTTGTCCCAGGTTCTGCTCGCTGGGGGCCAAGAGAACAACACTAATCCTTCTTCTCTGTGGCAATCCTTCAAAGGCTTGAAAGACAGTGAATTTGTACCCCCTTTCCCTCCTCTTCTCCCAAGCCCTTTCACCCCTTCCTCTGGCGTGGTCTGAACTCAAGGCCCTTCTCTGTCCTTCCTTCCTCTGGAATCTGGTTTATTAATGACTTTTAGGATTATCTCCCCACTGCTGAGGTCATCACACCAATGTAGGTCTGTTGACAGCTCCCCAATGTGACTGTCCTTCTGACTCTGCTGAACTTCTAACTCCTTTCCTCAAAGAACATTCATTGGGAGACATGGACCTTGTTGCTACAGGAATGACTTGAATGCCCTTTCCTTAAAGCTCCCACAGACAGCATGAAAATGGAAAATGCTCTGGACTTGAAGTAAAGAGACCTGAGTTCAAATCCCATCTCTGACACTTACTATGTGATACTGGCAAATCAGGTTATTTCTCTGAGACTTGAATTCATCATCTGTAAGATGGAGAGAATTACATCTGTCCTACTTGCTTCACATGATACTCATATGAGCACTAATTATTTGTTTAATTTAAAATATCCAACCCCACAAGGATGATATTCATGGATTTCTAAGTTAATTTTCTTTAGGTTCTAGGACAAAGCGAGTTGGGAGAAGACCCAATAATGAGCTAATGCCTCCTACCACAACAGAAGGATGGACCATTCAATCAACAAGCACGAATCAATTGGTTCCTATGGGCCAGGCACTGTTCCAATCCCTGGGGATTCCAGGACAAAACCCAAAACAATTCCTGCCCTCAAAAAACACTTCTTGTTTGCATTAACATATGGCTTTTAAGGGGATTCTGTTGCTCACACAAATCAGGTAACATACAGGAGTCTGGCTCTTGGGGAGACAAAATTAAATAAAGTAAGGAAATATCAAGCTCAAAACTTGTCCTTTAGAGTCTTGTCATTCCTGCTCACATACATCCAGTGGCTTCCCAGTGTCCTCTAAAGAAGACACTATACTTCATAGTCTGGCTCCTACTCACTTCTCCAGGCCACATCTATATTACTTCTTCTATTTGATACTATAGACAGCCCAGCTTTCTCAACATCCCTGGGCCTGAGCCTGCTCTTTTGTTCTCTCTGTTTTTGCTTGTGCTACTCTGGAAGGGAGGAATAAACAAACTCTTTCAAAGCCTAACTAATGTGCCATCTCCTCCCTGAAATCTTCTATCCTTCCTTCCCCAGATGCAAGTGGCCTCTTCCTCTTCAGATTCCTCCTTCCCCTTGGTCGGACCTGTACTTGGCACTTATCACACTCCTCTGGTGGTTATAACTCTATTTCTGTCTCTGTCTTCACCCTCTAATAGACTGCAGGCTCTTGGTGGGTGGTGGGTGGGAAGGAGCCAGTGCTGGGTCATCTTTGTGTTTCTAGATCCATCAGATGAGGATCAAATGAGATAACATTTCTAAAATGCTTGACATTAGATCTGCTACACAGTGAATTAATAAATGCTTACTCTATTCCATTCCAGATACGCATGAATGCATTAGGTCTTTCTAGGCACCTAGCATAAACAGTTGGAATTTAATAAATGTTTATTAAATCAAGAAAAAGGGAAGCAAATTAAATGCACTTTTATGATGTTTAGATTTATTACTAAATGTGCAACAGTGGATAGAGCATTATATTTAGGATGATGAAGGCTTGGGTTCCAATCTCACTCATTCCTTCAGCAAGCATTTATTAAACACCAACTACCATTGCCATTCTCTATATGGGTTCTAGGGTTACAAAAACAAAAAAACAAAACAGCTTCTGCACTCATGAAACTTATGTTGTACAGGGAGAAACTTTTAAATTAATGGCTTTTAGTATCTTCTATATCAAAACAGACATTCAGTGAACAAATATTTCCACAAACATTTCCACAAACTGAATTAAATGCTCACTGTGTGAAAGGTACTAAAATGGACAAAAATTTATTTTCAAAGAATATTAATAACAAGAAGAAAGAGTACTTCCCTTTGGTCCTAGCTGCAAATGTGGCAGCCTGCTTTTTGCCTCTGCTCTTTTCCAAGCATGGGGTAATACTGACAGACAAGAGGGCTGACAATGACAGATTGCCCAGGGTCCAGCCTTCCTGTTTAGCTCAGATGGACTTTGTCCATTTCTGGGCTGGGCTGTAATATAAACCCTGGCCACCCTCAGACATCTTTGGTTTTGACTTCTCAGGCACCGCTAATCCTACAGGTTGCCTTATTGTTAAGTACATTCCACAGGAGAGGCATCTTGGCCCTGAGTTAAATGGGCAACTGAGAGGAATTCTCAATGTGTAACTGGAATAACAAGAATGAAGGACCATCTTCTAATGTTACACACTTTGGCAACATGAAGTTATGGGTACAGAGAGCCTGAGTCACTTGAAAAAATATATTTAATATATATTATAATTATAATAAGAATGCAATATATTGTGTATTATATATAATATATTTTAATATATAATATATATTGTGTTACACACACACAGAAAAATATAAAACAAACTATACAACCCCACTTTGCTTTGAAGTATGCTTGGCATGGGTTAGGTTGTGTACTTGACCCTGACTTTTAAAAGGTCACCTTTTAAGCTCTCTTTCCATTTCTCATACCGCCAGCAATCCTGTCTTGCCTACTCTTGTGTGGCCATTCCTATCAATACAGACTGATTAATCATGAATGGTAATTGACCAAGCCTGGCCTGGAGAACTGGAAGACTGTCACTGCCATATTGGTCATTGACATTTCCCCTCCCCCCAGATCTCTTTCTTCGTTAGTCTTTAGTCAAAAACCAGACTTCAACTTTAGAAATTTAAAAGTTCAGTCAAAGCTGGTTGTCATTAATAGGAATGTGACCCTATGTGCATTAGATGAGGGAGAAGGAATGGAAAATAATACAAGCATCACCAAATCTCTTAAATTGGATGGTTTCTTTCTGGAACTGAATGAAGTGAATTTTGTTGACTTGTTTTTGTTACTTATTAATGATAGTATCCTGTCATATCTCCATGCTACTGTATATGCCTGGATTGCACTCTTTCCTTTCCTTCTTTCTCTCTTTCCTTCTTTCTTTCTCTCCCTTCTTTCTTTCTCTTTCTTTCTCCTTCCTTCCTTCCTTTCTCTCTCTCTCTCTCTCTCCCTCCCTCCCTCCCTTCCTTCCTTCCTTCTTGTTTCTTAGCATCTCAAGATTCCTTTACAGCCCAGTTCAACCATCCCCTCATCTGTGAGGTCTCTCCTGATGATCCCAGTTGTTACAGTACTCCTTCAAAATTACTTTGTATTCAACTTGTATTTGTTTTCCCATTACTTATATGGATGTAAGTTGTTCCCCCAGGTAAATGTAAGCTCCTTGAGGGCAAGAACTGTCTCATTTTTATCTTTATATCCCTAGCTCCTGGAGCAGTCAGTGCCTGGTACATTTTTTCTTTTGTTCAGTCATTTCAGTCATTCCCAACTCCTTGTTACCCTCTTTAGGGTTTTCTTGGCAAAGATACTAGACTTTTTCCCCTCCTGCTCATTTTACAGATAAGGAAACTTAAGACATAGTTAAGTAATTTGCCTGGGGTCACATAGCTAGTAAATGTCTGAAGCTGGATTTGAATTCAGGTCTTCCTGACTCCAGGCCCAGTGCGCTATCTATCGCACCACCTGTCTCTTCCACCTGGAACACAATACGTGTTAAATAAGTGATTTTTGATTCACCAAAAGGCACAGTGGACAACATATTGGACTTGGAATCAAGAAGACCTGAGTTCAAATCCAGCTTCAGAAACTTACTAGTTCTGTAACGTTTGGCAAGTCCTGTTTCAGTTTCCTCAACTGTAAAATTCCTTCCCAAGGCTGATGTGAGGATAAAATGAAATAAAACTTGTTAAGTGCTTTGTGAACCCTCTAGAGCTACATAAATGCAACTAATGATGGTGCTGATTATGATAAATTGACTAATAGTACATGTTTGTTGAAAAGTTCAAAGTTGCGTATCCCCTTACCTTGTATTAAATTTTTCAGTGTACTGAGGCACACACTTATCAGAAATGGCTAGAAAAACCTTTAGTATCTGAAACTCACAGATTCTGAGCTGAAAGAGAATTGAGTGGACATCTAGTCAAATCCTCTCATTTTAAAGATCAGGAAACTGAGGCCCACAGAGGTAAAGTGGTGGTGATAGTAATAGCACTTACTTCATAGAGTTGTTGTGAAGATTGATTAACATAATCAATAAATTCATCCTTGGACATTTAAAAAAGTACTTGGGCAGCTAGGTGGCACAGTGAATAAAGCACTGACCCTGGATTCGGGAGAACCTGAGTTCAAATCCATTCTCAGACACTTGACACTTACTAGCTGTGTGACCCTGGGCAAGTCACTTAACCCTCATTGCCTCACAAAAAAACCCAAAATACAAAACAAAAAACAAATAAAAAAGTACTCTCTAGGTACCAGACCCCATGCAAGACACTAAAGAGATAAAGAAAGGCCTCTACTTTCAGCGAGCTTACCTTCTATTGATAATATAAGATCATATGAAAACATTAAATCATCATATAGAGGGAGATGTTATAAGAATAACACAGGAAATACGTGACAGAATTGGGATTCAGACTATGTCCTTGTATTCCAAATCTAAAACTTTTTACACTGCTTTTCTAAGATCCAAAGAAATGCCTTCTTCAGCCTTTATTTCTTTTTGTTTCTATGTTTAGAAGTCATTTAAACAATTCTGCAATACTAAGTCAGTGGAGAATCGATGAAGGTACAAATCATCACCAAAACTTCCCAACAGATCTTGGGTCTTGGTGGAAGGGTTGGAACTGAAAAAGACATGAATAACCCTATCTTAAAACCAAAATTCGTGTTATGATGGCCCAACAGGATGAGATGGCCTTGCTCCATTCTGCTTACGAAGGAAACTGTGGAAAGGTCTAGGGGCCTCTTTCAGATCATCCCCTGAGCAGAGGTGAGCAGAGGTGAGGGTTCCCACTGGAGTCTGGACATTCGACCTTGTTGTTTTTTGTGTCAGAGAAATCCGAGTTGTGTGCTATCAGGTTTCAAAGACAAAAATTGGCGTAATTGGAGTAAATGACTTCTTATGGCCAGTCCTGGGTAGACCATCAACTGTGAAGCACACAAAAAGTAGGCCTCCAATATGTCATCTTTGAGGACCGGGTCTGTTCTTTGTCCCTCCTCATGAATGTCATCAGTTCCATCTGTCTTGCCCTTGATTCCCTTTGTGGTTAGGGTGCTTCCATTTTCAATGTATGCTTATGGCAAACAATGGGCATCCTTTATTGACAAATGGCTCTTATTGATCCATTTGACTCACCCATTCACATTTTAAAATTTTATTTGAAAAAATCCAATTTCCTGTAGTTTGAGCACAAGAGCAGTTCCAGTGGGTGAAGAATGGGTCATTCTCTCTCCCCCAGCCCCCACCCCTTCCTTGGGGGATGACAGCAAGGCTGTTTTTAACAGGATCTTTCACCACCATCTATCTCAAGTCACCTCCTACTGAACTTAAAGTTGAAGACTCGGGGTCGGAAGGGAAAGAAAACAGTAATTAAAGGGGAAAAGTTGATCGAGCTGTTTCCCCCCCTCCCTGCACAGTCTGATTAGAACATGGCTTTGGGCTCAGCCCATGACATAATGTAGCTTTTCCACTATGAGCCATTACTCCAGTCATTTCCTAATGGATTTTGTTTTTCATCAGGTAGATTCCTAATTGAATATGAAGCCTCTGCAGCTGACTGGGATAGCCACCCCTCTCTAGGCATCTGATTAAAATGACTCTAAATGAAGATTACATGGCTCTTGATGGAAGCTCCAATGGGCTTAATGGACAAACAGAGTTGGAGAGTGACCCAGAAATGTTTAGGCAGTTCCTTTCACTGTGATTCTGATAAGTAGCAAAGCAGCAAATTGTAGAGGGAGAACTTTCAGCAATCTTGGGTTCCATTCATTGTAAAGCAATTCCAAAAAGAAAGCATTTATCTCTTTAGTCTTTCCACTTCATTTTCCCCTTTCCCCACCCCCAAACCTTTTGAAAACTCCATTTTTTGTGTGTTTTATTAGCTGTATCCTAAATACCTCCTACAAACTGAATGACAGCTTAGGGCTATTAAATCTGTTCATAGTACATATTTTTATCCATTGTTAACCTTGACTAAATGTATGTGAACAAATGGTCCTTTCTCCCCCCCGTTGTTGCCTGTATTTGTTAAAGCAGTGATTCTCTTTGACATTTGTTTAGGCTGCAGCCTTGATAAAATGCTGGACATGGTAGACTCTTCCCCCTTGGCATTCAGCAGGCCCTGAGCAGCTTATTTCTCTTTGTTATTATCTTATCTTCTTTGCTAGTATGCTTGGGGCTTCCTTTTCCTATTTTAACTTTTATTTTCAGGCGTAGACAAGATTGCCTTGGATTCTGCAAATGGTAGTCTTCCGATGTTCTAAAGACAATCTGAATATTATACTTTTAAAAATAATAAACATTTTTATTTAAGGTTTTGAAATCGAAATTTATCCTTCCTTCCTTTCCCCCTTCCCTGAGGCAGTAAGCAATCAGATATGGGTTATACATGTGCAATTTTGTAAAACATGACCATATTAGTCATTTTGTATAAGAAAACTTAAAGAAAAAAATGAAAGAAAGTGAAAAATAGCATACTTCAGTCAGTTCTTTCTTTGGAGGTGGATAGTATATTTCATCAATAGTCCTTTGGGATTGTCTTGGATCATTGTATTGTTGAGAACAGTTGTCATTCACAGTTCTTCATCAAACAATATTGCTGTCTCTGTGTACAATGTTCTCTTGGTTCTGTTCACTTCACTATACATCAGTTCATATGTATCTTTCCAGGCCTTTCTGAAACTGTCCTGCTTGTCATTTCTTATAGCACAATAATATTTCATCACCATCATATACCACAGCTTGTCATTTCTTATGGTGAATATTATCCATTTTGAACTTCTGTGACAATCTGAGTTCAATATTTTGAACATTATTTTTTCTTCATAAACAAACAATGGAGAACAATGGATAGAGTCAAGCTGTTAGGAATGTGCTTTGCTCAATTCTACAACAGTTCAATGTGCATTTGTTAAGCACTTGATGCATGATAGGCCCTGAAGATAAAAAGACAAAATACCATAGTTCCTCCTCTCAGGAAGCTTATAGTGTAATGGGGAGATCATAAGATCATAGACTCAGGGCTAAAAGGGATCCCCAAACCCAGCTAGTCAAATCCCCTCTTTTCTGGGTGAAGATACTGAGGCCCAAAGGGTTTAAGTAATTTGCTGAAGGTCACACAGGTCAGAAGAGACAGGGGCAGGTGCTCCTGGCACCCTTTGCCATACAACACCCAGAGGAGGATATTCAAAGTTACTTCAGACACCACCAACAATTGGAGGGATTGGGAAAGGTTTCAGTTCTGAAGTGGGTCCCAGTGCTGAAGGAAGCCTTAATGAATATTTTAATCATTTATTAAACTACATAACTCTGGGTAGAGCCCCAGCTAGGGATGAAAAAAGCAAACTATGGCTATTAAGAGGGTCCACTTTGAAGATATATTAGCCTAAGTGTAACATTTCTCTTTGTCCCTAATTTTTGTATCCCATGTGCTTTGTTTCTGAAAGGGTGGGACTTATTTCTGAAAGGGTGGGACATCAACAATTCCTAATTTTGTAATTCTTAAATTGGTCAATCCCAATGTCCACATTGAAATGTGGTTCATATTGAAGCCTCGCGATCTGAGTCATGGCTACCACTCTTCTCTCAATAGTTATCTGGAGATGCAATATTAATCCAAGTTTTGTTATTGTTGTTGTTAGATGGTACAATTCAGACTACTACAAACTATTAACCCCAAAATTAGCTATGAGGAATTCTGCAAGTGCAAAAAATGTGATGAGGAGATCAATTAGTGTCCAACAGACATGCTTTCCATGAATTAGTTAACTGTGGAAATACAAAGAGCCTGGGAAGCCAGGGCTCATGACTTAACTTTGACATTTGCAAGTTGGGTGAACCTGCACAAGTTGTATGCCTCCTCTGAGCCTCAGATTGCTCTTCTGTAAACTGAGGGTAACCTCAAGGTCTCACAGGACTTTTTGTGTCATAATCAGATGGCATAGAGCTTCATAGATGTTGACCTTTCCTCTCATCCTGTCATAATTCTTCCCATATTTTATCCTAAATTCTCCATAAGTAATTCACATAAATAAATAGCAGACCTTCACATCTTTTCAGCATCATGGAGATGCCACAAAACTGCTTGAATTATCTTCCTCTCATTTCTATCCATGGCTACTCTACCTCTTCCCCCCTTTTGTTTTTTCCTTTATACTATGGATTTCTCTTGTTTATATGTCCCTTTGATTTACCAGTTTCTCCCTTGCTTGACCCCACCCTCAGTCATCTCTTGTAACAAAGAATAAAAGAAAGAGGGAAAAAGCAGCCCAGCTAATCTTCCTCACCCCCTTTTCTAGTCATGCACGTGTATAACATTTTACATCATTTGTTCTTATAGGCCGATAGCCATTGTAATGGCGATGATGATGATGAAACATGACATTCATATAATACTGAAAGAGATTTATATCCATTATTTAATTCAACAAGCATTTATTAAGTATCCAATATGTACCAAGCACTGTGCTAGGTACAAGGGATAGAAAGATCAGAATGAAATGTTTCCTGCCCTCAAGGGGCTTATATGGGAGATGGGAAGTGCCAGACAATAGGTTCCCAAATAAGCAAACACAAAATATATGCAAATAAGTACAAAGTATTCTGAGGGAAAGCATGAATAACTGTCCTATTTAATACTCAGAACAACCCTAGGAGGCATTACTGTTCCCATTTTACAGATGAAGTCTCCGAGGCTCAGAGAGTATCAGTGACTTCTCCAAGGTCTTAACCCTCAGATTCAAGATTGAGGTTCAGGATTGGATGACTTCAAGGATTGTAGGCATTCCAGTTCACCATTTTGTCATATATATATGGCAGAGTTCTACAGTGTGTTTACACCCACCATGTTCCTTTCTTTTGCCCTTTGGATTCTCTTTTTTCTTCTTCTGACATTTTCTATGCTCTACCCCCATTTGGGGGAGAATACTGTGATGGTTAAAAAATCTAACTGTGGGGCAGCTAGATGGCGCAGTGGATAGAGCACCGGCCCTGGAGTCAGGAGTACCTGAGTTCAAATCCGGCCTCAAACACTTAACACTTACTAGCTGTGTGACCCTGGGCAAGTCACTTAACCCCAACTGCCTCACTAAAAAAAATAATAATTTAACTGTGATGTCTAAAAATCTAATGTGTGGTCAGCTTAAATTAGAAACTCATGGCACCAATCTTTTGAGCATTAAGTATTTATTAAAGTATATTAGGGGTCAGTAAAGAGAACACGTGGAGCAAGAAAGAGATGTCTACTCTGCGTCCCCCTGCCACCACCCACTGGTTCCCATAGGAATAGGCCTGATCCTTTGCGGCTTCTAGTGGAAGTTCTCTGTGGGACTGGAAGTAGGGTGGTCCCCACACATGGCTCCAAGCTAATTGGCTGGTCCATTGATTGACATGACTTACAGGCGGTCTATGAAAAGCCACACATGCTTTCTCCTCAGGGCTGAGCTGCCCTGGTTCTCACAATGTCTTTCTCAGCAGGCTGGTGGCACTCTGATTCTCACAATACTCATGTTAAAAAGAAAAGATTGTTTTGTTTTGATTTTTCATCAGCTAGCTGCTTTTTTGGATCATTGAAATAGCTACAGAATTTCCCAAATGTGCCCATGCTCAAGTCATCTCTCTCTCCTCCATTCTCATTCTGGCTGTGGATCATTCTCACACAAGCCGATTGGTGCATCTGTTGTACTCACCTCAAAAGCTGCCTATCCAGCCCAGCAGGCCTTCTTGTAGGTTCGCATACAAGATGCTCCATCCCCTCTGCCTTTGCACTCACTGTACCTCACACCTGCCTCTGTACAGGGGACTTCTGTATTCAGAAGTGCTTATATCATCCCAGTAGATGTTTTTAGCTTATTGTTTTTTAACTCAACAAAATAGTTTGAACCATTAATTTAATTTGTCTATAAACCAAGAATCATGATAGTCTGTCTCTGGATAAGTCCTTTCTGCTGGTTTGTAGATGAGCCAACTTCTTGGAAAATGGGCTGATTTTGGGCTTATAACATATATTCAGAACTCAGAATTCAAAATTATCTAGGTATTATGTAAGAAACACTTGATAAATAATAAAATGCTAAGAATAAGTTAAAATGATTATTACTATTCTTAGGCTCAGATGTGCATATATTGATGGTTTCAGTGTGTGTTGACTTAATATTTCCTTGTCTTATCACAGGTCCTAGAGGTAGCCTGGGAAAGTGAATTAGGGAGCAAAAATTTGAGCTTGGAATCAGCATTTCAAAACTGTTTTCTGATACTACCAGTGTGACCCTGGATAAGTCACATCAATTAGAGTCCTCCCTAGGCTTTATGTACTAAGTATTAGACAGTTTGGGCTCTATATATGGCACAAGAAATCCCCACACTGGAAGTCTGTGATTGATGAAATCGTAAATACTTTATATTTTCTTATTTCACAAATTCTGGCTTTATATAATTTTTTATTTTTTTAAAAGTTAGGCTAACAAATGAAGAGAATGGTTTAGTGTAGGGAGTAGTGGTGGCATTGTAAAGGAAAACAATGATGAAAGCAAAGGCAATATTTTTAATTAGAGGTGTTTTTAAAATAACCGGGTAAATTTACTTTGCTGGGAGTTCAATGGAAATATTACACCAGTATTTACATAACAGATTAGTTGGCAAAAAAAGGAAAAACTACTAAGAGCCAAAAGGATTACTTTCTATAAATATTAATGCCAGAGACTGGCTTTAAAAAACACTGCTAAAATGAATGATTTTTAAAATGTCTTTTTATTAGCTCCATTTATTAAACAACAATAAGACATTGGGATGAAATCAATGTTAACATCTACATGGAATTTTCCTTGGTAATGCATTTTTCCTGTACTTGACAGAAAAGCTAATTAAGAATTATAAATTATCCCAATCCTCTTTTGTGATGTTCTTGCAAGAGAAAAAACTGGTGAAATTGAGCAGAGCCCTTGTTTTGGAATCTCAGGTGGACAAGGACAGGACAGTCTATGGTTAAGATGCTATTTGGAGATGTTGTGAATGGAATCTGGTCATTGGACCCAAATGAGGAATTTAAAAAGTAGATTATGGCCCCACAAAAAAGAAACAAACAATAGGAAGTAATTATCCCCAGGAGACAATCCCAGGGTCAAACCCAGGGTCTCTTTGGTTGATAACAAGAAAAATCACACCATTCAGTTAAACTAAACAATCATTTATTAAGCACCTTCTATGTGCAAATAAATGAGCCAGATGATGGCAAAACAATGATATGCACCCAAATCTAAGATAGTTCTTGCCTTTAAGGAGCTGACTTGGTATGGAGGGGGGAGGAAAAGGGGAAAACAGATCAATCAGTCAAAAATGCATTAATTGAGTTCCTACTATATGCCAGGCAAATATTGTACTACTAGGAGGCAGCTAGGTGGCTCAGTGGTTAGAGCACTGAGCTTAGAGTAAAGAAAACCTGAGTTCAAATCTGGCCTCAAACACTAGTAGCTGTGTGACTCAGGGCAAATCACTTAACCTCTGTTAGCCTTAATCTACAGGAGAAGAAAATGGCAAACCCCTCCAGTATCTTTGCCAAGAAAACCTCATGGACAGTTGTTGGTATGCTATGGTCTATGAGGTCACAAAGAGTTAGACACTAGTGAATGAATGAATAACAACCACCAGGTGCTGTGCTAAGCCTAGAGATTCAAAGACAAAATAAAACTTCCTGGCCCCAAGAAGCTTCCATTCCATCACAGGAGATAAAACGTGTATACAGAAGTATAGGAAAGACATTCAAAATAAATGTTAGTTTAGTGGATAGGCTCCATAAGTTGGGGAATTTGCAAAGGCCTCATGCAGAAGGTTGGGTTAGAGTTGGGTTGGTTTGTAGTCATTCTTGAGTTTTAAAGGAAAATAGGTCAAGTACATGCAAAACACATACCAAGTTGACTCTGGGAAATTCTGAAGACATCTCATGTATAGCCCATGTCCAAGTTTCTGTAAACTGGTAACAGGATCTCCAGGTCCATGTTCTCCTCTGAGTTGTACATAGGACCCAAACTGATTTACTTCCTTGAGGAAAGGGACTGGGTCATTCTCCTTCTCCCGCCCTAATGGACAGACCAACACCTTGCTAAGAATAGATGCTTAATCAATGCTTGTGGAATTGAATTAAATCAAAGTGAATTGAGTGCCCATGTCACTTTGAAACAAAGCCATTCATGCAAATGAAAGTTGGAGCTCATGCACTCAGTGAGTGTATCCATTATCACACACCATGCAGCACAGCATAACTGAGGGCAGAGTGGTATGACAGAAAAGGCAGGTGCATGTACCAGTGGTGTATTATTTCTGGACCCCCAACAGCATTGAATGGACCAACTGTCCCATTTTGGACTGGTACTGTAGCATAATTGAGAGGCACTATAACCTAGTGTGGAGAGCCTTGCCTTGGACCTGTGGTCAAATGTTGCCCTTAACACATTCAACAGTATGATTACATAATTTAACATTCTAGCCAAAGTTCCCTCATCTGTACAATAAATATAATAATACTTGTAGTACTTACCCAGAAAGCTTGGGAGAAATCAAATGAGATAATATAGAAAAGTGCTTTTTTAACTTTGAGGTAACTATAGCAATGGCGGTTATTATTAGTGTTGTGGGGTTATCTCAATTTTTGATGGAGTTCGGATAGAAATGGTCCTGGGACTAGTTGTCTTCCCAACAGCAGACTGTGGTAAGGGTGGATAAATGATACTTTTCTGCAATTGAGTAAGAGTATTGGAATCTAGGTTCATTTTTAATGGATCCCTGAAAGCACCATCAGAATAACTTCAGTAGTAAACAGGAGAATTACAGTGATTAGTCTTCTTGCTTCTTACCACCTAGCTTTGATTCCTTTTGCTAAGTTTCTACCTTTTGAGAGTTTTTCCTTCTGAGTAGCTTGGGGGTTATTGTTTATTCATCCTTCATTTTCAAAGAGGACCAGTAACATCATACTGTGATGTCTTAACCTGCGTGTGAATTGTCTTTAAGTGAGGCAGAGTTATTAGTATTTGTTGCATCAAGTCTCCTGGAGGGCCATTGTATTTCAGCTTTGGATCTTAGCCATTCCAAAGGCCCCATTCTGGGGTAGGCCATTTTGTTTCATTCTTCAAATCAAACGCCACAGTTCCATTGCCAGACTTTACCGTTGTTCAATGAGATGATTTCTGCTTGTTTTAAAAGCATTTCTGCAAGGATTTAACCCATTAAACATGCATTTTGAGAAGGTCTATCAATTTGGTTCCTCCTGACAGGAAAGGAAGTTATTAATCTTTCTATTTCTGCCTTTGGCTTATGGTCCATCTATTTATTTCACTTATATTATGCAATTTTAGGATGGTTTCCAAATCATATATGGTCCATTTTATAGTTCTGAAAGTGTTCATTAAATTATTCTCTTTAGCACTCTCATTATACTTGGTCCAGGAAGCCACAAATTAGCTGTTACCTTACGTGTGCTCAGCCTCCAGTTTCATTGTATTCTAGCAGGTAAATATAGGAATCCCATTACAGAGTCAAGCCAAATCAAGTCAAGAAGCATTTTTGAAACACGTACTATGTACCATGAACTGTGCTAACCACTGGGGAAACAAAGAAAAGCTAAAAACAGGCCCTGCTTTCAAGGAGCTCCCAGTCTGATGGGGATAACATGCAAATGACTGTGAACAAGCAAGGCAGGATTAATTGGAGATAATCTAGAGCAGACTGGATGACACATACTTCACTATGAAAGGGCCTTCCATCATCATCACAGTGACATAGAAGAAAATACTAGACTTAGAGTCTAATTTTGAGGGAGTTAATTCATCTCTCTAGACTTTGCTTCCTTCATCTATAAATTGGACCTTGACAACCTCTAGGGTTCCTCCTGCTCTAAATCTACAATCCTGTGACTTTAGGGTGGCCACAGAATGGGTGATCAAAGGGGACAGCATGCCCAAAGCTCATACCTAAGAAGTGGGTCTGGCTTAGGCGATGCCTTAGTTTGGAATATATGATGATGTGAAAAAGGCAGTAGAAATGAAAGAAGTCAAAGAGTCTAGTGATGAAGTAGTTAGCATTAGTAGGAAACCTCCTTCATATGTTTTCTTTATCTCATGAGACGAGATTTGCAAGAGAAAGCCAGCCATGGTTGGGTTTCTGTCGGCATTGTTGGAGGAGATGCTGACCTCAAAAAGAACACAGATGCCTGGGAGTTTGGGAGTGTACTGTTGATTAATAGAATGCCACCATATTTACTAACTGCATTTTTACTTAGGGACTGGACCCTTCCTAATAAAAAGCATTTCTTTTATCTTTTCCACTTCTGCAAATATTTTCAAACTAATTTATCCTGTTCCTCCCCCAAGCCCAGAAGGGGGGATTTTTGCTATACTAAAGATGATTGGAATGATATGGCAATATTTTTGCTCCATCACCTTTTCAAATACATAATGTCAGAAGAATACAAGAAACTGGTTATAATATAAACAGGAAATGATAAAAAATGAGAACATCTAAGTGCCTGAAAAATGGGGAGTGTTTATCTAAAATTAATCCACAGTCTCATAACTTTGAAAGCAGAATAAATAGGTTATATTTCCTTGACTCTTTTTGAACCATTGCCCCAAATATTTACATTTTTCTTGTGCTGATGCCAAGACCCTCGGACAATTAAAAAAAGACCCCTGTGATTTCTTGAATGTGGAATGGGCTGTCTTGGTGGCTAGTGTTTTCCTCATCGCTGGAAGTCTCCAAGAACAGGCTGGGCAACCACACTGGGAAAATTAGAGACAGGATTTTGATTCAGGCTTGGGCTTGGCTTACATGAAACAGATGAGGGAGGCTAGAACCAGGCTCTTGTTCTTGATTTCAATATTCTTTATGACCTACTGTATACTCCTCCCAAGTCAAAATGATAGAACCAAAAATAAAAACAGAACAAAACCCCAAATGATAGAACCATACAATTTCAGAGGTAGATGAGCCAGAGTTTTGCACTTAAAGAAAGTGTGAATTCCTTCTCTAATATCTCTCTGGTTCAATGTCTACCTTCTGAGGGCAAAGTCTGGTGTTCATTTTGTCTTTGTAGCCTTGAAGCAAAATTCTGACCAAATGAGGCAATATTCAGAAGGCATTTAGCATAGTGCCTAGAATGTAGAAGATGCTTATTAAGTACTTGTTTTTTTCTTCCTATCTTCCTTCCCTCCCTTCTTCCCTCTTTCCTTCCCTCCTTTCTTCTTTTTCTTTCCCCTTCATTACTTTCCTCCCTCCTTCCTTCCTTTTTTCCTTTCTTCCTTCCTTCTTTCTCTAGCACTTAGCATGGGATATCATAAGTAATAGGCATTTAATAAGTATTTTCCAAGAATTCTCATCATTTCATCCCACCAAAACTGTGCTGCATGGCTTAGATGCCAACTGTGAGTCACCAAGTATTTCTGGTGTCCTCTACCTTGGTGCCTGAAGGAATAACTGGCTTCTTTTTTATTCAGACAGGAAGCCCTGCTGGCTGCCATCAGTGAAAAGGATGCCAACATAGCCTTGCTTGAGCTGTCTGCCTCCAAGAAAAAGAAGACACAAGAGGAAGTCATGACCCTGAAACGTGAAAAAGACCGATTGGTGCATCAGTTGAAGCAGCAGGTGGGCTTGCATGCATGCATGCACACTCTCTTTCCTTGCCAAAGTCTGGGCCCTTAGTTGAGGCTTCATGTCTTAGCTATTTGTCCTTGATCAGTCTTCATCACGCAGACATCAGCAGCTAAGACAAGGTAGGCTGATGGTGACAACCCAGTTGTCTCCCCCATGGCATCCTCTGGCTTCTCCACATGCCTATCCATGCATGCCAGCTTTTGTGTGGCCCGTGCTCTGGGTTTCCATCCTTTCATTGTTGCTTCTTTTCCTCACTAAGTCATTCTCAACCTTTTCCTCCCATTGGACCTGTTCTGATTTTTGACTAAACCCTAGTGACTCCTTAATTACATTTTGTGAATCCTCTCTTACCTACTATCTCTGTGACCTTGGGAAAGCGACTTAGCCACTCTGGGCCTCGGTTTCTTCATCTGTAAAATGACTGGAATGGGCTAGAAAGTCTTTAAGGTCCTTTCCAGCTCTGAATTTATGATCACCTTTTTATATTATGTGTTATTCTCCACCTGCAGAAGCAGCCCCTTTTATTCTGTTGTCCCCCCTCTGCTACCCTCAAATCTCCTTCTTTGCTTGTCCTCTTTATAAATTCTACCCTTTAGCTTTTCTCTTCTCCCATGCCTCATCTCTTTATGCTCTGAACTCTTTCTCCCCGTCATTCCTCATCATGGTGAGGTTTGATCCTTTAGCCTTTAGTAGCTTCAGCACCATGGAGAGTGCCTTGCCATCTCTCCCTCCCCCCAAACCCCCATGAACTTTGAGAAATCACCTCCCTTGCTCCCCAGAGCCTAGAAGATCAGTGTCTTTTGCTAACACCTTTGGGTCTTACTGCTCTTTACTTTCAACTTCTCCTGGATCTCTGTCCCTGTGTGTTGAGGTAGATTGCCTCTTGCTCACAAAGTCCTTTGCTTTCTGCCAGATGCTTTGCAATGGGTTTCCCTGGCAATTAGAGGCTAAGGTGTCCCAAAATTTACCCTTGGAATATTCTGAAGTTATTTATCCCTTGTAAATAACTTGAGGACTTTTGCATGCAATGGTTCATGAGATCCTCTCCTCCCCCATCCCCAGGCTTCTTTCTTTATTCTAAGATCCAACTTTGAAAGTTCTGTGCCTTCCTGGTGGCCTTGACCTCATGAAAGGCTTGCCAATTATGAAGGTTGATGTTTTGGAATGGCTTGTAGGTGATTTAACTCTCTGTTGCCACATAGACTGTGTCTGTGTCGAGGTGAATCCTGGGGTGGCTCTCTGGTCCCAACTAGTGTGACTTTAGTCAGGAAAAGCATGTCCATGATGGGTGGCAGAGAAGCTAGAGAGCAGGGATCCTCGGAGGGTGCTCTAGACTTTTCCTTTTTCAGGGGATCTTTAGGCCCTGAACCTGAGTAGATTTTTTGGCCTGGCTGAGCAGACTCCTTACCAAGCCTTGGCCTTTTGCCCCTTCAGAAAAATAAATTTGCTGTCCAGCATTGGGGCTCATTTTGCAGCCTGGCATGGGGGTAGGGTCACACAATATAGTTCTTTATTTGGAGCTATGTATCCTGTACTTGAGATTTACAGTCACTCAGCAACAGAAAGTTAAGAAAAAGCCTTTCTTTCCCTCCTTTCCCCTAGGTCTTCCCCCATGCCCTCTCTTGTCTCACCTCCTGCACCTAACCATTGTAGCTTTCTCCTACAGGTTTATAGATATAAGAAACATCCCCAGAGCATGAACATACCATCCACCTGTGATGTTGGCTTCATCACAGATATTGCTGCCACCTACCTCGGCTCCAGCCATGATGCACATATGATCCCAAAGTCTCAGGTCAGTCAGCTGTGTAGGAGGTCTTTCCTGTCCCCCCCCCAGCCATCATATAAATCAATGCTAAGACCATGCATTGACCCCTCGGCTATGGTGCTCTCCTCCTATAGACATGCCTTGGCTGAAATTGTACAACTGAGCTGCAAAGCATCGTGTACAGTTGTTGACCAGTCAATAGGAATTTTTTTTCTTTCATGGTTCTTGAATAATTCTCTCACTTGCCATCTTATCTTAGAGCCATAAAGTGATTAAAAGAGAAAGAAAAGGAAGTAGAAAATCAAGCCACAGACAAACAGTATGAGGGCAAAACAGTCTATTTTTCAAGTTCCTTTTTTTAATCATGGAAATGTGCTCCGGATTCCTGGAATGATTGAGCAGAGCCCTTTAACTTGCTCCTGGGGGAATGTACAAAGTGTTCCTTATTTGCAACAGGCTTGATTTTATGGAACATGGAATGTATTTGAAAATGGTCAGTCTGGGTAGAAAAATACCACGTGTGAGCAGATCTTGGGGAGCTGTAGCAACAGGAGAAGTAGCAGAGGCAAGAGGCCTCAAGGAACCCTTGGCTGCTAGATTTGGGAGGGAGGAAAGCATTAGCCCCAGGAAGATCATCCCAGCTGAGGCAGTGTAACATACTTGGTAGGAGGCCCCATGTCATGTTCAATTGCTTGAGTCAGAAATAAGCCACTTATGGATAGTCTTGTCCAGATAAATTAACAAGGGGATATAGCTAGGAGGAATCAAGGACTACCAATTGAGCAAGAAATCACCAAGAATTTATTAGTACTAATGATAAGAATGACAGGTGGTATTGGTATGATGCTTTAAGGCCTACAAAATATGTATGTTAGCAATGGATGTAGAGTCAGGAAGGCCTGAGTTTGAATCTTGCCTTAGACCCTTACTAGCTGTGTGACTCTGGGTAAGTCACTCAACCTCTTGTCTCCCACAGTTTCCTCATCTATAACATGAGAATAATAGATCCTATGTCAAAGGATTATTGTGAAAATCAAATGAGATAATATTCATAAAAGTATTTTTTACAGTGTCTGGCACATACTGGACATTTTTTGGGAGAGGGCCAATGAGGGTTAAGTGACTTGCCCAGGGTCACACAGCTAGTAAGTGTCAAATGTCTGAAGCTGGATTTGAACTCGGGTCCTCCTGAATCCAGGGCTGGTGCTTTTTTAAAATAAGTTCTTGTTCTCCCTCCAACTCCCTTCCCAGCCTCAGATTCCTCATTTATAAAATAGTGGTAACACTAGCACCTCCCTCTCAGAGTTGCTGTCAGGATCTAGTTAGATAATATGTGAAAAGTGCTTTCATATTATGAAAATGCCAGAGAAATGGCAGCTATCACTGTCTTCCTCATCCTTACTATGTCAACAAAAGGATCTTCACATGAATGTTTACTCCAAATTCCTCATAACAGTCTTCAAAGGGGCCTTCTCCTCAGGCTCAATCAGACAGATCACATAGTTAGATGTATGTGTGTACATAGAGACATACATGAAAGATAGATACATAGATACACATAGGCGTGTGTACATAACATATATGCATACCCATATACATACATAGGTAGGTAGGTAGGTGGCTGGATAGATAGATAGATAGATAGATAGATAGATAGATAGATAGATAGATAGATAGATAGATAGATAGAAAGAAAGAACAACCATTTATTCAGCATTTACAATGAGCCAAACACCATGTTAAGCACTAGCGATCCAAAGACAAGCAAACAAGACAGTCCTTTGCCCCAAAGGAGTTAACATTCTGATGAGGGAAGATACCACATTATGAAGCAGAGGTAGTGGGGAGAAAAGGGAATAAACATTGCTATAGCACCCACTATGTGCAAGGCACTAGGCAAAGTGCTTTACAAATATTATTTCATTTGGTTTTCACAACAACCCTAGGAGGGAGATGCTCTTATTAACCCCATTTTGCAGTTGAAGAAACGGAGGCAAATAAAGGGTGTGACTTACCCAGTGTCAGACAGCTAGTAAGTGTCTGAAGTTAGACATGAGCTCAGATCTCTTCCTGACTCCAGGCCCATTGCTTTATCCATTGTACCAATTAACTGGAAAAGCATGGAGTGAGGATCAGGAAGTCATGGAGGTCAGGAAGTCAGGTGATGGTTTGGTTCCCATCAATATAAGGTGAAAAGTCTTATTAGAACCTAGGATGGTCCCTAAGGTAGAGTTTCTGATAGGGAATATGTGTGTGTGTTGGGGGGTGGGTGGGCAGGGAGTCACAGTGGAAACAGGAAGGTTTGGAGCTGGTCAAGCAGTGGGATTTTATATATATTTTTATCTCTTGCATTTACTAATGGGTTAATATGCTATTTCTCTCCTATAAAATGTGAGCACCTGGAGTGCAAAAATTATTTCATCTTTGTCTTCTTATCCCCATCTACTAGCACTTAATAGTTATTTAATAACTACTTACTGAATTGTTAAATTTCAAGAAGAGTAGAAAGAAGACATTGAGGGTTAATAGTAAATTAGTATTATTCCATCTTCATATCCTCTGACACTTTAATTGAACTTTGGTCCTGTTAATGCCATGCTGCCATTGCTACAGAGCACATTCCCATCTGTTCCTGCTCATCCTGAGTCACCCTCATCCTCTCATAAGCACCAGCGGTTCATTCACCATGCTGGGGACCTTCCTCAACTTGTCTTGATATTGTGAGGATACCAATGGGCCCATGATTGACCTATCATCTTCTTCAATCTCCCATGTCTCTGATGATATCTTTTACCCAGGAACCCCTGGGCATTTCTTCATTTGTCCTATTTTGTAACCTCTGAATTCACTACATACCTCTCCACTGCTATTTTGGCGATTCTCACCTATGGTTCTCTGAGGATTGTGACATTCCATGCCTTAAGGCCATCAGTACCATCCCAAGACTGGAGGTGTGAAAAAGATGGACATTTGCTTCTTGGAGAAGTTTGGCGTCAGTAAGAGAACTTTGTGGTTTCCCAGATTCCCATGTCTCCCCTTTCCTGTTTTTGTCTTCTAATTTTCCCACAAAAATGTCTTGACCTTTTTTTTTGTTTTTCTTTTATCTGATCTTCCTTCTCTTCTTTGTTTTTGTTATACTCATCTCTGAACATGATGCTGCTGAATTCCAAGGCCAGGTCGGCTTTTTGCTAGGGGAATCTCTCCATGCCATCTCTGGGAAGGTCCAGGTGTCTCAGACATCAATTTACTTGGAAAAATCCAAACCTCTGTTCAGTGTCCAGGAAAGATGGCCCTAAAGGCGATAAGCAGTGAGCTCACCAGTCTTGACTGAGTTGAACCACAACAGAATCATGACTCTGCAATTCTGTGGCTGATAGCTGAGTTGGCTCTAGACAAAGACAGGAATGAAGGGCATAATATCAAGGAAAATACAGTTTCCTACATGAATACTGTTGTTTTTGAAAACTATTATGGAGTAACAATAATTTATTATTAACCTTCAGTATCTTTAGTCCTTCTATTCTCCTTGGAATTCAACAATTCAATAAGTAGTATGAAATGCCTACTATGTGCTAGGAGATGAGGATGTTAAGACAAAGATGGAGTAGTTGCTACCCTTATGGTGTTTACATTCTATAAGAGAAAACTAGTAAATTTATACATTAGTAAATGCAAGAGATACACAAAATAAATATAAAATTACTTTGTTTGACTGGAGAACACTGTTAACTGAGGGAATCAGAAAAAAGACCTCATAGATGATATTTTAGCTGAACCTGGTCAAATAATTCTTTATACCTATGCCCCTTTTAACCCATACCTCCATTTCCTTTTACTCCAGCCTGTTCTGTTGGAGGAAACAAAAAACAAAAAACTACTTTCCAGACTTGTGAGGGTTTAGGGAGTGAGGGCAGCAGACAGAAAATTGATAAAGAAATTTCTTCCTTCCTTCTTCCCTTCCTTCCTTTCTTCCTCCCTCATTCCTTCCCTCCGCCCTCTTTCTCCCCTCCGCCCTCTTTCTCCCCTACTCTCTTCCTCTTCTCTTTCTCCTACTCTTCCTCCTTCTTCTTCTGTCTCCCTATCCCTCCCTCCCTCCTTCCCTCTCTACTATCTCACCTGGACTGGTAAAAATTCACTGGCCCCTCATTCCCTCTGCCCACTATTGAATGACACAGGAGCATCATCAATATACTCCATTTCTGAGCTGAGCCCGTTCATCTTTCCATACTTCTAGGATTCACCATATTGGTTTGAGCCTTAGTGGAGCTATCCAATCAGCTTTAGCCCTAGTGCAGCCTCCAACTTCTAAGCTCAGGCAATCCATCAACCAGAGTCTCACAGGTGGCAGGTAATATAGGCATGTGTCACCATGCCTAGTTTAAGAATAAACAAGAATCCAGTTGCATACTTCCTATAGGGAGACAATTTCCCTTTAAAAAGAGATAGAAAGAAAAGATAATCGTCTTTTCTCTTTTGTTTCATCCAATCCTGCCTTAGAAGAAAGAACTGACTTCCAAATAATTAACTTTAAAGCTGTTGGTCTTCTGTTAAGTTTTTGAAGAAGACTTAAAACTCAATCTTACCCCATGATCTCTATTCCCCAATGTCCCTCTGTGCTCTGAAGAAGCTGATGTGTACATCCTTTTTGGAAATGCCTTTTAAAAAATGAGGGCCAGACATTATTGTTTGGTGAAAATTAGAACCAGCCTCTTCCCTACAATCATTTAGACTTTTGAGAGGAGATATGAGTTTTTCTTAGTGTTCTTCCCCACCCCCTTCTCCCTTCTCTGGGTTCCATTGGGGGATCTTGGGCATCGTTGTCAAAAAAGTTTCAAAGACCATATTGATCATGCAGGAGCAGGGAGATGCCTGAGCCACTGTCTACCATTCTATCTAGAGGGAATGGGAAACTTGAGCCTTCCCCTCCCACTGTCTCTCCCCTGGAGCCTGTTGGAAGAGCAGAGCCAAACATCTGGGTGAATGTTCCTGGGTCTATGCCAACCTCGGGACAGAATAACTCATTTGATGGGGAGGGACAGTACTGGGTATGAAAAGGGAGATCACAGCTCTTCCGGCACAGAATCGGGGAAGCTATGGATGACTGGGAAAAGAGCAGAAGTCTTCCCTCCCACCCCCAACCACATAGAAACACCAGTTCAAAGGATCAGAGAACCATATATCTGTAGCTGAAAAGAACACTGGGGGCTTCTCAGTCTTGAAATGTGTTCAGGTGAGGTGGCAGTTATTGCTAGGCATAGATTCAGCCACAAGCATTTATTAAGTACCTACTATATTCCAGGCAATATGTTAAGTGCTAGGAACACAAAGTAAAAAGTAAAATAAAATAAAATTTTCCCTGCCCTCAAGGAGTATATATTCTGTTTTGGGGGGCAATTATGGGTGAACACAAATAAATATAAAATATTTAAAATTAATTTCTAGGGTGAGGGTAGAATTGCACCAACTATGGTAGTGAGGGGGAGCAGAAATCAAGATAGAATTAATATAGGAGGGAATATATAAACTGAACCTTGGAGGGAAGAAGGGACATCCAAGTTGGCAAACTATGGATTAGGCCTTTCTTTTCCTAGAGAACCTTGTGTGAAGGAGGTGGGTGAAAAGACCTTGGTCTGGTTGTGGTGGGCAAGACATGTGGGACTCACTGACCCTGGGGCCCCCATAGACATGTATTGTGCTTGGCTGAAGTCCACAAAGGCTTGCTCTGATCACAGAATCCTAATTCAATGCAGACTCACCCTCAGATTGCATTGCCCAGATGCAAATGAATTCTATTACTGATTCATATTGGGATGAGCTGCTCCAGTCACATGGGTGGGATCCAGTCCCATTCTTTCTCTGAGCCCTGACTAGAGATCTTACAAGGGTGGGGCAGTGAGAGTTTATGCCTAGGTTGCCAAAATTTGGAGGCGTCCAAGAGCACCATCTGTGGCATTGACTTTCACGTTTTTGTGGGGTTGCTTGTTTCACCAGATATTCTCCTAGAATGGAACATTCAGGGTCCTTTGACAAGGTGCCAAGGGCAGAGATGCCTGACAGAAGTTTAAGTAGAACCACATCCCTAAGAAATCCCCTTTGTTATATCCAGGTCTGGTCAAGGGCATCCTAGGATGAGGGCAGACCATGTAAGTAGTGGGGTAGTAAGCAAGTATAGGAAATTGGAGACCTTGCTGCAGAATGGCAGTCTCCCTGCTTAGGATCAGAGATGCAGAGTAGCCTCGGAAGCAAGCAGCCCCAGTTACCCCCTTCTACAGAGGAAAATACAGATACCCACACACCTACAGGTGGCAAAGCCAAGAATCGACCCTGGGTTCTCTAACTCCTAAGGCAATGCTTTTTGGAATACAGCAGACTGTAAAAGGCATGTTTCTGCCAAAGTAAGTCTTCTCTGCCAAGTCTGACTTAACAACTATGCACAACATCATACTATATGTGTGTATATGTATATATTTATACATATATATGTGTGTATGTATGTGCATATATGCATAGATTAAAGGTAACTAGACATAAGATCATAGGTTTGGGACCTAGATATGAACTCATAGAAGGGCCTTTATAGCACCATGAATAGCCCCTCATTTCACTGATGAGAAAACTTATGCACAGAGCTTAAATGCCTATGGTCACATAGCTGGTAAGCATTTGATGTAGAATTTGAACTCAGCTCTTCCTGATACCACTTCCAGTCCTCTATCTACTATGCCACCTAGCTGCCTCATTTTACATTTCACTCATAAAGGGAACTTCTTCTTCCAAAGGAAATGCCAACTACCATGTGATATAGAAGCTAAGAGAGTTAGAATCAGAAGTTTGAGTGAATGGTCCATGGTTACATCCAGTCTGTGTTAGAGACAGGGCTTGATCTTGGGCCTTCTTGACTCAGAGGGAAACTTTCAATCTGCTAAATGGCATGACTATATTTATAATCCATATGACTTTGGGCAAGTAGCCTTACTTTGTTGGGTCTCAGGTCCTTCATCTACAAAATGAAGGGACAGAACTAAAGAAAATGCTCCAAATAAATCACCATCGCCAATGTTAGGGACCCAGCTTATCATAGCAGGACCAAGAAGGGATGACAGTTTAATTCACTGACACCCAACCAGCATCCTGGGACACAGTGGTATATCTAAGTGATATCTGGTTTTCCTCACTCATCAATTTATGAGCAGAAGGGTAAAGGGTAGAGTTGGTGTTAATCAGGATGAAGAGTAGGAAGATGGACGATCTGTGTTGGAAAGAGAGAAGACTGGACCCAGTAGAAAGAATATGAACCTGGGTTCTAGACTTAGGCTGACTAGATGTCAGGTCAATCTTCTCTACCTTGGTTTTCTCTGATATAAAATGGTGATAATGATACATGTCAATTCCTGGTGGTGTCATATACTAGAATGAGCTCCTATTGACCCATGCTCATTAGAGCTCTGGTGTGGGTTGAGAAGGGAGGGATAAGTGTAGGTTGGTGAAATCAGAGAAGCCATCACGGAGGAGGCAGATATCCCCATCAATCTTCCTACTGCCAAAGGAGGTGCTTCCTACAGTTCTTCCCAAGATGTGAGAAGTCTAAGAAAATGAGAAGACCCTCCCTGCTCAATGGTTTTTATGTACATGAAGAATGTCTCTCCTATTGCATTATGTTACTTTATAAAAACAAATAAATGAGTCTCAATTGTTAGTCTAAAACATTTGTCAATTTGACTTAAGGCCGTCGGCAGGGCCAATCAGAATGGCCGACTGAACTGAAGGTGATTTGGCATGGAAATGCCAAAAAGAGTTCTCTCTCTCTTTCTCTTTTTTAAAATTTAAATTTCACATCTGTGCTCTATTTTTAAACATTTATTCTTTAAGTGATAACGCATGTTTTGCCAGGGCTCTTATTGGATTAGACATGTTTGAAATCCTTTCTACTTTAACCTGTTCATCACTGCCTGGGAGGATGTTCGTATTCATCTTTGGAGCTCAAAGAAGAAATACTAGGACCTTTATGGAGACCCATATGATCAGGGAATCAGCCTAAGAGTGAGGTAGACTCCTGGCCCATCCCACAATCCCTGGAAGCTAGATTTCAGGTCTAGGGCACAAGTTAGCAGGCAGTCTTCTCTTTTTCCAATGAAGGAGGTTTGCTATGCCTGAATCTAGGTAGCTTATAGAGGTATAGGTCCCCAAATGAGGAGGAAATAATCCTCTCAAACTCTGCACAGCTGGGTTATTTTATCCTGCAGAGACTTCAGAAGACAACAGGACACGAACAATGTTGTGTTCTATGTTTCTGAAGATGATGAGAAAGAACTAATGGTATTTAGCTTAGGAAAGAGAAGCTTCAAAAAGCTCATGTGAACTTCTTGTGAGTATGAAGTATTTCCTTCTTTGGAATTTTATCACCAGCACCTAGCACAGTGTCTGACACATAGTAGGCACTTGACAAATGCTCGTTGATTATTATTTTATTCATTGACAAGGTAGTTGTCCTCAAGAAGTAGAAGAGCTGTTATATGGAAGATGAATGAATGAATAAATCACTTATTAAGTGTTTACTCTATGCTAAGCTCTGGATATACAAAGTCAAACAGTCCCTGCGCTCATGGAGTTCATGTCCTGATGGTAGAGACAACATGTTAGGAACGATTTTAGCTACAAGTAAGATGGAGAGGTCTCATGGTCCTTTGGGTCCAGCAGAAAGCAGAAATCAATGCCTTCTTTTTAATGTCATTTCAGTGATAAAATCACATCCATTTTTGATATTGAACTATTTGAATACTGAGGATGTGGGTGGCAAGACCCTAATCTGAACTCTTACCTGATGCCAGGCTAGGCAGTCCCCTGATATTCTACATAATCTAATATGGAATGGCATGGGCTCTGATGCTTTTTGAGTCATGGAAAGAAGCTGAGTAGATAGAAGAGAGTTCTATCATGTTATCAGGGAGGAATTGTGCACGGGAAATGTCATGGATGACAATGTGATGAACTAAGAGGGCCAGACAAAGATGTACGCTGTCCCTAAAGCACAGCCAGGAAAGAGATGGCACCTTGACTTGGCCCTGAGTGAGATGAAAAATTCTAAGAGGAAAAGGGGAGCAGAGAATGCATTTCAACCTTGGGGAATGGAAAACCTGTGCCAGGGCAGGATGTAAGAAAGGGAATACTGTGTATCAGGACCAGCAAGGAATCTTCTTTAACTGGACTATAATGGCCCAAAGGTGAGAGTAGCGTGTAATCAGAGTGAAAAGGCAGTTGGAATCAGATTATGAGGATTTAAAGTGCCAAACAGAGGAGAATGGATTTTGTAGCACCTATCTCTCATGGTTGTTTGGAAAGGATCAAATAAGATATTTCTAAAACTCTTAACACAGTGCCTGGAACATAGTAGGTGCTTAATAAATCCTTTCAACCTCCTTTCCTTCTTTCCTTCCTGACTTCCTTCTTTCCCTCCCTCTTTTTCCTTTCCTTCCCCTTCCTCTTCCCTGTCCCCTTCACCTCTCCTCTCCTCTCCTCTCCTCCCATTTCCTTTCCTCCACCCTCCTGCTCAGCATGTAAATAAAAACACTTCATGCTATCTTCACTCTATCACTTCAAATGAAATGAAAAAATTTGAACTTCCTGTCCTTGAATCCTCCTGATGTAGAATTTCACAGGCAAAGAAAACCTTTGTTAAACTTCACACTAAATAGGGACCAGTGAATAAGGCTGGTTCTCTACTTTTGTAACTAACTCATTATCATCATGGCCTTTTCAGGGCTTACCAACTTCTACTTTAAAAAATGAATTTTTTAAAAAAATCTCTTCTATATAACATTATCTTCTTTCCCAATACATCTCCAAAGAGAATGCTCTCTCATAACAAAGCATAAAAACAACCAAAAAAATCATTCAACCAAACTAGCCAATACATTAGCCAAGTCTGACTAATATGTGCCATCTTCTGCACACTCAGGCTCTGCCCTTGCAAAGAAAGAAGGGAGAAGGCTTTTTTCTTCTTTTTTCTAGGTCCAAGCTTGTTCATAATTACACAATATACCATTTTATTCTTTTTATCTTTTCATTGGCAATATTGTAGTCATTGTATAGGAGCAGCTAAGTAACAGTGCCTGGAGGTCCAAGCCTGGAGTCAGGAAATCTCATCTTTCTGAGTTCAAATCTGACCTTAGACACTTACCAGCTCTGTGACCCTGGGCAAGTCACTTCACCCTGTTTGCCTCATTTTCCTCATCTGTGAAATGAGCTAGAGAAGGAAATAGCAAACCCCTCCAGTGTCTTTGCCAAGAAAACCCCAAATGGGATCATGAAGAGGCAGACCAACTGAAACAACTGAACACCAATGAAGTCATTGATTGTTGTTTTCCTGGTTCTGCTTACCTTATTCTGAATCATTTCATTTAATTCATGTCATGGTTTTCTGTATTCTTCGAGGTTATCATTTCTTATGGCGCATTTAATATTCTGTTATATATCCTACTACAGTTTCTTAGTCATTCTCCAGTGATAGACATTTACTTTATTTCTAGTTTTCCTTATTTACACACACACAGAGACACACACATGCTGATATGAATATGTTGGAGTATATAAAAACTTTTCTTTCTGTTTTTGATCATCTTGGAATACGACTATTTATAGGATCCCTGGGTTATAGACAATATAGACAATCCCTGAGTTATAGAAAATTTAATTACTTTTTTAAAGCATAATCCCACTGTTGATTCCCAGAATGGTTGGATCAATTCCAAGTTCCACCAACAGTGTACATGTATTAGTGTTCCTGTCTTCTTGTAACACAAAAATTTATTGTTTCCATCTTACTAACTTGTCACCCTTACTAATGTGTTATGTTTAAATCTTGGGGTTATTTTGATTTGCATTTCTATTGTTATCAGTGATTTTTAAAATCTTTCATATGGTTATTAATGTTTTCTAATTCTCCTTTTGTGAACTACCAGTTTATATCTTTTGGCTACTTATCTACTGGGCAATGGCTTTTGACATATATTTGTACTAATTCCCAAAATATCTTGGATATCAGACTCTTAGCAGAGATATTTGACACAGAGTGCTTTTTTTCTTCTCAGTCAGTAATTCTTTTTATTGTTTTCATGAGCTAATTTTATTCATGTAGAGTTTTTTTTAATTTCCTGTAATTGAAATCACTTATTTTATCTTGTGATTTTCACTGTCCCTGGTTTAGTTAATAATTCTTCTCTTAGAAACAGTTATAAAAGTTACCTAATCATTTTTTTAAATGTTATGGCATGATTTTTAATATTCAGAATGCTTATTCATTTTGAGTTTAGTGTGTTATGTAGTATAAGGTGTTAGGTTAACCCTAATTTCTGCCAAATTGCTTTCCAGTTTTCTCAGCAATCCTTGGTAAATAGACTTCTTCCCCAATTAATTTGTTTTGTGGTTTGGTGGGCCCTAGTTTGTTGAGCTAAGTTATTTCTGATTTTATGTTTATTTATTCTTATCTATTGGTTCACTTTTCTATTTTTCAGTCAGCACCACATAATTTTGATGGTTACTGCTTTGTTATATAATGTGAGGTCTGGAAGTGCTATTCCCATTTCATTCTTCCTTCCTTCCCCACCATTTTTTCCCTTTTTCTTTCATTTTAAAGGATCATTAGAAGTTCTAAAATCTTTCAAATTTTCACCAGCATGTACTAACCAACAGGGAATACTACATTCCTAAAGCAATTAACATTGAAGGAGCTAATTTCATCATTAGTATTTATTGCTCATTGAATTTGTCATCTTCCCCTGCTGGGAATGATATTATTCCACAATAGAGATAGAGCAACTTGTTTTCCTTTCCTTTCCATCTTCTTTTTTAAAGTGCTCTATACAGAGTTGGTCATTTGCAAACTGTCCAACAAATATCAATATTTCATGTGTACAATCTGTCTCTCTTTCTACAAATCCTAGCCACAGGGCAAGGGTAGAAGTATTCGGGAGGTCCATGGTAGACCATCAGTAAACACTTGTCAGATGATGGATGTTAGTACTGGGACATTTTCTTTTCAACTGGGACTTGGGGGTAGGGGAAAGAGAATGTGGAGGAAGAACATTTAACAGTGATATGGAAGAACAATTTGTCTCCATTTCTTCCATACATTTACCTTGACTGTGTACTCTCCTAAGGGAAGCATTAGAAACTAAGATTCCAACACTGAATCTCAGAATTTCTAAATAGGAATAAACCTAAAAGGCCATCTAATCCAACCTGAAGCTTACCTAACTCTCTCTACATATATCCAACTTGGGGCTATAACATTTGCTCCAGGATTTTCAATGAATAATAATAATAATAATAATAATAGTAATAATAGTAATAATAATAATAAGATAAATATTTAGCATTTATATAGCACTTGAAGGTTTTCAAACCAGGCTGAAAATAATTGACAAGTCAGTGAGTTGTTACAGGGTGTTTACTTCAAGCTTGGGAAGATCCCTGCCCTCTCTGTCATGTATGAGAACAATTTATTCCAGTGGCCATGAAGGCAGCTGAAGGAGGTGCTATGCAGTACTTAGTGCATGGTCAGATATTGAAGATGCCAAGGTCATCCACTGCATCTGGGGCCATTGCCAGTCACTTTGACTTTTGTCTTGTGATTGGACTACAATGACTTTGGGGTTTTTGTTTTGTTTTTTACTTCAATGACTTTGGAAGAGATGGTGAGGCTGATGACTGCACAACTCTGTTTCACTTAAATCTAATTCATTTGCATGTCGAGACATCACCCTTGGTGTTACTGGTCCTCTTCCAAGAGAACAACAAGATAAGTTAACTGATCTAAACAGAATCACCCACCCACTTGGGCCACCCATCCGACTTTTGTATGGCTCTCATTGTTAGGAAATTTCTCCTGACCTCAGACCTAAATTTACCTCATTTTTTTTTTTCATTCTCAGTCCTCTTCCTTACTCCTAAGGCCAAGGAGAACCAATCTATTCCTTTTCCCCAGTGATAACCCTTTGAAGACTTAAGGGCAACTATACTGTCCATGCTGTCATATCTCCTTCAGGCTAAACATCACAATTTCATTCAACCAGTCCTCATATGGCATCTACCATGTAAAGCCCTTCACCATTTGTTTCCCTCCTCTGGACAATCTTTGGCTTGTCCATGGCCTTCCTAAAATATGGCACCCCAGAATGCAGTATTCTAGATTCAATTAGGATAGGGTACAGTGAAAATATTATCTCTAGAGTTTTGTACACTTTCTTCTTTATAAGGCTTAATTTTCTTTTTCCAAGCTATTGACTCTCTCTTTCATAGCTCTCATTTCTTATCATAATTTTTCTTCTACTTCTCTTATTTGGTTTATAAAATCCTTTTTGAGCTCTTCCAAGAGGGCTTTTTTGTCTTGAGACCAATTCCTCTTTTCCTTTAAGGCTTCACATGAAGGCATTTTGACATTGTCCTCTTCCGAGTTTATGTTTTGGTCCTCCCTGTCACCATAGTAATTTTCTATAGTGAGGGTTCTTTTCTGTTTTTTATTCATATTTTATCCTATTTCATACCTTTTAAAATTGAGCTCTGCTCCTGGGGTATAGTGTGCACTGTCTCAAGCTTCTTTGCTGGGAGCAAAGGGCCTGGTCCCTGGATTTCTGCTCTGAGGCCTCAGTAGCTTGCAGCTTGCTCACTGCACTGGAGTGGCCCAGCCTAGTTGTGCTTGTTGGGTAGCAGACACCCCGGTTGGGAGATTGACTTCTGCCTTGGGGCTGGAGGCCTCTCAACTGGTCTGCTGTGCCACTAGCTTGCTGAGCTAGGACCAAGGGTCCTCAGCTGCTGATCTGTGCTGTGGCTAAGAGCCTTCTACTGTGTTTTTTTTTAATATACCCTGAAATCCCTTATACTCATGTCCAATCCAATCCAAGACAGTTACTGGGTATTGTTTGATTAATTGTTCATTCACTAATCTATTTATTATTTATAATTGATTTATTGTTTATTGATTTATGCATCTGCTTATATATTCATTTGCTTAATTATTTATTTCATTTTGTATTTACTTGTTTGCTTGCTGCTTGCTTATTGCCATTAATGGGTTCAGGAGTACCCTGAGGGTGTCAAGAAATGAAGTGACTTGCCCCAAGTCACACAACCAGTAGGTGTCATAGCTAAGATGACATCCAAAAGAGAATGTCAGCTTCCAGTTACATTATTAAGATGGCAGAGACAAAAATGACAACAGCCCCATTTTTCAAGGAGCTTCCATTCTACTTGTGGACCAAGACAGAACTATAACACGTAGACATATAAATATATACATATCTTCAGGAGTAAAAGAAATAGTACTAACAACTGAAGGAACGAAGCAGGGCTTCCTGGAGGAGGAATTACTTAAGTTGGGCCCTGAATAGTCAGATACTCCAAGAGGCAGAGGAGAGAACAGTATTCAAGGGATAGTTTGTACAATGGTGTGATGACATGCAATGACATGTTACATATGTGTTTGGCTGGGATGCAGAATTTGTGAGATGGAGAATGGGGAAGGGCTTTAAATCCCAGGCCTGGAGGCCATAGGGAACTACTGATGCCTTTTGCCCATGGATGTAATTTGATCAGACAAGTTGGTGCAATATTTGGGAATATCCTTTTGACCTCTGTGTGGATGACGACTCTTCAGCTTACATTCCATTAAAACCCTCATATCTTTTTCAGATGAAATGTGCTTCTTTTCCTCTCCTCTCTTCTCTTCCCTTCTCCCCCCGCCTCCCTCTCTTTCTCTCTCCATTCTCCTACCCCTGTCTCTCTCTTGTTTTCTCCTCCGTCTTTAGCCACAGCAGCTTTGTCAATTGTACCCTCTTCCTGCAGTGGTAATACAATGCTCTTCACTACCCCAGGGGAGAGTTGAATATATGAGAATTTGGAATAAGATTGAGCAAAGCCACAAAACTTCAGTCAGTTCAAAGAATAGAAGAAGTAGAGGGCTCTCAGCATAACCGATGGCAGAGACATTTGTCATCTGGAATTTCCCCTAACAAGTCCAGTTGCTCCATTGAGAAGGTATAGGGCACCACATTCCCATCCCACTAAAGTGTGGCTGAGTGTAATGCCATCTTGGTGAGGTTACCAGCAGATGTCTTTGGGACACTGGAGGAAATAGGATGGTGCTATGAGAAGGGCTGGGAGTTTGGAGTCAATAAACCTAGTTTCAGGTCCTGACTTTGCAGCTTAATTAACACATCACCTTGGGCAGGCAAGTCATTCCAATCTCTGGGTTTCAGTTTTATCTATAGGATAATACAACTGGACTTGTCCAGTAAGGTCCCTTATAGCTCCAGATCTCTGCTTTGGCATCTCTTGGGCTGCATTTGTACTAAGACATTTTTAAATAGAGTTAAATTATCTTTACAGTAATAAGTGTGGGGGGAGGGTGATGGAGTAGGTATTAGGAAAGGGCAGTGAGGAATCTTTCAAAAGGGCAAGACAATTCAAAGGTTTTAATTATAGCAATACTCAGATGGCTAAGCAATTTCAAATTAATGGATCAGTAAAAATGTATTCAGTACCTACTATTCATTCACCAGGCATTGGGCTAGATGCTCCTGATACAAAGACAAAGGATGAAATAGCCCTTGTTCTCAAGGGGCTAAAATTTTGTTGAGGGAAGAGTCAAACAACTGGAGCCCATTAAGTCATTCTTTGAAGCCCCAGTTCTCCTGGTCTTCATTCATTTCAATATTTCAAATTTGCTGAGTGAGGTTCAGGGGAAAGTGCTTTGGGCTTGATGCAAGGAGCACCTGAGTTCAAACACTATAATAAGGGGCAGCTGGGAGCAGCGAGGTGGTGCAGTGGATAAATCACTGGCCCTGGATTCAGGGGGACCTGAGTTCAAGTTTGATCTCCGACACTTGACACCTAGTAGCTGTGTGACCCTGGGCAAGTCACTTCACCCTGTTTGCCTCAGTTCTTCGTCTGTAAAATGAGCTGAAGAAGGAAATGACAAACCACTCCAATATCTTTGCCAAGAAAACTCCAAATGGGGCCACAAAGAGTTGGACATGACTGAAAACATCAACAAAATCATGTCATTTTGAACAAGTCATTGAACTATTATGAGGCTTTAGTGACTGATAGTGTTAGAGCTAAAAGCAGGGGTTTGCTGGAGCCAGCTTTAACCAGCTGGCTCAATTGTTCAATATTCATTGTGAGCATTTTTATCTTGGAAATTGGTCAAATGTTTTAATTCAGGGCTTGATTTGTTGTTCATGATGATCTCTAGACTTAAGAAAATAATGTAGATAACATCAACAATGCCGATTAGACTTTAATGTTTTGGGAGAGTTGGTTGTTAAATATTTACCAGTACACCCCTGGGTGGAAGGATTCTTAGAGACCATTAAGCCCAGGAGTTCTGAACCTTTTTTTGCGTGTGTTCTATACTCCTCTGACAACCTGGTGAGGCCCATGGACTCCTCCTCACATTACTGTTTTAAATGCATAAAGTAAAATGTATAAGATTATGAAGGAAACCAAGTATATTTCAATAAAGATGCAATTATTTTCCCCCATCCCACTTCATTGTTGTTTGTCCTTTGTTCTCAAAGAGGACCATGACATTGGGGTGATGTCCTGACTTGCACTTTATTGGATTTAAGTGAGGGAGGGCTGTACAAGGTCACCAACCTCATTCTCTCCTTCAGAGCTCTCTGTGTCCAGTGGCAAGATATGTATCAGGATGAATGAAGATGGCCACAGATTTTTTTAAGACAATTGGGGTTAAGTGACTTGCCCAGGGTCACACAGATAAGTGTCTGAGGTGATATTTGGACTCAGATCCTCCCAACTTCAGGGCCAGTGCTCTATCCACTGCACCACCTTGCTACCCTTTCCCACTTGATAGGCCCATCCAGAGACTCCAGGGTAAGTTTTAGTTTAAGAGCATCAGAAGAGAAAATGAGAACCAGAGAAGTTAAGGGATTTACCCTAATCCATACAGGTAGAGCCATCTGTAAAAATGCGTGTAATAATAATATCTACCTCCCAATGCTGTTGTGAAGTCCAAAGAAGATGATAGATCTGAAGCATGCAGCCAACTTTAAAATGTTATATCAATGTCAGATACTTTTCTGATGAATATTTTTGTTACAGAGACAAGAAATCTCAGGATTGATGGTTCTCACGTGTGTGTTTGTTACCACCTCGACATAGAAAAAAGGGTGTCCACATGAGCCCCAGAAATGCTCTAGAAAAGCCCATTGTCTTGTGCAGGGATGGGTGCAGGGATCTGGGCTTTTTGTGGACCCCCTGAAATCTAGCATCTTGAAAACTTTGGTTTATGGTAAGGCCACAGATGGCAAGAAGTCTTTAAAAAGAAGAAAAGCCAAGACTTTTGCCTGCTCTTCTGAGAGAAATGTTGTGGAAATCCATGAAAGCCAATGCCCTCCTTAGCAGAAAACTGGGAAGCAGAGTGAGATGATTGCTCACTCACTTATTCATTCATTCATTCATTCATTCATTCATTCATTCATTCATTCATTCATTCATTCATTCATTCATTGAGTAAACCTTGATGAAGTCCTTTGGGCAAAGTAGAATACAAAGTTCTTTGCTGGGTTCAGGATAACTAGCATCTATGAGATACTAGAATCTTGAGTGGGAAGGGAACTGGATTGGGAAATGTGGAGTTATGTTTTATAGCTACATTCCTGACCCTTGTTGGATGATTTTTCCCTCTTTGGGGTTATTTCCTTGTGTGTAAAATGTAGGATACCTTGAAAGACAGCATGGTCCAATGAATCAAGAGCTGGGTGTGGAGTCAAGAAGACATGGGTACGGGTCTTATAGGCAAGCATCTATACCCATCTCAGTGATGCAAGGCAACTCACAGATTAATTGGGTTTTTGTTTGTTTGTTTGTTTTTAGTGAGGCAACTGGGATTAAGTGATTTGCCCAGGGTCACACAGCTAGTAAGTGTTAAGTGTCTGAGGCTGGATATGAACTCAGGTCCTCCTGACTCCAGGGCCAGTGCTTTATCCACTGAGTCACCTAGCTGCCCCCACCAATAGTGTTTAACAATTAATCTGTGAGGGGCAGCTAGGTGGCGCTTTGGATAAAGCACTGGTCTTGGATTCAGGAGGACCTGAGTTCAAATCCAGCCTCAGATACTTGACACTTACCAGCTGTGTGACTCTGAGCAAATCACTTAACCCTTATTGCCCTGCAAAAACGAAACAAAAAAACCCACCACTATTGGTGGAGGCAATTTCCATACTGGGAGTTCCCTTCACCGTGAAATCACTTGCCTTACCTGTGTCACTGATTTGTTGAGATTATATATGCAAAAGCAATTTTTAACCTAAAAGCACAGCGTAAATGTCCATTGTAGTCATGATTAATCAAAAGTTATTCAATTCAGCAAACTTTTTGAACTACCTGTTATGTTTAAGACACTCTCTTGTATAGCCAAATCAAAATATTATAACATCGTGGCAAGTTGGTTTGCCCAATTTGATTTATTTTTCAAACTTTTAAAAATTACATTTTTTATAATTTAATGAGTATTTATTGTCTCTTTTCTACTTCTAACTCCCAGTAAAATAAAAGAAAGAGAAACAAAACCATTGTAACAGATGCTATATGGAAATTGACAAAAATAATTAGAAAAAATATGAATTACTCATGGTAAGATAAATCAACATCACAAAAATGACAACACTATTTAAGTTGATGTAGAGGCAGCTGGTAGCACAATAGAGAGAAAATCAAGAAGACACAAGTTCAAATCCAGCCTCAGATACAAACTGTGCAATCCTAGGCAGGTCACCAACTCTGCCTCAGTTTCCTCAACTATAACATGGACATAGAAATAGCACCTACCTTGGAAGATTGTGAGGAGCAAATGAAATATTTGTTTGAAGTGCTTAGCACAGTGACTGATCCATAGCAAGTACTAGATAGATACTTATTCCCTTCCCTTCCCCTTAATTTACTTATTACATTCCATGCCAATTAAGTTTCCAAAAGATGATTTTATAGAACTAGAAAAAATAATAATAAAATTCATCTGAAGAAAAAAAAAAGGTGAGAATCTCAAGTCCCTCCATACCAGATCTCAAACTATACTGCAAAGCACTCATCATCAAAATGATTTGGCACCTATTAAAAATGGAGAGGTCAATGGGTAGACCAGGTTAGGTATCCCACATACAAAAACAAACCATCCTACTAGCCTCCTATTCAATAAACCCAGTGACCCTAATGACAAGGCTAAGGAATTTCCATTTTCTCCTTATAACATCTTTTCTGCTTATGTATCTCTTGGATGGCAAGCTTTAGTTATTCCAGTGCCACTTCTTGTTTCTGTGTTTGCAAACACGAGCTATGTGACTTTGGGCAAGTCACTTCCCCCTGTTTGTCTCAGCTTCCCCATCTGTTGTTGTTGCTCATCTGTAAAATGAGCTGGAAAAGAATATGGCAAACCACTCCAGTATCATTGCCAAGAAAACTCCAGATGGACTCACAAAGACTCGGACACGACTGAGATGACTGAACAACAATGACAACAACAGACCCTTAGGGAGCCTAGAGATGACTCCAAATGTGGCTGCTCTGAATATTTTTAAAGAATGAGCAATGCAAGGTAGGGAGAATATAAACCCCAGATCTATCTCATTGTACGGTAGAAACCTCCTGTTTCTGTCTACACCAACATGATACAAACGTCAATTAATTATTTATTAAACACCTACAATGTGCCAGGCATAGTGCTAAGCCCTGGGAATGTGTGTGTTATATACATATATACATGTGCATATATATTGTATGATTTGTATATTACATATATGTGTACATTATACATCTAAGATTCTCTGTCCTCAAAGAGCTTCTCTTCTACTAGATTTTTTTTTAAAGTACAAAACCCTGTATCATTTTGGCTAGGGTATCTGTGGAATTGCCAAAAAATGTAAATGCTAGTAAGACTTCCGCAGGATGCTTTGGAGAAAGAAGAAAAATCAAAGCTGATATTTTAAAGAAGAAAAAAGAAATGCCCAATGGATTTTCTTTTTAACCAAACCCAAGGTACTTCGAGTATTTTGATTTATCTCCATGTCAGATACAGCAAGCAAAGATCCCACTTGCCTCTTTCCATCTGGGGCCTGGTCTGCTGAACAATGAAATGGAATGGACCCAAATGTGATATTACAGGTCTTTAAGAGTGTTTAGTCATTTGACAGAAAACATGAGGTTTAGCATCATTTCCAACATTTTCCAGATTGCAGGTGGACAGAGTGCTTGGGCCAGAGGAAAAGTGAGGGTGGGGCCCTGGGCCCCAGCACTTGGCTCTTGGGTGCCATATTCTCTATCTACTTAATGAGCGCGTTCGCCCATTAAGAGAAGACTGTTGGTATCGCCCATGAGCACATTTTCAAGACCGGATTAAATACTACCCAACTTCATGTGGCTTTTGTCTATGAGCCAGGATTTCATCCCCAAGGAAGGACTGACTCAGCTTACTGTCTGTGTGATAAGGGAAGGGGAGGATCCTGGGGTTAGGTTGTAGAGCAGGCAGAGAGAATCTCTGAGGAGCACAGCTTATCCTCATTTCATGTTTTGCTATATCCTAGCTGGACTGAAGAACACTCCAGCAGAGCCTTAGAAGTCGGAGCATAAATTATGTCAGAGCCTTGCACGATGTTGTAATATTTGCTAATCCTTATTAGAGATGGATAAATTCTCATGGCTTAATTTGGCATGTTGGGCCTAGCCCTTCAACCTCTCTTCAGGGACCAGAAAGGAAATATACAACTTTGCTGTAATTTTTCTTTCATTTCTCCAGAAAATGACATGGTTTTTATTGTGACCTGGTGGAAAGTTTGGGGAGCCTGGGCCTACTCAGCCTCCATCCCCATCTCCCACCCCCCAAGCTGAGGTGAATGGACTTGTTGAAATAAACCAGAATATTGAATGCTCACAAATATTTTCCCACCAAAAAATGTTGTTGAGCAAATGTGTGCTCTGTGACCAAGACTAACAAATTAAGGAAGTAGAAATGTAGCATTTCCCTCAGGGGTTGGGCTGGGGGTGGGTGGGGAGAGTTCTGAGTGACCCCATTTAGGGGAAATTCATCTATGTATAGCAGGAAGGAACCTCACCAGCCAGACTCCTTTGTTGAACCCCTGGGGAAAGTGAAATCCAAAGAGTTGTGTTTTATGCAAGGTCACCTGCATAAGAAGTAATGGTGGCAGAATTTGAATTTATGTCTTTTTACTACAAATCCAAAGCTCTTCTCATTTCACCAGATAAAGGTATAGAGACAGCTAAGTAGCACCATGGATGAAGCACTAGACTGGGAGTCAGCATTCTGAGTTCAAATCCTGCATCAGAGTCTTAATATCTGTGTGACCCTGGACAAGTCAACTGACCTCTCTCAATTGTTTTTTTAATCTATAAAGTGCAGATGATAACAACGGGAACTGCTTTACATGGGTCTTGTGAGGATTAATACCATTTTATAGTGCTTTCCAAAATTTAAATTGCCATTTAAATATTGTTATTGTTGTGAATATTAACACTATGGACCTCTGTGGCCTTTAGTCTCTCCCCGCCCCTTCAATTCCAGACAGGGCTATTTTACCTTGTAAAGCGAAAGCCTTAAAGTGAAATCTCCATGCTCTCTTGCTAGGTCTCCCCTAGGTACATGGGAAAGCCAAGGCACCTCCCATCTCCCATCCCACATCCCACATCTGTTTCTGTTTTGGGGTCCAGAATGCACAGATGATAACAGATTTCTCCTTTTTGCCTCTGAAGGGCTTTGTCCTGAAAAATGGTGTTTGTCGGCCTCATTGGATTCCTTGAGCAAAGATGCTGGCTTGTTGTGTGTTATTTTAACATCTTTTAACATCATTCTGTGCTCAGCAAATCCGTTTGGAGATCATTATGTCTGGGCTGGTCCAGCAGTTTTGATCGAGTCTCGGGGCTTACTGGATCACCTGGGATTGCTGCTTTAAAAGGATTTCAGTAGAATTCCTTGTTCTGGTCATAATTTCAGGTTTCCTGGCGATGATTTGGAGAGGGGGAGGAGAGGCAGAGAGGTGGAGTTCTATAGCTTAGGATCCTCTTGGGGAAAGTCGCATGAATGATCCGTTGGGAGAGCCCAAGTCATTGTTTCACAGGCCTCCTGGGGTTTTGTCAGCAGAACAGCCATATAAGAAGACGTGGTTCTGCTCCAGCCCCTACCAGTCCAGGTCGGAGCCAGCTCCAAACTTAGGCCCCAAATCTGCTCATGAAATTCTGATGAAAACTTTAGTCCTCATCCTCCAAAGTCACATGATGTTAGGAACAATGGGTGGAGTTTCTGTGGACACAGCAGGGGGTAGGAAAAATGGCCACCTCTTTGCCTATTTGCTGTTAGATTTTAGCCTATTGTTCAAATTGCCTTGATTGGCCTGGGGTTAAGACTTGAGTCTATTTCTTTAATCGATTGACCTCTAGTAAGTATGAGAAAAGGACAACTAGGCAGCACAGTGGATGGAGCGTTGGTCTCGAGTCAGGGAGACACCTTCTTAAATTCAAATCTGGCCTCAGACACTCCTAGCTGTGTGACCCTGGGCAAGTCACTTCATCCTGTTGGCCTCACTTCCTCATGAGTACAGTGAGCTGGGAAAGGAAATGGCAAGCTACTCCAGTGCCAAGGAAACCCAATGGCGTCTTGAAGAGTCAGACACAACTGAAAAATGACTGAACAACAGCAACAATTATGAGAACAATTAAGGGTAGGAGGGTTTGGACCACAAGAAAAGACCACGTCTTTTCTTCCCGCAGCGATCCATTAATGCAGTCCTAGAATGCTCTGGCTATAAAGTACTGCACTTAAGTCAGGAAGACCTGACTTCAAAACCCACCTCAGAATGAATAAGACTCTAACCCTAATGGAACTGTGACCTGCCCCCAGCCCCCTAATCTCCTGGCACCGTTCCCCTGCCTCAGGGAAGGAGCCATAAAGACCCCAGGCCACATCTCACCTCCAGCACTAGTTGTATTATCCTAGGAAAGTCAGTTACATGCAGTCTGACTCAGTTTCCTTATCTGTAAAGTGGGGCTCATGACAGCCTCTATTGCAAGGCTATTGTGAGTATAGAATGAGATTGTGTATGTCAAATGTTTTGCAGATGTCAAAGAACTATAGGAATATTAGCTATTGTCGGTGGTGGTATTGTAGGAGTGCAGAATAAATGAGTTACCATGTTTCAAACTTTAAATACTATAGGCATGCTAGTTATTTCTGTGATTAAATCCTTGTTAACTGATTGACTGACTGACTGACTGACTGACTCTTGGTAAGTATCAGAATCTCACTGAGCTTCAATTTTCTTACCAGTACTAGGAGGATACTGAGGCTTGACGTGTGAGGCACTGATGAGATGTGCATGAGGTCCTTTGTAAACTGTGGAGAACCATAGACAAATGATATTCATTGTTGCTTGTGTTGACTCTAGTGAGCTTGGAAAAAGGAATCAACTTTGGAGCAAAATCGTGGGCAGCTGTGAGCTTACCCAAGCAGAGGCTCAGGTCTTCCCCCCTCAGCTCTCCTCATCACTGATTGGGTTCAAATATAGCACCTACCTCTTTCTGAGGCAAATCCCCCCATCTCTGAGGGTCTCAGTTTCCTCCTCTATGAAATGAGGTGTGTGTGTGGTGGGGTTTCAACTAGCTGTCCTTCGTGGTCTCTCATAGCTCAGAATCTAGAATCCCAAAGACAGCCCTGAGCTTTTCTAAAACACAAACGTTCCTCAACACCTCTGGGAGGCAGGGAGGAAGTTGCCTCACTTGGACAGATCCCCAGGGAGCAAGAGAAAAAAACAGGACCTGGAGAAAGATGAAATGCTATGTTCAGGATCACTCAGCACACACCGGGAGATAGGAGGCAGGAAGAAAAATTGGCCTTTTTGGGGAGTGTGTAATAACATACAGAGCACCACTTTCAAGAAGCTTAATGTGATACCTGCAGACTAATCAGAGAAGGTCATGGGTCAGGAGATGGGCAAAGGGCGAAAATGTACACATATACACACTTTGTTCATTCATATGTATAAGTATGCGCATATATATGTATAAATATGCACTTATAGACATACATATACACATACATTTATAGAGATATACACTGTGTATATACATATATAAATATGCACATATCCATGCATACATGTATACACATACACATTCATATAGACATAAATTTGTGTATTCATACATATATACATGCGCATGCACACACATACATGTATACATACATATTTCTATACACATCTGTGTGTATATATACCTAGATGTATATGCATATACATATACATAAGCATACACATATATGTACACATATGTGAAGCAGCAACGGAATTCTTAGTCTTTGAAGATGTCCTTCCCGTCATTTCAAAGAGAATTGCAAAAGCTCTCAAACAATTGAAATCCATACTAGTTCTTAAAATATGCATGTGGCATATCAAAATATCAAAAAGGGGAGGGACCCCAAGTTCAGCCAAGCCAAGATAGCGTGTGGCCAATCCCACAAAGCTGGGAATCGCTGAGGCAGTCAGCCTTTGTTACTGGGGGCACATCTACAGATTTAAGCTAAGAGAAGGAAACGTGGCTGGATCCTTGATAAGGGTGTGAGCAGGAAGACCAGCTGAGGGCTCGAGGAAGTCATGGCAGAAAAGGAGTGAGGATGGAGGAAAGATAACCCTGTCAACACAGACCACCTAATCTTTGGACCAGTGAAACAATAATAATGATAAAGAGATAGGGTGGCCCAACAAGTGTTGAACATGAGGACCTCCAGAGCCCTGTCCTAGGCACAAAACGGGGCATACAAAAGCAGCACAGGGCGAGTTATTGCTGCCTTCACCCTTCCATATCTTGTTTGTGTGGGTTCACATGCTGTCCCTCCCAACTGACTGGGGGCTCCTTGGGACAAAGGACTGTCTTTTGCCTTTCTTTGTATGCTTAGCACAGTGCCTGACACATGGTAGGTGCTTACTAGAGAAACCATGATTATCTTAAGAACAGAGGCATAGAAACCAACTTCCTTTCCCACCTCCTATATATTATGGAGAAGTCACATTCTAAGGAATCAATTACTGCAGAGTCCACACTGAGCCCATGTACAATTGAGAGCCTCGGGTAGAGAGGGAAATGTTATCAGAGGTCATGGAAAAGACTTATAACAAGGGCAGGATCAAGGAGACTTTGTCCCTATGTGCTCAAATATGGAGGCTTCCTTGCTTCTCCCAAGCTCATCCCAGGTTATACTTCTCTCTCTCTGCTTCCCCATAAGGTGCACCCCAAGTCCACAAACCTCCCCAGTGATAGCCAGTAAGAATCATAAAGACCTCATGGCATCCCAGGGTATGGTTACTTCTCCTGGGAACTATATACCAGGTGGCTTCTCTACCAATGCTCCCCCCCCAAAAAAAAAATCCAAGACATGTCTGTTTCAAATTCAGCAAACAGTTTTATTAAGGTGCTTTAAGGATTGCAACTCCCTTTACTTGTGCTATCATGATCCTCATGATGACCCCATGTGGCAAATACTATCATCACCATTGTACAGATGATGCTAAGAGAGGTGAAGTGACTTATCCAGGATCACACAGTCATTAAAGGTCTGAAGGTAGATTTGAACTCAGATCTTCCTGACTCCAGGTCTATCCCTCCTACTTTGTCAAGTATGGAAGGTTGGTTGGAAAAAAGTTATTTTTAGCCTGACTTGAATGAAGAGAGGCATGTGAATTGGCAGGAAAGGGCATTTCTGATGGAGTGAGCAGATGTCCAAAATGATGTGCCGATGTTGGTGCGGTACAGGCAGCTTCATTTGGAGACATTCTACGGATGGGAATTATAGGAAAGGAGATATTACCAAAAGCTCTCCTCAAACAAGGCCAAAGGTTTAGATTGAGTCTGACCTTAGGGAAAACTTCCTAAATTTTGTGATTCCAAAGTAGGATTAAAGTATCACTAAAAAAGCATTAAGTCCTCCTCATTTTAGGCCCTCAAACAATAAGGGACTGTGTAGACTGGAGTTTATGGTGACAGGTGATTGATTCAGTGCTGAGATTCTGTGGTTCTGTGGTTTAAGAAGACATGGCAAGGAGGGGATTCTTGTGTTCAAGGATTTGAGGGACTCATGAGGATGAGAGAGCTGACTGGTCCTTCTTGGCTCCAAAGAGCAGAACCTGGAACAACAAGGAAGCACTGGGGCAGCATGACTAGAACATGTGGTCACGGGGATCTGGATTCCAGTCCTATGCCCCTGAGTAATCACTTAATAGCTCTCTGCCTCATTTTCCTCCTTTCTACAATAAGGGCTATTTGACTTGATGACCGCAAAGGTTCCTTTCCAATTTTGAATTTACTCTCCTCTAAATTGCATAGAGGTGGTCAGTCACTTATTATACATTTATTATTTGCCAGCCACTAGGCTTCAAGTCACAAATGAAAATTCTGCCAAATGACTTGAGCTACCCACAAGTGAAATGGGCTTTATTGGGAAATAGCACGCTTCCCTGTCCTATGAGGTCTCCCAGCAGGTTTGCTGGGGATTTTTATTGCATACACTCTTTATAGCATGGGTTATCTTGGATGGCTGCTAAGGTCCCTTCTGATTCTAAAAACTGATGCAAAAGGTAATTGGGGGCTTCTGGAAGTTCTGGAGCAATGACGTGACATCATATAAAAAGTCATTACTGGGGCAGCTAGGTGGCGCAGTGGATAGAGCACCGGCCCTGGAGTCAGGAGGACCTGAGTTCAAATCCGGCCTCAGACACTTAACACTCACTAGATGTGTGACCCTGGGCAAGTCACTTAACCCCAATTGCCTCACTAAAATAAAAAAAAAAAAGTCATTACTAAGGAAACTCAAGGCACGCTTCATGATAATATACACAATTATTTCTTAAGAGATTTCTCCATAGGAAGACTGTCTTCTGTTTGTATCTATCTCTTACATAGGTCCATGGGGCTTGGTGCCTGTCTATACCTGGCCCTGTGTTAGATGTGTAAAAATGACCTTTAACACAGTGAAGACCACTGCCTGCCCTAGGAGTGGTCAAACCATTCTCCCCTCAGTTGCTTTACCCCAAAGGAAGGTTACACGGAGGTTCTCAACATTTTAGCTGAATATGCTGACCCAAGAGAGGCAGCATGGTGTCTTGAGTATTGCTCCTGGAGCCAGAAAGACTGGAAATAAAGTCCCACCATCTGTTGGACACTAGACAGATCACCTAACTTCTCAAGCTACCCTCAGAGTCTATCTATTATGAATGGGTTGCAAGGTGTATTGATGGAAGACTTCTTACACCAAGAAAACCATAGATATTTTGCTATAGTAAAATCTAGTTGCCCCCATATAGATTTCCTGTGTTTTACCTCCATGAACAAAGAGAGCTTCCCATAGATGCTACCACCCATTTGAGTTCAAGATTTGAACTTCTTACCCTGGAAGATAAATTTATAACAAAGTATTGCATAGGGGACTTAAATAGCCAAATGGTGTGGTTGACTCTCACTTGGCATTTGGGTACTAAGGACCTTATTTTGCTACCAGACTTTCCTACTTATAGCTACTCTTACATAATCATTATAGTCCATTATCATTTTAATGAGTTATTTCCTGAAATGGTTTAAAAAAAATCCAAAGAGAAGCCTGCCATTGGGCTTCCCAAGCTCATTTTCTTTTTTATTTGTTATTTTTTTATTTCATGGGACCTGGCCTGAAATTTCCCCAGGCAGAGGCTGATTCTGGGCCTTAATTATGCTTTTGAACCCACTTCTTTGTGTCTATGTTCTTAGAGTCCATGTTTCTCCATAATTACTAAGTTCGGCGTGTGGGAATGAGAGAAATACTTGGAGCACGATTTGAGCCTATACATTACTGTAATGCTGTATTATTACAAGATATTTCCTGCAATCGGAGCTGTACTATTAACTCTCGACTTGAAAAGATTGGGGAAAGACAAATTCCCTATCTTGAGCCCGCAGAGGGGAGCTCAGAGGGAAGGTGCCCCTGTCGAGGGTGACCTCATCCTGCCCGTTTTGAGCCTTGGCTTTTGGCGCCGGATCTCCAGAGCTGAACCTAATGGGCTTTCTGCTTTGGGTTGTGTCTATGTGAAATGAGAGATCCGGATTCTTAACTTGCTCCCCCCTCCCCACTGGTGTGTAGACAGGGCCATTGTCTCAGGTCAGATTCAGGGAGGCTTTTCCTTCTGGCTTTGAGAGAGTCCAGGCATGATCACATCGTTCTCATAAAAAAAAAAAAAAGGAGAAGTGCTTGGCCACTCAATGTGTTGACATTAACATAAGAGATTTAAAATAATAAATAGAATGAGAGGCTTAGAAGTGTTTCTGCCAGTGTCCAGGACCTTCATTTAATCCTGGCCTTGGGTGAAGTTCATGAAAAGTAATTCAGATTCCTAGGGGTCCCAAAAGTATGATTAAGAAACTAGGCAATTTCTGGAAAGGCTTAGGACTGTAGAATTTAAAGCTGGGAGGGATTTCAGGGGCCATTTAGTGGAACCCCATCATTTTTAGTTGAGGAAATCAAGTCCTCGAGAAGGGAGGTGACTTGCTCCAGGTGACCCCAATAGTACAATAACAGCTTGGATTTGAACCTAGGTCCCCTGGCCAAGAACCCAGTTCTCTTTCCTGCACCATACTGATTCTTAGTCACAAAACCTTTTATTCCCACCCCTCAGGATCATAATGCCTATTTTCTCATTGCTGTCCTGGGAGATGATTTTTAATCTTAAGGTTATTTAGTAGAGAATGAAGGATCTTAATCTCGTTTGGGTTTATGGGGCCATTCTTAATTGCTGGACCAATGGGCTTAAAGATGAAAAGGACTTTAGAAACTCATTGGACAAATGAGGAAATTGAGGCCTAGAGAGACTTAGTGACTTTGTCCTAGGTCACCTAAATAACTGGTGGCAGAGTTAGAATGTGAGCCCAGATCCCCAAATGGGGTCACAAGGAGTCAGAAATGACTGAGCAGCCACAAAGCTTCTTACTCCAAACCTAGTTGTATTCTATGACCTCTTAAGACACCTCTCCCCCACCTCTAAGTAGACTATGCTAGGTAGTGTATTGGTTTGAGACCTACTCTACTGTCTTCTGAGTGATGGTTTTATGGAGGGCTCAGCACAAGCCTCAGCTCTTCCAGGAAGCCCTTTTTGTTTATTCCAGACTGGTCTGTAAGTCAGTCAGCAAACATTTATTAAGTGCTGACTATGTGCCAGACCAGTCTGGTCTCTCCCTTTTCTGTTTAGCCCTGGATGGATGAGCTTGGAACCCTGATGGGAATTACAAAGAAGTAGAACTAGATTTGATGTCAGGGGCAAGGGGAAAAGAATGGAATAAGCATTTATATAGCACCTACTGTGTGCCAAGCACCACGATAAGCATTGGAGATACAACAAAAGGCGAAAACTGTGTTGCCCCCTCAAAGAGCTTATGTTCTAATGGGGTGCACAAACCATATACACCATAAATGTAGCTTTAGGGGGAAAGGCACTAACAGTAGGGTAGACCAGGAAAGGCTTCCTGAAGATAAGCATGCAGGAAGGAGGCATTTATTAAGCACTTACTGTGTAATAGGAAACATCATAAATATGAGCAAAAGAGACAGTCTCAGGGGCAGCTAGGTGGTGCAGTGGATAAAGCACTGGCCCTGGATTCAGGGGGACCTGAGTTCAAATCTTGCCTCAGACACTTGACACTTGCAAGCTGTGTCACCCTGGGCAAGTCACTTAACCCTCATTGCCCCACAAAAAAGACAGTCTCTACCCTCCAGGAGCCTATAGGAGAATAATAACACATAAGTGGGAGCCAAAAAAAGAGGATAGAGAGAAGGTGTAAGACAATTGAGAAGATAGGAAGAAGCCATGTTGGGAAGATCATTAAATTCCAAACAGAGAACTTTATGGTTGATTCTGGAGGTAACAGGGAGTTAGTGTAATCCTTGAGAAGTGGAGGTGGGGATAAGGGTGATTTGGTCAGATCCTGTTTTAGGAAAATCACCATGATAGGGGTTTAGTAAAAATTTGTTGAATTGAATTAAGACATTTGAAGGGTTTCCATGTGGGAGAGATACCAGGCTTCCCTCACCTTCCCTTGACCCCAGAGGGCAAAAAGTAGGACCAATGGGTAGAATGTGCAGTGAGAAAACTTTAATCTTGGTGTCCAAAAGGGAAAAAAACACACACAAAAAACCTTCCTAGTAATTCAAGGACCCAAAAAAGGAGTTTACTGTCTAGAGAGTTGGTAGGCTTCCCATCATTGGAAGTATTTAAGGAAAGACTCAGTGACCAATTATCAGGAATTTTGTGAAGGTGTGAAGGGGAGTTCTGTTTCATGGGCCTTATACTGGAATACCACTAAGTTGCTTTCCGTCTCTTGGAGTCTTTGATCAATAATCATGTCCTTGACTTTCTCCCAATAATCAGAATCTGGGATAAAATACAAGGTACCCAGGCATTGAAAATCCTACCCATCTGGCTCCCCCTATCTCTTATTATTCCTTCAAGCACTCTCTACTCCAGGCAAGCTGTTGCAATAGCTGTTGCCCAGTTATGGTATCTCCATGCCTTTGGATATGTATGGAAGTCATTCCTTTTTCCCTTCTGTCCCTTAGAGTCCTTTGATTCCTTTTAAGTCAGGTTCCTATGGCTGCTGCAGGGGACTTTCCTTCATCCATGGTTTCCTCTCTACTATTAGCTTTTTCTCCCAACTGAAATCATTTGTCTGATTTAACGTTCATATTAATTTATCCACGTCCTCCTTTTATCCTCTCAGTATAATGTCTTGCACACAGGAGATACTAAATAAATGCTTGTTGAATTGATCTGAAGATGGAGTCAAGATTTTCAATGAGAATGAATTTTCTCAAATGTCTTAACATCCTTGAACCTCAGCTCCTCAACTATAAAAGGAGAGCTCTGGACTTGGTGGTTTCTGGGGTCCTTATTGACTCTCTGATGTGAATTTGTTCAGAGCATCATGTGATAGTATGTAAGTGATATAGAAATGGTCTTGTTCTTTTTAAATAGCAACTAAGAAACTCATGTTGCAACAGCTGAACTTCATTCTGATTTTACTTTGGTTGAGTACTATTATTTTTTAAAACTATATATATATATATATATGTATATATATATGTATATATAGACATCTATAGACAGATCCATACATGATATGTATATATACATACATAGATACACATACATACAGAGAGAGAGAGAGAGAAAGAGAGAGAGAGATTCTGTTTTGATTTACTCACTGTCATTCTATCTACAGGTCTAGACTTGATTAGTATAAGGAATTGTTGATAAGGAAATCTGTGCTTCCGAAGCAGATAGGCACCTGCTCTTCTTATAGAGTTGCCTGGTGCGGGGGTGGAGAACAGATACTTAGAGGTTAAGTGACTTGCCCATTGTCACACAGCTGAGACTCCACAGGGGTGGGATTCGAATCCAGGCCTTTATAACTTTGAGTCCAGCTCTTTATGTTACAGACACTGGTATGAACACAGGCCCCACTCTGCACCCCACCACATACTTCTCCCAAATCTGTCTTATGAAAACACTGAGTGTGGCCTGTAATCATGCTCTCAGTCATTATTTTTCAGTGTCTCCCTCTATATTTTTCCTTTCAAAGAGATCTCATTTTAGGGGTGTGGGCTATATTTGGGCGTGGTCTCCAGACCATCTGTGCTAAGCCTATGTCCTAAAAGGCTTTCTATGTATGGACTGTGTGCGTCTGTTTGCAGACCCCCACATTTCAGCAGTGACCACTAGGAAATTGTCCCTCCCTGGAATATGGTGGTTTCCTTGGTTGGTGCACACCCCATTAGTATCCATAGCAATGGAGGACCCAGCATTTTTGCCACCCAGCCCTGGCTCCTGCTTTTCTTGAAGAAATATATTCTACAGCTATGGGTGTTATTATCATTCAGCCCTGGAATAAGTAACCAAGAAGACATCTAATCCCATATCTTTTACAAGTAAAAGTAAGGAAGAATAGATAGAGACTCGATGAAATCAACAGAGGTCTGGTCTAGCTTAGTGGCTAGAAAGTTGGACTTGGCTCAACTCCAATGCTTAAAGCTTACTAGCTCTTTGACCCTGGGCTCACCCTTTCTGAACCTCTGACAAATCTTTCAGACTTACCCACCTACTATGCTATAAATGGGTTATGAATAGCCTTGGGAAGGAAAGTGCCACATAGCTGACATCCCAGGTCCTTGATATTCTGGCCAAAGATTCCCAGACCCAAAGACTCTAACCAGAAAGAACATGGAGGATGATCAGTCATCCTTATTGGAACAGGCCCCCAGGCAATTAGGGCTTTGAGCCTTTTGTTGCCCACATTGAAAGAGTGGCAATGGATCCTATAGGATGTTTGAGCATATCATGATTAGCCTTCTGGATAGATCTGTTGCTTTGCAAAGCTACATCTGCACAGACCAATTAAAATGCTAGAGCAGAATGGTGCCAAGATAATAGGGATGGATTGGGACTCAGGAGAGCTGGGTTCTAGATCTCCTTTGGCTACTGCCCAACTTTGTGATCTTGCACAGAACCCCACTCCTTTGGTCTACAGCTATTCTTATACAAAATGATCTGGTTAAGCTTTGTGTAAGGGTCCGTTCTACTTTATAGGTTTGTGATTATGGAAAATTGGATTGGAAAGATGGCTGGGACTAGAGGTGGGTATTTTGAGGAAAGAAGTGGTTTGGATCACTTCAGATATCTAGTTTATGCCCTTCTGGGGAGAAGATAGAGACAGAGAAGTGGGAGGAGGGAGGAGGAAGGAGGAGGAAGAAGAGGAGGAGGAGAAAAGGGGGGAGCAGAAAGAAGCAAGAAAAGTAAAAAGGGAGAAGAAAGAAAGGAGAGAGAGAAAAGAGATAGAGCCAATGAGATAGAGAAGAGAGGAAGAGGCAAGAGAAATGAAAGAGAAGAAAGAAAAGAGAGAATGGGGAAGAAGGAGGAGAAAAAAAGAAGGAAGGAGAAGAAAAAGGGCAAGGAGAAAGAAGGAAGAAGAGAGAAAGGAGAAAGAAGAGACAGAAATAATGAGACAGAAGAGAGAGAAAGAAGTAAAAGAAGAAAGAGAGGAGAGTAAAGGAGAGGAACAAATGAGAGAGAGAGAGAGAGAGAGAGAGAGAGAGAGAGAGAGAGAGAGAGAGAGAGAGAGAGAGAGAAACAAGAACACTTATGCCTGAGGTGGTTAATTCATCCTAGAATTTTCCTTGTAAGGGACCTTAAATGCCATTTAATTTAACCCTCTAGTTTTATGGGGTAGAACAGAGGATTGGGGTAGGTAAATGATGCTTGTAATAGACACTTGAGGTCAAATCTGACCCCAGGTCCTCTGTCTTCAGAACCAAATGCTTTTTCCACAGAGTGATTCCAATGCCCTGAATGGGAGATAGCACTCGGGCTGAGCTTTCAAGAAATCTGAGTATTTTAAGATATAATGATAAAAAGATGGAGTCTCTGCCCATATACTGTATACAGGTAAATCAACACAAAGTAGATACAAGGAGGGTAATAATAGTCTTGAAGCCAGAAAGACCTGACTTCAAATCCCACCTTAGGAAATGATGAGCTGTGTGACCTTGGACAAATCATTCAACAAATCATTGGACCTCAGTTTCCTTATTTGGAAAATAAGGAATGTCGAACTTGGGAACCTCTAAGGGCCCCTCCACATCTCTATCTATGATCCAAGGAACTAACGTGACCCCCAACCAAGTGGCCACTCCACTTTGAATTCAAAATTCACTTTGTCCTCTCTTGAAGCATGAGCTCCACCAGAGCAGCCACTCCCCAGGCTCTACTCAGAGTGTCTTCCAGTTGTAAGCTTTCAAAGGAGGCAGGGGGCTTGTTACCATCTCCCAATGCTGGGAGCTCATAGATGTGGATGAGCATGTGATGAAACCAGTGAGTAGATATGTTTGTCCTTGTGTCTGTGGGTCTGAGTGGAAGCCAGAGGATTCATCCCATCTGGGCTGGAATAGATGACTTAGAATAGGGATTTCCATGCAATAATCCATCACTCTCCTGGAGGAGAAGTGTCTTCCAGGGTCCCTCAGAAAGCCATCTCAGTTATTGTACTCCAATGAAAGGCAGGGAGAGAGCAGAGAGATTGGGAGGGGGGGGCAAATAAAAGGAGAGACCCTGGAGGAGGGACCTTAGAGCTGGCTGGTCCAGGGGATTCCCTGTCATTTCTCTGTTTCGCTTGGTTTTTCAATGGCCTTGAGAACTACTAATATCCATGTTTACATTTTATTAGCTTGTTTTATCCAAGTGTGGGACCAGCTGGCGAGAGAAGCTTGTGCTCCTTCCAAGGTCCCAACTCTCTCTCACTCCGTCATCCTCTCCCTCTCCCAGCTGCTAGGTCCCCTTCCCACTGCCAAGCCTCTCTCTGCTGTCTCACCACCCCCTCTCTCCAGGGTCCGATTTGTGCTCTGCACCATCCCAGCACATATTTTGTATTGCACACGCCCTGTTCAAGGCTCTTCTCCAATTCTTCTGGTGTTTTGTTTTCAGGAGGGGAATCGGATGGGGTGGGCCACCATTTTGTGATCCAGGACTCCCAGGCAGGTCTGAGGAATGATTTGACATCTCTCTGATTCCTATTTCATTTCAGACTTTAACACAATCTTCCCTTGCCTGTTGCTTTAAGATTGAATTCCTTCTCTCTACTCTCATGAGTAATATCTCTTCTTCAACTAATTCCATTTTGACTTTCTTTATTCTTCCTTTCAAAAGACTTTCCTCTGCTTTTGTGCTGTCATTTTTTATTTTTCTTTTATTTTTTTAAAGTAATAAACATTTTTATTTGTAGTTTTGGTTTCCAATTTTTATCCCTCCTTCCTTCCCTTCCCTCCCCCACCCCAGGCGGTAAGCAATCAGAATTAGGTTATACATGTACAATTATGTGAAACATTACCATATTAGTAATTTTGTATAGGAAAACTTGAATAAATGAAAAAAATAAAAGAAAGTGAAAAATCGCATGCTTCAGTCTGTGTTCAATCAATATCAGTTCTTTCTTTGGAGATTGTAGTATGTTTCATAGATGTTCCTTTGGGATTGTCTTGGATCATTGTATTGTTGAGAATAGTTAAGTCTTTCACAGTTCTTCATCAAACAATATTGCTGTCTCTGTGCACAATGTTCTCTTGGTTCTGTTCTTTTCACTATACATCAGTTCATACAAGTCTTTCCGGGCTTTTCTGAAACCACCCTGCTTGTCACTTCTTATAGCACAATAATATTCCACCACCATCATATAACATACCTTGTTTAACCATTTCCCAATTGATGGGCATCCCCTCAATTTCCAATTCTTTGTCACCACAAAAAGATCTGCTATAAATATTTTTGTACAAATATGTATTTTTATCTTTTGGGGGATGTCTTTGGGATATAAACTTAGCAGTGGTATTGCTGGATCAAAGGTATGCACAGTTCTGTAGCCTTTTGGGCTTAGTTCCAAATTGCTCTCCAGAATGGTTGGATCATTTTACAAATCCACCAAAAATGGATTAGCATTCCAGCCTTCCCACATCCCCTCCAACATCCAATAGTTTCCATTTTTGTTATATTTGCCACTCTTACAGGTGTGAGGTGATACCTCAGAGTTGTTTTAATTTGCATTTTTCCAATCAGTAGTGATCTAGAGAATTTTTAATATGATTATAGATAGCTTTGATATCTTTGTCATTTTTAAAAGAGGCATTTGTTTTCTACTGGAAGTCTCCTTTCCCTTTTCTGAGAATGTTGTTGAATGCACTCTAGCACTCTGATGTACTTTTCTAGTAACCCACTAGTCCAATTCTCATCATATGTCTATGTGAACATTTATCATGCATCTACTGTATCTACAAAATTATCCTGGACACTAGCTATCTAACTTCTATGAGCCTCAGTTTCTTCTTTCTGTACAAGGTTGGCCTCTGAGGTTCCTTCCAGCTCTAAATCAATGATTATATGGTGATATTATTGATTGCTTGTGTGACCTTGGGCAAGTCACTTCTTTTTTCTCATCTGTAATATGGGGGCAGAGGGAATTGGACTAGGCAACCTCCAAGGTTCCCTCTAGCTCAATGATATTTCAAATGATTGGGAGGTACTCCCTGTGCCCTTGTGAATTTCAGCCCATTCACCTCCTTGGATTATTTTTTTTCAAGGCAAGTGGGGTTAAGTGACTTGTCCAGGGTCACCCAGCTAGTAAGTGTCAAGTGTCTGAGGCCAGATTTGAACTCAGGTTCTCCTGAATCCAGGGCTGGTGCTCTATCCACTGCACCACCTAGCTACCCCACCCCCTTGAATTTTTAGCTATATCCTTTAATAAACCACTCAAAGACAATCTAGCTCATCATTTTATGGATGCTGATATCCTATTAAACTTACATGTGTATACATATATATGTGTATATATATATGAATTTGTATATATACATACATGCATAGTGTCTGCACAATACATGCATGCACGCACACACACATGCATACAAATGGACCTTAGAAAAAGTCATTTAGTACAACCCCCTCATTTTTACAGATGAAGTCATGGAGACCCAGAGAATGGAAGTCACTTCTTCAAGGTAATCAGTAGCTGGGCCAGTATTTGAAGCAGGTCCTGTCCCTACATTCTGCGGTGTCCTTGCCATTGTAGCCAGCTTCATTCCAGCCTGGCTGTTTTTTCTTCCCTTTACATCTATGGCCAGATCACCCCCTTTTTCCATCAGTCATGTTTTCTAATGTCCTTTATGTCACTTCTTACATGTGTGTCATTGGTTAGAAATTTGCTTTTGCCCTTTCCCATGAGAGCTCTTAGAAGACAGGTATTGTTTCATTTTAGTTTTAATATCCCCAGTCACTAGAGCTGTATCCACACAAGTTGGTGCTTCATCACTATTTGTTTATTGATCAGTTGATTAATAACAAGAGAGGCACAAAACGGGAAGACATATGCTAATGCAATGTATTTTCCATTTTCATGGAAAAGGTAATGGGCAGAGTGAAAATGGAGGAAGGATTCCCCACAGATGGTGAGCACCTTGAACTGTTCTGCATGTAGATGTCTTTATGCCAACTGCATCAAGCCCAGAACATACAAAATGCAAGATGCAACAGGCACTACATGAGAATAAAATAAGACGTGATATTGTTCCTTAGAGAAAATGCAATATATAAAATTACTAGCCCGTGTTCCTAGGTCTTACTGTCTGATTGCTACATCAAACAAGTAAATTAGGGTTAAGAGGCATTCTGCATTTAGCAGAAAGAACACTGAATTTACATCCTGGCTTTGTCATATACCTATGTGACCTTATCGAGCCTCAGTTACTTTATCTGTAAAATGAGGGGGTTGGACTCCATACATCTTAAAACTGATGATCCTTTGATTGACTTCTTGAGAACTGACTATTTACTATTGACTTCAGTCAAAGTATACAATCTATAGTGCCTGGATCATTTCCCATCATTCCAGCATCTATTCCTTAGCTTATGCTCTTAGAAATAGTGGGATTCCCTCCTCTCCCATCCTATTTGCTTAAATTCTAGCCATCTTTCAAAATCGAGTTCAAATGCTATTCTTCTGTAAGAGACAGACAAGCCACCACATGAGGAGTCAGGAGGCAGCAATCTTACCTCTGACATTACATAGCTTTGTGATCTTTGGCAAATCCATTCACATTGCTCAGCCTCAGTTTCTTCATCTGAAAATGGGACTGATATTAAGTGCAGGACATAGATTGTATAATGTTTTTGTTGGGCTTGAATGAGATAATGGATGTTAAGTGCTTTACAAGTAAGTCCATGCCACAAATAAATATTGACTGGTTTGGAATCCTGCCTATGGTATAAAATTAAATATCGAAAAAGTTTTCTTGTAACTGTCAATAGTCCTCTCCCAATGTACTTTGACAGCTTAGCATGAGATCCTGGCCTTCTCCTGGGCCGTCTATTGATTCACAATTTGGAAAACAGTCTGGATTTCTTAGCTTGGAAATCCATGTTGTTTACCGAGCTAGGTCTGTGTGGATTTTTCCTTCCTTAAAGAGGTTGTCATTGACAAGGTTGACAAATTGATGAAGTGGGTTTTACAAGTATCTAAAAGGGGAAGCATACCACTGCTTAATTAAATACAACCCTGTTTGACTAAGTCCCTTTGTAGCATGAACTTCTAGGATCGCTTCCCTATACTCCCTGTCTTCCTGTTCCAGGGTCCTATAGAAATTCAGGATGCTAGAAATTCCTCAGCTGTCTACACTTGGTGTGCCATCCTAGATTCTAAATGATCTTGTTAGCTGAAGCAATAAAACCTAATGATGTCTGTGCCTGGTGTCCTTTAACTTTATGTGTATGTTGGTTGGGAAAATGAACATGTCAGATTTTGATTTTTTTAGCAGAGAGTTTAGGACAAAAAGGTGAACCATGCCTTTCAAGTTTGGATTGGCCAAGGAACCAAACATTTGAAGCAGAGCTCAATGAAATCCAATGATTTATTATAGACCTACTATGTGCCTGTTACTAAACTAGGATTTGGGTATATAATGACAAACATTAAATAATCTCTATCTTCAAGGAGCTCCAAATCATTGGAGCTATTTTGCATATAATTATACAGGTGGTTTCCAAATTCTTAGGGCAGATTTAAGTCATTAAAGTTTAAACCGTATTAAGAATTTTTGGCCCCTTGGATGGGTACATATCATTTCCCACAATTAAAATGCAAGATCCCTGAGGGTAGGGACTTTTTCATTTTGTCTCTGTCTCTCTAGCAGTTAGAATAGTGTTTGGCATGTTGGAGGTGCTTGATAAATGCTTAGTGATTTATTAAGGTATCCTTGGTGTTCAGCATAGTTCCTGGTACACAGTAGGCACTTAATAAATAACCTTGTGTGAACAGAAGCTAGGGAGTAAGCTTATATATGATGGACTAGATGAGAGAGAGTAACAATTACAGTGAAACTCTGTGGAGGGAGCATGGTGGAGTCTATGGCAAGCCTCGACCTTGGAGTCTAAAGACCTGGGTTGGAGACTAGGCTCTGCTCCTTGTTTGCTGAGTGATGTTGGGGAAGTCATTTCCTGTCTCTAGTTCTCAGTTTCTACATATGTAAAATGAGTGACTTGCACTTGGCAACCCCTAAGGTCCTTGCAGGGGTGGGGTGGGGGGATGAAGTGAAAAGGATGATGGATTTGGGTCTGAGTATCTTTGGGTCTTGAGTATTTTGAGTCTGCACTAGGACCCTAGCTATCTTGATGAGTGGGTGTGATGAGGGAGGACACTTCAAGCATGGACACTTACTTGTCCATGACCAGTTCCTTTCAACAATTCACAGAATTTAAGTATTAGGGGGACATTTACTAGCCATTCTGTTCTTAATTTATTTCCTCGCCCCACCACAAAATGGAATTGATTTGTCCATTCAATGAACATAATTGGAACCCTCCACGTGGGTAGAGTCCCTAACATTGGCTCACTCCAAGTTCTTACTGCTACCAATCCTATCCAAAAAAGTGTTTATTAGGCACCTATTATGTGCTGAGGACTGTGTTAGGTTCTGGAACTACAAAAAGAAAATTGTAAAATATTTCTTCACTCAGGAAGCTAACATTCTACAACCATATACAACATGCAGACAAATAAATAAATGTCCCTGTGGAGAATAATTAGGGAGATCAGGAAGAAAAGGCTTGCTGTAGAATGTGGCCCCTGAGGTGAACTTTGGAGGAAGGGGGAATTCTAAGAAGTCAGAGTGAAGAGAAAGTATCTCTCAGGAACAAAGTCTTTAAAGGATGAGTCCTCTGAGGAGCAAGAAGCCAATTTGGTGGCATCATGGATGATGAGGAAGGGAGGGTTATGGTATAAACCTGGACAGGTAGGTTGGAGCTAGATGATGAAGGGCTTTCAATGGCAAGAGGAAGTATCTGTATTTTTGCCTAAAGAGAATAAGGAGCACATGAAGACTCTTGAGGAAAGGGGGGATATGGTCACTCATATGTCTTGGAAGATTGTGAAGATTGGACAGGAGCTGAGAAAGATGAGAAACTGGGAGACCAATGTGGAGGCTATTGTCAAAATTCCAGCTGAATGTGATGAGTGCCTGGCATGTAGTAGTGCTTAATAAATGTTTATTTGCTTACTAGGTACTGGAAATATAACTGGAGAGAAGGTATCTTTTCTTTTAGATTGTTGACAATTGTTGGGTTGTTTCATTCTTTATCTCAGTGCCTCTACCCCAGTGTCCAGCACATAGAAGATACTTAATACATAATTGTTGATTGAATGATTGATGGTCTCCTATTTATATGCCAGGTTTCCTAATAAGATCAACTTCCCCTTGCATTTGCCTTCTGTGATCTGCTTTGCTGTTTTCTCCACAAATCAGCCCAACTTTGGAATTGATGTCCCACAGGATTCATTGTTGTTTGAGTCTAGCCAATGATAGACGCTCAAAGTTGTGCTGGAGCCAGCTCTTACTGGCTCCAGTAGCCACTTGTTAAATTTTCAGTGTTCGCATTTACACTTCATAAGTCAGCAAACACTACAAATCAGCACTCGATTTGTTGTTTTTTTGTTTTTCTGGACCAAAGAAAGTGATGAAGAAAATATTAATAATGCAAATTAAACTTAGAAGTGTGTCATGCATACCATTGTCCCCTGGAGAGCCAGCTGTTAACATTTCCCAGCAGCCCTCTGGAGCTGCTCCACCAGTCTTCACCTGCCAGGCATTATCTGTCTTCCTCATCCTTGGCTTGGAGACGTATACCATTTCACCTATCCCCAGCTTGGGAACAAAAAATCTCAGTAGAAGTGTTCAGAAAGAGTTCTGACTTCACTGTCAGGGAAGAGATGGAGGAGAAAATCTGATAGGAGAAAGTGTAATTACAGTTGTGCAGCATTATCTCTATAACCCTTAGCAACAAATCTTATTTTTCCCCTTATTTAAACCATATTCATGAAGGTTTTATTGTTAACTTGATCCAGATGACTGATCAAAGCAGAGTTACTTATTGCCACCTTGCTAAAATCTTTTTAAAGGCAGTTGGAATATTATCATTTTATGGCTACATATCACCATTGAGCTATTGAGTATATTACCAGTCAATCAAAGATTTTCCTTTCATTCCAAGAGCCCTTCGGATAAGCCCTTCAGAAATATCGAAAGGGATGGAATATCTGACACCTTTTCCCAGATGTTGCTCATAAATGGATCAAGTTTTAGCTCTCCGTTCTTGATTTGGGGAGGTAATTGGAGTCCCGATTAGGATGGGGGAGGGGGAAATGCATGGATAAGCGATAGTTTATCTGATTAAAAAAAACCCACAAAACTGAGACTCTAGCAGGCTACAGGTTCAACTAGAGTCATTCTTTTTTTATTTCTCTCCAGGGCAATGAGGGTTAAGTGACTTGCCCAGGGTCACACAGCTGGTAAGTGTCAAATGTCTGAGGTAGAATTTGAACTCGGGTCCTCCTGAATTCAGGGCTGGTGTTTTATCCACTAAGCCAACTATCTGTACCCAAGACTCATTCTTAACTAAGCTCTCACAGAACTGGTTTTGGAATAGACATGTGACATCATGTAGTTAGGAGTTCCTGGTGAAAAACTTTCTCTGCCAGTGTAGGTGAGCACCTGCTTTGCAAATTTTAGCTTTAGGGACTTGAGGCACTGAGAACCTACAGGCACAGGGAGGTTTAGAAACTGTCCCAGGATACACCAGTGTGTGTCAGAAACCATATCTCCCTGGCTTCAAAGAAGGTCAGCTCTGTCCTCCTCCACTATGTAACACTCCCTCTTGGACTCTATTAATGGAAGTAAAATTTGTGTGCTGAAGGAAAGGGCCAATCCTCCGTGGTCTGCCCTGGTTAGGTCACCTCTGAGGTCTTGTGTTTGGTTCTGGGTTTATCCTTTTAGCAAAGACATTGGACAAGCTACAGTATGTCCAGATGATGGTGACTCTTATGGTGCAAGGCTTTGAAATCAGCCTCATATGAAGAATGGTCCAACGAACTGGGGAGATTTAGACTAGAGAAAAGAAGTCTTAAGAGACAGTGGGAAATATGATAGCTGACCTCAAATATTTGAAGAACTGTTATGTGGAAGAGGGATTAGGCATATTTGGTTTGGCTCTGGAGGACAAAATTGGGACCAATGCAGGAGAAGTTAGGGGAAGATTTTAGCTTGATATAAGGAAGAATTTCATAACAATTAGAACTGTCCAAAAGTGAAATAGACTGTCTTGGAAGGGAATGAGACTAGAGGGCTTGAAACAGAGAGGCTAAGGATTTTGCCCAGGAAGGCAGGATAGCCTAGTGGATGGAAAGCTCTATTTGGAGTAAAGAAGACTTGGGTTCCAATCCTGCATCAGACACTTACTATCTGGGCAAGACTAAATCTCTGTATGCTTATCTATAATGTGGGAATGATGATAAACCAAGCTCATGAGTTTGTTGTGAGAATGAAAAAGAAACAGGAAACATTCTAAGAAATGAAAGATTCTGAGAGGCAGAGATGAAAACTAAGAGAATATCAGCTTTGGGGCACAACTTGGTAAAGGCAAGAGAGAGAAGGGGACTGTTGTTTATCCACCTGGGCTGAAAAACAGTTAATGGCCAGGAATCAGGTGTAAAGACAGAGGGCTGTTTGAAGGAATAATTCAAGCCTTGGGCCCTATCAGACTTGTTCAAAATACCAGAAAAAAGGTTAGGAATATATCTGTCCTTTAAGATGGAGCCACTATGGGGCAGCTAGGTGGCTCAATGTATAAAGCACTGACGCTGGATTCAGGAGGACCTGAGTTCAAATCCTGCCTCAGATACTTGACACTTACTAGCTGTCTGACCCTGGGCAAGTCACTTAACCCTTATTGCCTCACCAAAAAAAAATGGAGCCAATGGCTACACAATATGCCCAGTGTTCCAAAATACCTGGGATCCCATCAAATGGAAATATTCCCTCCTTCCAGTGGCACAAGCTGTAGCCCCTCCCAGCACATTCATCCTGCAGGACTCTGGTTAATTAATGGCTTCTTACCAGGACTTTACCACTTTACCACTGTCTCCAGATATTCATCTTCCGACCAAATCAAGTAAACTCTGACATCCATACTTCCTCACTCCTCCCTGCTCTGACTGGAGAAGGCGGAGGTGGGATATATGAGAGTAGCTCCAAGACCCTCTGTTTAAGGAGGGGGCCCACAACAGACACCTCGTCATTTCCCACCTGGCTGGAGGACTTCTTTGCACCTCTTTCTACTCCTCCTTTTCAACTTGTTATATGCTGGAATCCCCTATTAGATTGTGGGTTCCTTGAGAGTGGGCACTATCTCACACTTTTCTTCCTATCTAAGCATTGAGTGCTTAGGACAGTGCCTGTCCCATAGTAGGCTCTTAATAAATATTGACTGACTGTCTGCTCATCCTATATGACTCTTGTTCCTGTTTTCATATAAATTCACCCTAGGGGTTCTACCCATGGTGCTTTAGGACATTCTGAGGAAATCAGTAGAGCCCTCTGGCTTTTCATGCCTGGCTCTCACCAGATGAAGAGTCCACATATTTTCAATCGTACGTTTCTTTGAGGATGTTCTTCATTATGATATTCTTTCTTTATTGTCTGTGACATATTCAAGTCTCCCACTCCCACTAGAAGATTTGCCAATGACCCCTGGGTTACTCATTTTTAATTTCTCAGACATTGTTATATTCCATGACTGCAGACTAGAATTAAGTAAATGTCAAGGTTTTTGGAAGCTAACCCATTGAACTTGGGATGAACTGGAGTCCATCATCAGCCTCAAGGTTCAACTCCAGATTTGGATCCAGAAGATTGGTTTTAAATCCTGCCTCTCACCCTTCCACTGTGACCATTGGCAAGTCATTTATTGGACTTCAGTTCACTCATTTGCAAAATGAGGAGGCTGGCTTTGATGTTCTCGAAGTTTCCTTGCAGCTTTAGGTCTGTGATCTTGTGATCTCCTTTGGGTCTCATGTTCTCCATCATTGAATGAAGTGGTTGGATTTGAAGATCTCTGGAGCCTGGATCTATAATTCCCAGAGGGATGAAATAATGCTTTATACATATATGCATATGTGTGTATAAAGGTATATATATGTATATGTAGATATATATATATGTATAAAGGTAGAAAGTCACAACTTCTCTATGCTTAAGTTTCCTCACCTGTAAAATGTGAGGGATTGGGGAGCTGTACTAGATGACTTCAAAGGTCCCTTCCAACTTCAATCTATGGCCCTCTAACTTTTACTCAAAAGAGACTTGATTTCAAATTGCACCTACATCAATGTTTAGTCATATGATCATGATTGAACCACCTTGGACTTCATTCTCTTCATCTGTAAAATGGTGTTGATAATACTTTCAGTGCCTAGTTTTTCATAGTTTTGTGAGGATCAAATAGAGTGTGAGATATACAGTGATTTATAAAATTTATTGTCATCACAAAGCCCTGTAGGAAGATGGAAGTTTAAGCCATGGTCAACAATGACAGATGATGGCCCTGATTCTCAGGCCTAACAACTTTTCCCCATTCATCTTTTCAGAACAATCACGGCCAATTGAAATACCTTCAACTGAGTAGAATAATTTAGGAGTATACTGGTGAAAGGAAAGGCTTCCTTGGAAAAGATGACTGGATGAGATTGGCTTTACTAGACATGATGTAATGAAACAACAGGTGCAAAGTACACATAGGCAAAGGAATATGTCTGAAGACAGGGAGAAGAGAAGCATACTGGGTTTCAGCCCAACTGCTGAATTAATCTACACATGCTTGACAGTGGAATGCCTCCTTCTTCCCCTTGACTTGTGCAGTATGAAGAAGAAGGGAAATGATAGTCTCATCATCCTCTGCTCTGGTCCAAAGTATTGCATTCATTTCTGTCCATCCCATTTAAGATGGTCCTTGGCAAACTGCAGGATGCCCATGAGGAAAGTCAGGATCTGAACTACAACCACCCCTCTCCTGAGCCCTCCAGATTGCTCCATTGCCATCCTGAGAAAGCTCCGCCTTGAGATTTTACTCTGCTGATTGGTGACTCCTTTCCCAGGGAGATATTCATTTCAGGAAAGACCCTAGCTGTGGCACCACGTTTGGTTTGCCTCTGTCCAGACTCTTCTTTGTTCCCCTCCCCTGCCACATCCCTTCTACATGGGTAACTTTCCTACCCTTCCCCTTGTCCCCCAGATTTTATAAAAGGTACAGACCATCTTGTTTCCTTCTAGTGTTATCCCGAGCATTTAGCACAGTGCCTGGAACATAAGAAACACTTAATTATTCTATCTATCTACAATCCATTTCCTTCCATCTATCCATCCATCCATCTAGCTATGTCTATCCATCTATCTATCTGCCTATCATTTCACGCAAAGATCAATTGAGAAGACAGAGTTCAGCCTGAGGAAGACTTGGGGGAGGGGAAGAAGGTGGTAGCTGTGTTCAAGTATTTGAATTACTGTCATGTGGAAGAAGAAATAGACTTTCTCTGCTCATTGCAAGAGAACAGAAGCAGGTGTAATGGGTGTGTGTGTGTGTGTGTGTGTGTGTGTGTGTGTGTGTGTGTGTGTGTGTGTGTGTAGATATAGAGATATACTTTGGCTTTCAGTATTATTTGAGAGTATATAACAGGGCTAATTATTAAAAGATTCCACAGAGGTCGACACACACCAACATTTTTTATAACAGCAAAGAACTAAAAACAAGGCAGATCCATCAACCTGGAAATAGTCATGCAATATGACTGTAGTGTAAGAACTGATGAATTGGATAACTACAGAGAAGCAGAAGAAGATGTATGAACTAACATAAAGCAAAGTGAGCAGAACACAGCAGACAGAAGGATGACAGCAATACCAATGGAAAGTATAGCAACAAAGCAATAGAAACTTGTTCCGTGGAATGATAATGTCCAAGTTTGACCCCCCCAAAAAGCTAAAAGAGGGCATCTCTCTCCACTTTTTTGAAGAGAAAGGAGACTGCAATGCATCTAACATCAGATTTAGTTCAGGATTTGGTGTTTTGTTCTGCTGAACTTTTCCCTTTTTTTTTCTTTTGTTATTATAACAGATGGTTCTCTGAGGAAAAGAGGGTACAGTGATACCATGGGAAGTTCAGTGATGTTAAAAACAAAAGATATCAATAATAATTTATTCTGAAAAAGGATGACAGAGGATGCTCAACTTAAAACATTAAAAATTTATCAAAGGGGGCAGCTAGGTGGCGCAGTGGATGGAGCACAGGCCTTAGAGTCAGGAGTACCTGAATTCAAATCTGGCCTCAGACACTTAACACTTACTAGCTGTGTGACCCTGGGCAAGTCACTTAACCCCAATTGCCTCACTTAAAACAAAAATTTTTTTTTAATTTCTCAAAGAAGGGCAATTCACCAAAGTTATTTCTATGTGGGAGAAACAGCCCTCCTCAACGCCATCAGGATGTGGTTGTCACCATTTTTAGGAGCCCTGTAAAGGCAAGATAAATTAAAAAGGTCAAGACTAGCAGCTAAAACTGTCATTTTTCATCTCAATTTCACACTCTCTAACTCCAGCACAGACTAATCAAAGGAGCCCCCTTTAGTAACAATCACCCTGTCTACATTTTACACAGATTGCTTATTCACAAGGAAGAAGTGGTTTATTTATATTTCAGCACCAAATTGGGAAGATGACATCATTCATTTACAGTCCTCAGCCCATGACATGTCTAATCTCTCACACCTCATTATGGGAGACACCTCAGGATGGCCCAGAGCATCTTGTTTAACTGGTGCATTCTTTTATGGAATAGAGTTCAAAGGTAGGGAACTTTGGGCTGTTCGTGAGCAAAAACAATAATCTCATAAAACATCAGGAGCTTCCCCAAAGGATAACAGCATTCTGATGTTTACAATAACAGCTTTAATATTTGTTCATTTGTTCTCCATCATTCATTCTTTGGAGAGTTCTTTCTTCTCTGGGCCAAAGTATATCTCATTTTTCCTCTCTTGCGCCCTTCTCTCTGTATGTCTGTTGCTAAAAGGACCAATTACAGACTGATTTCTTCACCAGTTCAAAAATACAGGCTCCTGACAATGCTGGAATCATAGGTGTGAAAAATGAATTTCAGAAACCCTTGTTCAAGGTAAGGTCAGAAAAAGGGGAAGCAGCTTTGTCCTTTGTCTGCCACAGACAGCTCCGGTGGATCTGCACTTTCTCAGCAGAAAGAACTTGTCCACTGGGCCTTCTGACACTTCAAGTGGACAAGGGGTGGATGGAAATACCATCAACTGCCAAAAATCTTTTTATTTCATTTTTAATGTTTGTTCTGTTTTTATTGCTTTAATATTCACAAGGCAATTTTATCATTTTTTTGTTTAACATCCACCCTGGGACCTTTCAAATATTGTACATGTTTTAAAGCATTGAATGAGTAAATAGTGGGACATCCCAGGGTGGATAAGGCTGGAAAGGAAGGTGTTTGGAGAACTTGGCAGGATGTAGGGAATAAATGGGAAGGAATATTTCCACCTGCCTAATGGGATGAATTCTTGGAGGCATCATAAATGAGAAGGAAAATTGAGTACATGCATGCACACCTGGCCAGGACCAGTGGAATCCCATGAGCCTAACCTCTTACTTTACTCTAGGACAAGTAACTTCTGTCTCTGGGCCTTCATTTTCCCATAGTAATGACAATGGAGAGATGCTGAGTTGGACACTTAGGGTTCTTGAGTCCTCAATCTGTGGGCTTCTTGAAGGCAGGGACTGTCTTTTATTTTTCTTTGTATTCCTAGGGCTTGGAAGAGTGCCTAACACATAGCAGGAACTTAAATGCTGACCGACGGACTGACTCAGTTTCCAATAAAGGGAAACTTGTTGATGATGTGAGCTCTCCAGTGGTGAGATGAGAAGACTTCCAGCAAAGGGGTAGAGTGAGAATCATTCTACAGAGCTGCTTCCTCCATACCCTCCACAAAAATAGAGATCTCAGTGCTTCTGGATGAGAACAGCAACAGTAGATAACTTTTACATAACACCTACTATATGCCAGGTGTTGTGCTAAATAAATATTTCATTTCATCCTCACAATACCCTTGGTGGGTAGGTGCAATGATTATGGCCCTTTTATAGATTAGGAAACTGAGGCAAACAGCAGTGAAGACTTGCCCAGGTTCATAGAGCTAATAAGTGTCTAAGGCTAGATTTGAACTCAGGCCTACCTGATGTCAGGCCTGATCTAACAGGCCGCATAGGTTCCCAGAAGATGAAGAAAAAAGGATGGATGTCTCTGGAGTCACAAGAGTGATTAATCCCTCAGAAGAGGAAAATGAGTTCAGGAAATGAACAAGCAAGGAAAAGAACAAATCCTCTGATATTCTGAACAGATCTTTCGGATTAAGTGAAAGTAAAGAGAAGACATTCAGAAAGAAGAAAAAAATATCATGAATAACTACCAGAGAAACAAAGTTAGAACTTTCATAACATGCATTAAATTGAATGTCAAGTCAGCCAACATCCATTTAGCACTTACTGTGTCCTGGATACAGTACTAAGAAATGGGAATACAAATACACAGAAAGACCATAGTTGCCCTCAAGGATTTTATAATCTAATGGGAGCAAACCATGCATGAAAATAAGATGAAAAGTAGGGGAGGAAGGAAGAGATGAAGATACCTTCTGTAGAGGCATGGTAGAGAAAGAAGAGAGTCAGATGTACAGTTCAGAAAAGAATTAAGCTATAGTTGACCTGGGTCTCCAGCTTAAAATGGAATTTCTCTGAGGAACCAACCAGAGGGAGCCAGCAGCATCATGTGGTGCTTCCAGTGTGTGAGGTCCAGTGGTGAAGTGAGCTTTTGGGGTGAAGATGCTTCTGGGACATAGGAGACAAATACCGAGAAAGTCAGGAGGATTGTCTGGAGAGAATTTTCAGTGGCAGCAGTAGTAATTGTGATAAATAAGAAACAATTATTTAATAATAATTACAATTAATAATGTTGATGATGGTGACATAACAACTAATAAGGAGGAAGCCTAAAATAAAGTTCAGCATCAGAGAGGCAATGAGGACTACAGAATAGAGAGCTAACCTTGGAGTCAGTGAGAACCAGATTCAAGTGCAGCCTCAAAAGCCTCCTGGCTCTGTGGCTGTAGCTTCTGGTGCCTTGGGGAACTCTTGAAGATGCTGGGTTCAAGAAAAGCTGCTGCCTGCCTGGTAAAGGGAGCCTCCTCACTGGGGAGGTTGCTCTATCAAAGGAATCTTGGGCCCTCATCCCTACCCTGACATTTGTAAAAGGAGGTCTGCTGTCCCAAAAACAGAAACAGGAGAACATTATAATGAAAATTTGACAGCATGGAGACACTTGGAGAAAATACCACTTGAAGCCAATGTGGCAGAATAAGCATTGAGAAAGCAGGAACTAAAGAAGGACCCCTCCCTCCTCCCGGCTTTGAGGACTCCATCACTACAGGAGCCAAGATTAGAGGACAAAGGCCAGGGTCTTCTTCCTCACCTATAAACTGGGGATGATATGAGCACCTGCCCCTTAGGGTTCTCATAAAGATTAAATGAGATACTTTGCAATCTTTAATATTCCATATAAATATTACCTTATGGTTAATTTTTCATCAATGGACTCCTCTGGAAAATTTAAGAAAGTGTCATCACCATATTTTGGTAAATTGCATCAGAAAATTTCTAAGAATTATTATTATTATTATTATTATTATTATTATTTTTATTTTTGCAGGGCAGTGGGGGTTAAGTGACTTGCCCAGGTCACACAGCTATTAAATGTCAAGTGTCTGCAACCAGATTTGAACTCAGGTACTCCTGAACCCAAGGCCAGTGCCTTATCCGTTGTGCCACCTAGCTGCCCCTGAATTATTAAGATTAAAGAACAAATTAGGAGAATCTATGAGTCAGTGGAGAGAGCTGGCCTTGGAATCAGGAAGTCCTGTATTCAGGTCCCACAACTAATACTTACTGGTTGTGTGATGCTGGACAAGTCACATACGTTCTCAGCATCCAGGCAACTAAGACAATCAGTAACAGATCTGCTTCTGACTTGTCTTAGGTTTCTCAGCAAGAGTGCCAGATGAGATAAAATCACAAAAGGAGCAGGAAGAGAGAGCAGGAATTAGAGACATACTACCAGTGGACAGAATCAAATACAAGCAGTAAGGAATATCAGATTGAACTAACCCAAACAATGATTAGACTCCTAAACTGAACCAATAAGTAGGTGCACTATCTCAGAAGAACCCTTCCCTTCCTATCTAGGAACAGCCATTCACATCTCAAAGAATGATTCAAGACAAACAATAAGGTTACTTTATTGAAAATCAGGGGAAATTGGGTGGCATCCCAAGATGATCTGACTAGATAATTATATTTGAAGGCAAATTGTTATTTTCTCAATGACTTGTCCAAGAACTCCTGTAGAAGATGGCCAATCTTCCTCAGGTCTTTGATATCAACAGTTAAAGGAATCTAGACCTATCTAGGTCCTTAATAGTCGAATCATGTATGGATTTCAACAATTTTAACTACTGAATGAATTTTTTAATCACTAAAGGGAGATAGAAAGCTTGACTTGGAGTCCAGAAGACCTGAGTTCAAATCCATCCTCAGACACTTAATAGCTCTTCAACTCTGAATGTCACTTAGTTTCTCTTTGTTTTGCTTTCCTCATCTGCAAAATGAGGATAATAGTAGCATCTACCTGTCAGGGTTATTATGCAGGTCAAATTATATAATATGTAAATTGCTTTGACAACCTAAAAGCACTATATCCATGTTAGTTAGTGTTATTGTTGCTGTTATTGATTGCTCTTACTCCGTGTGTTTAGCAAACAGCTGAATCTCATTGATCCCAAGAGGTTCAGTGGCAGAGGAGGTTGGGTATCTCAAAATGGTAGAATGGTTGGAATGACTGAGTGCCTCACCACTAGATTTATTAGAGATGAATATTAAGGCAACCATTTTCTGCATTCCATTAATGAATTCCTCGTGACCCCCTTTGGGTAAAAACAAGTAAGAAGCTAATTTCCCTTGATTGATAAACAACAGTTCCAAATGGATTTCAGAGTGAGGTGTGTGAGTAAATGAAGAAATAGAGAATATAGCAGACATTTATACTCTTACTCCCATTGAAAAATATATTGAGTTACTAGTAAAAATTAGGAAGTGTGTGTGTGTGTGTGTGTGTGTGTGTGTGTATGTATGTATGTATGTATGTGAAAGAGGAGAGAAAATGTCAGGCTGGGTGGTGGATACCTGTTGGTTTATAAAAATGAGAAAAGCACCAGAGAAGAGGGGAAATGTTTTAGGAATTTCTAATTTTAAAAAAAAATCTAATATTCAAATCTTCAGATTCCATTAGCATATAAATATAGCAATCATTCTTTAATAGGGAAAAAATCCACCATCTCTGATATCAGAGAATTTCAAGTTAAAAGTCAGTCATAAGAATATTGAACATTCATTGTCTACCACGTGTGTGGCACCAGGCTAAACACTAGGGACACACTGGAAAGCAAAAGATGGTCTATGCTTTCTAGGAGCTCATCATCTAATGGGGAAATGACAAGTTCATACCTTAGTTCCATCCAATGGGACAAAGGAAAGAAAAGACTGAGTCATTCAGTGCTGATATAGCTATGGTAAAATGGAGATGTTCATCTTGGCACTGATGGTGCCGTTGACAGTTTGAGAAAGCTTTTATTTGGAATGGTACTGAAACAGTTAAGAAAATATTCATACCCTGTGATTCTCTTCATGGGATCATATCTTGAGAAAGCTTTGATAGGAAGAAATGACTGATTTATACGGGGTATGATAAATCCCCTTTACCGGGGAGTCTTCAAGGTGAGACTTTGTGGGACTCCTTGACTGGTAGGTGATTGAGAGTATTCTGTATATGTGTGAACTGGGCTAGAGCAGGGCTTCTTAAGCCCTTAGACAGCCTGGTGAAGCCTATGGGTTCCTGCTCAGAATACTGGGTTTAAATGCAAAAACTAAAATACAAAGGGTTACAAAGGAATTTTGTATTTAAATATAGTCATGGAAATATTATACAAAACAAATTTATGAACCCCAGGTTTAAGAATCCCTTTGAGAGATGGTTTCTGTGATCCCTTTACTCTGATATTGTGTAATTTTCTGAAGATGAAGAGAGCAATAATATTTCCCAGCTTCTTCCCATAAGTGTCAAGAGGACAAAAATGATATCGCGAGGTCCTGGTTAGGGAGAGTAATGAATTCTGTGAAGTGGTCACATTATTTGAATTTGCGCTGCATATTTCCATTGGGCTGGAACCAATTACCATATTTTACTTAATTATAAGTTCAAAGAGTTTGAATTCAAAGAAATGTGACCACTTCACAGGATTCATTATTCGCACTAATAGGAACCTGGCTGTATTATATGGTAAGAACTTTGATAGGGTAGGATGCAAATTCATGACATCCTTTTTGTAACAGAGGCATCTATCTAGGTGGTGTAGTGGATAGAACACTGGGCCTGGCTGGAGTCAGGAAGACCTGAGTTCAAGTCTGACCTAAGACACTTACTAGCTGTGTGATGCTGGGCAAGTCACTTAACATGTTGTTGTTTTTTTTCTCAGCTTCCTCAGCTATAAAATGGGGAAAATACCAGAACCTTCCTTGTTGTAAGGATCAAATAAGATATTTGTAAAGCATGTGGCCCAGGGCCTGGCACAAATGTGTAGGTGCTATATAAATGCAAATTATCATCATCATTATTATTGACTGTTATGTCTTTGAGGTTATTACTCTTAAAGCTCAAAGTTCTATACAAAAATATGATTAGAATTTTGTAATTTACTATCAATGATGGCATAAGATGGTTTCAAAAGAACAATGTCCAAGTCTCTTACTTGAATTCTTCTAACTAGTGATGGTTTGCTACCCATTTAGCCCCCATCTCATGATTGTTATGAGAAGTCATGGAATTTCTTTAAAATCCTGTGTGACCATGATAGGGAGAAAATAAATATGGAACTCACTATAAAGATACATGGAGTGGCTAGGTGGTGCTGCAATGGAGAGAGCACCAGGGCTGGACTCCTGAAGAACTTCCTGACTTCAAATATGACTTCAGACACTTACTAGCTGTGACCCTGGGCAAGTTACTTCACCCTGTTTGCCTCAGTTTCCTCAACTGAAAAATGAGCTGGAGAGGCAAATAACTCCAGTATCTTTGACAAGAAAATCCCAAATGTGGTCCTGAAGAGTCAGGCATGACTGAAAACAACTGAACAACAACATAAGGATAAATGTGCCTGCCTCAAACTCTTGGCTCTGGACCAAACAATAAGTTGCTTTCATCTCCTTGTGCTATTGGGGATCTTTAGACACTTTTGAGATTATTACTGTGATCCAGTTAGGCAAATTCATCCTTCACTGATTTCCTTTCCAATGTAATGAGATAAGATATAATTTCTTGGCTGATCAAAGGATAAAGGTTTAAGTCAGATGTTTGATGGTTGTCTAATGTGACAAATACTATGAGACAGAAATAATAGATGTAGGTCAACAAACTCCCTTCCACTTTGCTTCATTCTTCTTTCCCTTAATAAATATATCTCCCTAATGTGTTCCTATCATGATCATAACAGCCACAGGTAATCAACATAGAATGAACTGTCTTGATTGTCTCTGAAAGATGGTCCAGTGAGTGGCTATGATTTTATATCCATTGCCTATTTTTTTCAAGTGTAGTAGCATTCTCTTCATTGATTTGAATGTCCTGTCTCTTTAGTTGATCCTGTTTATGTGTGTAATTGTGTGCCTCATTCTAGCATTATGTCATCTCAGATTCTGAGACTCACTTCTCTTGCTCATGGTTGATTGTGAAATTTGCCCTTTGGGTCTTGAGTACTGCTCATTCCATGGGGATCCTTTTGTTTGCCTGATAAGATGAAAATATTCAATATGGTCCATGTGAATGGATGGAAAAGTAAATTTGCAAATGAAAACGCATTGCCTGGAATAGCCCTCTTCCAATGTGTTGCAGAACACTCATTGGACTGTTTGCTTGTCTTGATTTCCATTTGGCTTAAAGTCCTAACTTGTGAATGGGGAATCAACAGAGTACCATAAATACCCTTGCTACTGCCAAGACTCTGTTTCCATAGTCTTCCCACAGCTGATGGAACTCTTCTCTCTTTCTGTTCCACACACAGACACAGAATAGAATGAAGTTGATGGCTGACAATTACGATGAAGACCATCACCATTACCATCATCATCACCATCACCACCATCACCGGTCTCCTGGGAGGTCCCAGCATTCCAACCACAGACCCTCTCCAGACCAGGTCAGTTACATCATCACTTACCTTGAGGACCCCTTTTACCCTTTAGATATTTCAAGACAAAATAAATACTCCTTGAGAAATAATAAACATCACAAAGTGATATGTTCTTTGAACTGAAACTAATAGCTTTGGTATTTATTTCCATCACTCAGAGAATCTAAATGTTTTCCTTTCTCTTTCCTCTTTGGGTTTTTGTCTTTTATTGTTTATATTATGTTTCTCCCCCAAACCTTCTCCCTTGTCAAATTCACTCCCCCCTTTTGGGATCCTAAGTATACCACTGATTTGATAACCAAAAGGAAAGGGTCCTTTAAGATATCCATTTCATTGCATTTCCAGAGAAGGTACCTTTTTTACAACATCCAAGAAAATTCCTCAACAATACAAATTAATTTTGGTCCAAACCAATGGGACCTTAAAACAGTAATGCTTCATTTTTAGCAGACAGTGTCCAAGATTCTGATTTATTTCTTCTGGACAGTATGGTCTTGATTTTCTAAGCAAAGTGAACAAAAATGAACATTGTAAAATAAAAGATCTATTGATAAAAGCATTCCTTTAAAAATAAAGAAAAAGAAAACTTCTCAACATGTTAAATATCTTTCAAATTTGCCCATAGAATGGGGCTTGCTTATATTTTTGTTTTTATTTTGCAATTAGCCATGTTAAAAGCAGAAGGTCACAAGAAGGTCAAAGGAAATGCAAAGCAATACAATAACATGACTCACGTTAGCCACTTTCATTTTATTCTTTATTCTCATGCATTGGAGGCAGCTTGCCTTTGGACCCAGGATACTTGGGTTCAAATTTCAGCTCTTCTATTTACAAGCTTTGTGATTTTGGACAAGTCACTCTTTTCCCAAACCTCTATTTAATCATTTGCAAAATGGAGGACCTGGACAATATTGACTATAAGGGTACTTCCAGCTACCAAATCCTGTAATTCCATGAAACTGGGTCATATGGACAGTTTTTCAGTAGTTCTTTTGAGGATCAACTGAGCTAATATATGTAAACAATTTTTTTAAAAAAGTAATGTCATTATAATGGCCATTATCATTAACTTGGTTCTATACCTGTGTCTTTAACCATTACTCTTTAGTTTGATTATATCCTCTATTAATTTCCATCATACCTTAGTTGGCAAATAGGTCATTAATAAATGACTCAAACTACGGTCCAGAGGAGAGACTTCAGACCATCCGACTTGTTAAACAACAAACCTGGTTTATTCTCAGGAGTGACATTTCCAAGAAGCACTCCATTTCCCCCAATTTATTATTCCTGAAGCTTGACTAAATATGACTAAATCACTAACACTCAATTAAAAGGAAGTTCATGGAGAAGAGAAGCTCTTTGAAGGCAAAAGATAATTTCATTTTTGTCTTTGCACGTTGCATATAGTAAACATCTAATAAATTTTTGATGAATTTAATTAAAAGTTAAAGGAAGCAAAAAATAAATCTGGGCTCCCACTAAAATTTAAAGAAGCTTCACCCCACCACCCTCAGGAGCTGTCCTGCCCCTCTCCACCACACCTCTCCCCCAGCATTGAGTACAATTCTACTTTTGGAGATTCCAAGATATTTACCAACAGCTCAAGCAGAGAGTCAACTACACATTCAAAATTCTTAATGCATAAGTTGAGAAGAAATGTATGAACTTTTTTGTAGAGTTGTAAAATTTTAAAATCTAATTTTAAGTTGTGTTTTTATGATAAGATCTAATAAGAAAGTGGGGAAAGGGTTTTTTAAACTGTTTTCTACATCTGAGGGATTTTTTTTTGGTGTTTGCCCATCCTCCTACACATTCCTCAAAGCCCTCTTTCCTGAATGCTGATAGCTGTCTCACTCATACTCAAGGTCTGATTTTTCTGTATTTAGGGAACATATTCCCCCATTCCCTACTTCCCCAGTGTCTTGTCTGTGCCTCACCATAAGACAATTCATGACTGAGCTAGTATAGAGAGATCAGACAACACACACCAGGGGCCATTGTATTAAAGGGAGTTTCCAGCACCATCAGCTTTACCTTATAGAGGCTAGGAAACACAGTAACCCAGAAGAGGGAGTTGTTATGGCCAATGAGAACAAGGGAATCAACACGACCCATGGGAGCAAAAGCTGACTTGTCCTATCACCTGTAGCTTCTCTACCTTTTGGATATAGAATTGGTTTTCTACATTCTGGATTAACAGTCAAAATATAGTGGGGAAAGCCACCAATGAGGCAGCAGAGAGCATGGGTCCACCCCAGGTTCTGCTGTTTGTAATCAATGCAGTCTTATGCAAGACATCTCACTCTTTGGGCCTCGGTTTACACAATTCTAAAATGTGAGGGTCAGACTAGGTGATCTTGAAGATGCTGTAATACAATGGAGTTTTCAGAAGTCAAAAGCCAGCTTGGAAATGTCATGATGGAGTCAATCCCCAATGACACTGTCTTCTTTGAATGCAGACTACCCATCAAAAAATGCAGGATGTTAAGAAATCCATCACTTGCCTCAGATAGTACAGCAGAGTGCAGACCTTGGAGGCAGGAAGACCTGGCTTCAGATCTAGCCTCTGACATTTACCAGCTGGGTGACCATGGGCAAGCAACTTAGCCACTCAGCCTCTGTTTCCTTCTCTGTAAAATGAAGGAGTTGGACAAAGTGATCTTGACAGTCCCTTCCAGGTTGAATTCTATGATCTCTATGCACCACATTGTGTTGCCTCTTTTATTGCTATTAGGAGGCTAAATTCCATCAGGGCAACTGCTCTTTTAAAGATGAAACATGTTGTAGAGCAAAGCTTCTTAAAGTCTGGGTCGTGAGCCTATTTGGGGTCACATAACTCAATGTGGGAGTTGCAAAATATTTGGCAACAGTAAAATGCTATGTATATCTATTTTATATATTTATATACCCAGGGTCACATAAACATTTCTCGGATGAATAGGGGTCTCAAGTGGAAAAAAAAACACCCTAAGAGGCCCTTGTATATTGGACAAAAGACTTCACTTAGATTTAGAAGTCCTGTGTTCAAATCCTGCCTCTGACATTTACTAGGTGTTTAAGTAAGTATAAACAAGTCAATTAATATCCAGTTGAGTTGTATGTAAAATAAGCAGAAAGGAGGTAGGCTAGGTGAACTCTGAAGTCTCTTCCAGCTCTTAATCTATATATTTAACTATTCCCATAGATCTGGAAAGCAAGCTAATTTAACAAACATTTATTAAGTAGCTAAGTTGGGTCATAGGATAGGCATTGGATTTCAAAGGAACTGCTTATCAAGGAATTCTTCCCTCCCTCTGTGTCTGTCTGTTTCTGTGTCTGTGTCTGTGTCTGTGTCTTTATCTCTGTCTCTGTCTCTCCCCTCTCACCCCTTTCTCTCCTCTCTTTCTCTTTCCTCCCTTTTTTCTCTCCTCCCTCTCTTTTTCTCTCTTCCCTCTCTTTCTCTCTTCTCTCTCTCCCCCACACACTGTAGCAGTCTGATGAAAACTGTTGATCCCTTCTCAGAATAATATTTTTAAATAATAGAGTGAAATGCTAAATTTCAGTAAGGGTTTAGTGAGAATAAAGGACGTGTCCCAAACCAGTTCACAGACCCCCTGAAATCTATCCACAGACCCCTTTTCTAAGCCTATAGTTTTGATTAACCCACTGTTCCCATATGAAACATACCCATTTATCTACCCTTGCTTCCAAGTCTAGTGGGATTTGAATGGCCATGGAAGCAATGTGATGGCAGGGATTTGGAGTCAAATGACTTGGCTTTGAACCAAGCTTTTCTGCCAGTTCTTTCTGTGTCTAATCACTTGACCAATGAACCAATCACTTTGAACCTCAGTTTCTTTATCTATAAAATGAGGACCTTGGACCAAATGGTGGCTAAGGTTCCTATTAGATTTAAATCTCTGATCCCATGACAGATGAATAATGTGCCCCATTCCCACTTCCCTAATAAGCCCAACTCCTGTTTCAAGACTGACTCTAGAAGTAGATGCTGGCCCCTGAGTGATAATGGTCACTTCCTATGGTGCCTTGGCACAGACAGCACCATGTCCTCAGCTGTCTTGACCCAATTGAAGCTATGAATCTCAATTGTTTTCAAGGTTGGAAGAGATCTTAGGGTCCCTTTATTCCAACTTATATCTGATCTGGAAACCCCTCTATAAAATCTCCCCACAGTGACCATCCAGACTCTACATTATAACCTCTAGGAAGGGAAACTCCCTCCCTACTGAGAGGCCCTTTCCTCTTTGAGATCACTCCAGTCCTTAGGATTTTTTCCTTTCCTTCAAGTCTGTTTGTCTCTTTGGACCGTCCATCCAATTTTGCTAGCTCACAAATAAACTTGGAGAGGCCAGTGGGGAGAGGGGCAGCTAGGTTTTATGTCTTCTATTCCAAAACCAGTATTCATGAAGACAAGAAGACAAGAAAGGAATATTACTGAAAAAAAAAATAATTCAAAGCTTGATAGAAATTTCAGGAAGGGATTGTTTTCTGCTCCTCCCTTCCTCCCTCCATTATTTCACTCCTTTTTCCTCCTTCCTGCTCCTCCTCTTTGCTTTTTTAACTCAGGGGAAATTTCATTCAAAGACTATGAGTTTGGAGTAATGTCAGGTGAGGGAATACTCTGACCTAGTCCTGTCAGGAATAAAAAATAGCACCCGTCTAGTTTTCCAGTAGCATTTCTAATCAGAAGCATGTGTTTGAAGGCAAATTTTCCTTCTATCATATTGATCCTGAAAAGCAGGAAGTTGAGCCTCCTATCCATTTCCTTAGAAGCCTTTTTTGAAGCTTCTTACCAGATGATGGAGAGATTCAAATCTGTCTCCCCTCCCCCTCCTCTGCCCCCTCATCTAATCAGATGGGTTTGCAGAAGAAAATGGAGGTATTAACCCAAGGGATACACCCTCAGTCATATGGGGGTCCTTGGTGAGCAGGGGCCTGTGGATATGTGTGTACATGTATACGTGTTTGTTTTCATAGGATTACAGGTATAGGAGGCGAAGGAACTTCACAGCCTATCCAGTCCAGCCCCCTTCATTTTACAGATAAGGAAACTGAGCCCTGGGGGCCTGGCAAGTGACTTGTCCAAAGTCACACAAGCCCTAAGCATGGGGGCAGGAGTAATAGAATACTGTTTCTGGAAAGTAGCGTAGCACAGACTGGAGTGCTTAATGTCATTTAATTCTCAATGAGAGGGTTGGGGAAAGGGATTATTTTTCAATAAATTAGAAATGAGGAATCCCTGCCTAGAATCTGGAAGCAGACACAATGCTCTCAGTGGGACAGCTAGAGAAGGAAGATCACAAATATGATTCTCATCATCCGTGTTATTGTAACACTTTAATTGAATAATTATTAATGGGTGGCACTGTGGATAGAGCGCCAGGCCAGGAGGCAGGAGAACTCCTTTTCCTAAGTTCAAATACAGCCTTAGGCACTTGGGAGCTGGGTGACCTGGGCAAGCCACTTAACCCTCGTTGCCCCACCCGAAAAAAAAGGAAGGGAAGGGAAGGAAAGGAAAGGAAAGGAAAGGAAAGGAAAGGAGAAAGGAGAAAGGAGAAAGGAGAAAGGAGAAAGGAGAAAGGAGAAAGGAGAAAGGAGAAAGGAGAGGAAATGAAAGAAGAAAGGAAGGACTTACCTAAAGTTAAAGGCTGATAAGTAGTGATCATAGGGCCAGAATCTGGGACTTGTTTTGTGTCATCCAAGAGTCTTTCCCCCTCTTCCATTCCAGTGTATGAGATTACTGGAGCAAATAGATAGACAGGCAGGCAGATAGAGCCCTGGAGGTGGTGACATGATTTTGGGGGGAAATGTCAAGGAAATCATTAATGTCAGGTGGGCCCTAGAGTAGGGAGACATCTGCTCACCAAATGCGTTTGCCACCATCATGGAGGAGGTTGAGAACAGAGTCTAATGCTACAGCCACAGCATATCCAGATTTCTCTCCTATATCATGGTGGATGCCTAACCCAATGGACAAGTTGGAAAGAGATTCTCAATAGATGATAAGGTCCTTCAGATGCTCCTGTTTGTACCAATTGCACTAAACCATAGAATGTTGCAAAGCCTCCTAAATTAGCTCCATAATCATTGAAATAAACATTCACCTATTTATGCATTCAAAGGCAAGTGCATGAAGAAAATCTATTGTCTGGACTATGATTTACAACCAGGTATTTTGTGGAGCATGTATGTTAATACACATTAAGTGCTTAGTATGTGCCAGGCATTGTGCTAAGCATTGGAGATGCAAAAGGAGGCAAAAGACAGCCCCTGACTTCAAGGACCTCACAATCTAATGGGTCTTATCAATCAGGTTACAAATTTACTGGAAATGGACAGTGATTTGATGCCAGATTTGGTTAGGAAGCTGGCTAAATACTGAGAGTGAAAAATCACCTTTGAAGACGTTGGTAAATGATGAGTTCAAATCTGACCTCAGACATTTATTAGCTGTGTGGCTCAGAGCAAGTCACTTCACCCTGTTTGCCTTAGTTTCCTCATCTGTAATATGAGTTGGAGAAGGAAATGGTAAACCACTCCAATATCTTTGCCAAGAAAAAACCCAAAATGGGGTCACAAAAAGTCAGACACGATCGAAACAATAACAACAAAATGGAGATAATAATAGCACCCGTCTCCTAGAGTTGTTGTGAAGATACATTGCCATGCTATTTGTAGAGCACCTTGAAAATCTTAAAATGCATTAGCCATAAGAAGATGATGCAGATGGGATGGTAGATATAGAGTCAGCCTCTGCACCAGGATAACCTCAGGAAAAAAGTCCCACTTCTGACACACACCGACTTGGTGACAGGAGGTAGGTCTTTTCAGGGCTCCAGGCAATTCCTGACATCTGTAAGTTCCAGAGGAGGCACCAGCCATCACTCCCATCTGGGAGTTTCTTATATCAATGAAATCCCAGGTCCAGTCCCTCTCTATAGTAATTACTCACATTTATATCGAATATTAGGGCTTGGAAAGCACTTTACATATGTTATCTCAGTGATTTCATTTGAGTAAAAACCAGCATGTCTTTTCTCAGCTGATTTATGTTATGGATTCTGTTAATGAGGATTTAGTGATGATCTCCCAGTGCACCCAAGAATATAAACATTCCCAGCAGCCCGTCACCTGCAGCCACTTCACAAAGGGCTGACTTCAACCACTTACTTCTTTGCTTCACTTTCCTCACATCTGCTGATAATCTTTTGGGGGCTTCTATTGATGATGTTACTTTAGCTATAGCTTCACTAGTAAAGTAGCCCAGATTGGTGTGGGAGGGGTCCAGTCAGGGGAGGAGGGGTCTCTGCATTTGGATACCCAGATAATACACTCGACTTTCTCAGTTGTCTCCAGAATATGAATTCTGGACATCAAGGCATAATTCCTGGCTTTTGCTAAGGGAAAAAAAAAAAGAAAGAAATTATTTTATGTTTTGAGGTTAAATGAATGTGCTATAAATGTATACAGACTGTCCTGTGTGTATATATGTATATATCTCTATATGTCAGGCTTGCATAGACTTTTCCACATATGGAAGAATTTCTCAAGATCATGTTTAACTAGGAAATTCTCTTCCTTGCTTCCATGGAGTTTGTGTTTGAACACATTATGTATATATAAGTTTTTGTGTTTCCTCCATAGAAGAAAAATTAACTGCCCTGTATTGTAGCCAACTCAAGTATATCTCCAGAACAGCTGAAAAAGCAAAGACTTTGTAATCCGCTGGGACAGTAACTTGATAAGTAAAGTTGCATATCTTATGCTTTAATATCCATATTCTAAGTGAGATAGTGGATTCCCCTGCTCACCCTACAAAGGGATTGTAAAGTTTGGCCCTGAGTCTAATCTTACAGCTTCCTTCTTGAAAAAGGGCTTGGAATAGGGGCTTCACATAGAATGAGGAAACTTCACACCTCTATCTTTTTTTTCCCTCGGGGCAATGGGGTCAAGTGACTTGCCCAGGGTCACACAACTAGTAAGTGTCAAGTGTCTGAGGCCGGATTTGAACTCAGGAACTCCTGAATCCAGGACCGGTGAACACCTCTATCAACATGGCTCTCATTTACTAGAAGAGAGCTCACTGGATGCTTAGAAGGTATGACAGTTAGAGGCAAAACCATTCTCTACTTTGGGCCACACCCTTTAAGGCCACAAAGCACCAAAGTTACTCGGCGTCAGGGTAGCCTTTAGAACAGAGGGTTGTACTTGGAAACAAGGAGATCTAGATTAGAATCATGCTTCTGATGTATATTAGCTAGGTGATGTTGAGCAAATCACGTAATGACCTTGGGTGCGTTTCCTCTTTTGTAAAATAAGAATAATAATATAACCCCTCTTGCCTGGCTGTTGGGAAGATGAAATGAGGTGGTGCAGGTAAAACACTGTAAACTTTAAAGAGCTACGGAAATGTCAGCTGTTTTTACTACTGCTTAGGTGTGACAAGTAATATAGTGCAGAGTGTTTAATCTGCATTCAGAAATTCCTCAGTTCAAATTCCACTTCTGATACTTATTGATTATAGAATTAGAGGCAGTGAGGTGGAAGAGCCTTTGGATTTGGAACCAGGGAACCAGGGTTTGAATCCTGCCTTTGCCACTTACCTAAGTCAGTTCACCAAGATTCTTTGAGTCTCAATCTCCTCGTCTGTAAAGTCAAAAGGCTGGACTGGGTAATGTCCAGGTTTCTTTCAGCCTAAATCTATGATCCTCTATTGTAGCTTAAGCCCTCATTTTTCACACGAGGAAGCGAAAACCTAGACAAGATTTAAGTTATCTGCTCAAGCTCCCAGAGCCAAGATTTGCACCTGGGGCTCCTAACTGCAAATGGTCTTTCCAATCATTTGATTCATCGAGCATTTCTTAGCTACCTGCAGCATGCCAGGCATGGTGGGTGACTCAGAGAATATGATTCCAAGAGGCTTACATTCTCTCATGCAAGTATACATACATTGATGTTGAAAATATGTACAGAATAAATATAAGGTTATTTGTCAGGTAGAGGAGGGATCAGGAAAGATACCATGGAACAGTAATGCTTTGTGTCATGGACCCCTTTGGATAGTCTAGTGAAGCCAAGTCCCCCTTCTCATAATAATGATTTTAAGTGTATAAAATAAAATACCTAGGGTTACAAAGGAAACCAATTATATTGAAAAGGTTATCCAAAATATATTTTTTTAAAAAGCAAAAAAACCCACAAAAGGGGCAGCTAGATGGCTCAGTGGATAGAGCACCGGTCCTGGAGTCAGAAGTACCTGAGTTCAAATCGGCCTCAGACACTTAACACTAGCTGTGTGACCCTGGGAAAGTCACTTAACCCCAATTGCCTCACTAAAAATAAATAAATAAATAAAACCCCACAAAAAACGTTCTTGGATCACAGATTAAGAACCTCTGGATCCTGTTGCTCAAGAAGAATTTTAAACAAAGTAGAGATTCTAAGGGGCAGAGGTGAGGAGATATTGAGGGGCATTCTAAGTGTGTGTGTGTTGGGGGGGGGGACCATAAATACAAAGGCATAAAGAAGGAAGACTGACTGCTTTGTGTGAGGAACAGCAGGGTGGATAGTTTGTCTGGACTGTAAGGAAGGAGGTGTTATAGCTAGGCGCCTATTAGTGAAAATATCAAATCCCCTGAAGGGGTCATGTTATTCTAATTTACCCTGCATACGTCTATGGGTTAAAACCAATTACCATGCTTTACATAATAACTTCAAATAGGTCAGACTATTAAGATATGGTTACTTCAGGGAAGTCATTATTTATCATAATCAGGACCTAGATGTATATATGATAATTTTTAAAAGGTAGCTTTGGCAGTGCAGCTAGGTGGCACACTGGATAGAGCACCAGCCCTGGATTCAGGAGGACCTAAGTTCAAATCCGACCTCAGACACTTAACACTTGCTAGCACTGTGACCCTTGGCAAGCCACTTACCCCAAATTGCCTCACAAAAACAAAACAAAAAAGGTAGCTTTGGGGGGCAGCTAGGTTGTGCAGTGGACAAAGCACCAACCCTGGATTCAGGAGGACCTGAGTTCAAATCCAGATCCAGACACTTGACACTTACTAGCTGTGTGACATTTAATGCTCATTCCCTGCTCTCCCCACCCCCCAGTAAAAGGTAGCTTTGGGTAAGTGAATGAGCTAAGATTTCACTTCCAATCTTATGACTCCAAATCCAGTCATTTTTCCAGCCAATCAAACAAGCATTTTAACAACGCTGTGCTATACCTTCTGCCTCCCTTACTGGCCCCATAACCATAAGCTAATAACTTAACCTCTGATCCCCAGGCAATGTTCTAAGTCTTTTGTTTTTGTTCTGTTGTATTCTTTTCAGTTGTGTCTGACTCTTCATGCCCCATTTGGGGTTTTCTTGGCAAAGATACTAAAGTGGTTTGTCATTCCTTCTCCAGCTCATTTTGAGATGAGTAAAATGAGGCAAACAGGGCTAAGTGACTTGTCCAGGATAGCAAGTGTCTAAGGCCAGATTTGAACATAGGAAGGGGATTTCTCTCGACTCCAGGCTCAGCACTCTAGCCACTAAGTCACTGAGTTCCTGCTAAATTATAAAGGGATTTTGACCTGCGTCAAGTCACCAGTCCTTGACTTATCTACTGTGCTAAGCAAATCAGGAAATATGGCACTTGTAAAATCAGCAACTAAAAATTCAGTATGGAAACCCATACCAAGTGTCTTGGCCAGAAAGCATACACAGCAATTCAGGGGATGTCTTTGAAAATCTCCAGCCTCTATGAGCAACCAGGTGAAAGGCAGGACTTTGAAACTGGCAAAGAGCTGAAGGTTTGTGTCTTTCACTAAATGGTTCCCTCCTTTGGTCTGGCTTCCCAGGCCACCAAATGGGAATGGAGAAGGAGGTAGGGGGTCTAAACAAGAAGACCAGCTTCAGAGAGGAGCAGCCAGTTATCTAAGCCTAATTACAATGCTGATTCCTTTCAGGCAGTCACAGGAAAAGCTTTTTTGATAAGCCCTGTTCAGGTAAGTCTTCCCTTATAGGAAGGTAGCCAGGACAGCTTAAACTCGTTAGCATCTATTGAGAAAGGATCTGTCCTCAAAGAAGGTTTGAGTCCAGGGAGGATTTGGGCATTAGGATATTTGGGATAAAGGAATTTTATTTAAAATGTTTTATTCTTTATCATCCCACTTTGCTGTAAATAAAGGTGCAGCACCTGCTTTGCCCGCATTTGCGTTTCATTGAGAGATTTGTCATGGTAGCTTTTGAGTCAACAGGGGTTTTCAGACCCATCCCAGGATTCAGGGCTTAGGGACATAACTCATCTTGGCGACCTCGGATGGTTAATTCCCTTTCAACTTGCTCTTTTAATCCTGCAACGTTTGTCTAAGAGGCACTGCCGCCCAATCCCCCATTGAAAAGGGGTGGCCAACCTTGAAATGCCTGAGAGCAAAGAAATCCATCGTGGATTGCCAAAGATGGTTTCCTCTTCTACTTTTTCTCTTTAAATAGTATCCCCAGTAGCAGACTGAGCTTCAGTGGCACTATAACTACCAGTCTATGAAAAGATTAAGAGATGGTAATGGAGAACAGACCAAAACTATCTCCAAAGGGAAAATGAAATTTAAAAGGTGATTGGCATAATCTCAGAATCCTACCAGCACTGTTGGCACCATATCATGTCAGACATGCCTAGGAACCAGAGGTTGTTGGAATTCCCATTTCAAACACCTTTTATTTTATAGGTACATAGACTTAGAAAGGAATCAACCTTCGTTATCTTCTATTCAACCCTCTACCTCATTTTACAGTTGAGGAAACTGAGGTCTAAGTATGTTAAGGGACTGTGTCAGAGGTCATACAAATAGTAAATAGCCAAGCTGGGATTTGAACCTAGGTTTTATCATATGAAATCTATCGTATCTATAATATCTATCTATCATATGAAATCTAGGGCTCATTCTATTGCATAAAAGCTGTATGAGGCTTATATATGGTAATAGCTTTATCCAGCACCACACAGGTAGGAAGGGTCTGTCATAACTTGAACCCAGATCCTCCTGACTACAAGTCCTGTGCTCTATTCATTATGCCATGCTGTCTCTAGGTTTCAGCTAAAACTAGCCCACTGTACTCTATACATTCCATCTCTCACCTCCATTTTTTTTGCCAGGCAGTGAGAGTTAAGTGACTTGCTCAGGGTCATGCAGCTAGTAAGTGTCAAGTGTCTGAGGCCGGATTTGAACTCAGGTCCTCCTGAATCCAGGGCCAGGGCTTTATTATGCCACCTAGCTGCCCCCCCCTCACCTCCATGTTTTTGCACAGGCTGTGCCCCAAGCCTGAAGTGGACCCCCTTCTCACCTTAGCTTCTTAGAATGACTAACTTCTTTCAAGGCTCAGACCTATCCATCCATCTATCAAGTATTTATTTAGTATCTAATACGTGCCAGACATTGAGCTAGGTACTAGAAAGGCAAAGACAAATAGGAAAAGATTCCTGCCATCAGAGGATTTACATTGTATCAGGGGAAGTAGATACTATTTGCACATATATATGTAATTTTTTTCTTTCTATATAATAATATATTCAATTATCAAGATAAGTTAAAGGGAAGGGGGAAAATAGAACAGACTTCCTGTGCAGGGTTGGGGGAGAGGTGGGGGGGGAGGTGTCACATTTGAGCTGATCCTTGAAGGAAACATGGCATTCTGAGAGGTCAGGATTAGAAGGGGAGGGAGCATCATCCAGGCAGGGGTATTCAGCCACTGCAGAGACATAGAGCCCAGGGAGGGAATTTCCTGTATGAGGAACATCAAATAGGTTAGTTTGGATGGAAGGTTAAGTGGGTGAAGGGGAGTGATGAGTAATAAACCTAGAGAGATCAGATCGTGATGGGCTTTAAATGTCAAATAGAGGGGTAGGACAAAGGAATCCTCCGAGGCTCTTTGAGCAGGGGAACCACACGCTCAGACCTGTTCCTTAGGAACATCACCCACATGCCACTTTCTCCTCAAACCGATTCCTGATCTCCTTCAATGAGAGTGTGTCCTAGATAACTTAGTATTTATTTTCTTCTGTCCACATTGCTTCCTCTGGGTAGAATGTAGGCTTCTTATCTTTTGCCTGTCTCCTTGCTTTGAGAGCAAAGGATATTTCTGTCTTGGTCCTTGTATCCTGGCACCTACTGTACTGGTTGACACATAAAAGATACTTAATAAATGCTTGTTGAATGAATAATTGAACTGTAAAACTCTCCTTGAGGCAACTTCCCCAACTCTGCAGTTGTCTAGAGGAGTAATTACTATTGCTTTCAGGTATCTGAGGTGCTATGACTCTAGGAGCATTGCTCATGAGCCTCCATTGGTTTGTTCTCCATTAACTATTGACCAGTTGACTCCATGAGCTTCAGAAAAGGGACTTACTAAAAATGTACAGTAAAAATAGTTGGTAAAAGCATTCCTTATATATCAGGTTACACACACACTGTGAACACAGAAGGGTCCTGGGAAGAATGACCAGAACCATCAAGTACAGTGGTAACAAGGAATATGTATAAAGAGTATCTATGGCAAAGGGACATCTGACTCCTGGATCTGGAAGACCTTTCTCCCATTGTGGAGCCCTGATGACATTCTGCTTCAGGATAGCTCTCTGCTGAGGAGGAAGTCCAGCCAGGTCCCAAAGATCCATGCTTCTGTTAAGCTCACAGCTGGGACTTCTTTCTGCTTTCAAATCCATGTCCTCTGCTGCCATTTTAAGGTTCCTGTCTGTGTCTGTAGCTTTCTGCTTTCTATTGCCCTTGGGCACTGGCGCTTTCCTGACTCCTCAGCCATCATTCAGCTCTGAGTCCCAGTGAGACCACTGATAGGACCTCAGCATCCCTTAAATTCACAAGGTCCCCTAGGTACTTCCAACTCAGAATATTCATTTGTCTAAAATAAAAAAAGAATAAACATGAAGAGACAGAGACTCCTATGTGCTCCTAGCTGCCATGACTGGCTGGGAGTTCGGACTGATGCCTGTCCCTCACCAGATGCTTGGGAACAACCCCAAATAGTCTGGTCTTACAGCTATAATGATACAAATGATGAAGATATGGGTTTCCCTTTTGACTATGAAGTTAATTCTTAGTCAGCAACTCAAGGCATCCATTCTTCCAGCCCCGTAACCAATAAGAAGAATTTTCATGATCAAATAGTACCAATTTCTAAATACTTGTGTCCAGAAATCAGCTCCCTGCAAATTTCCACGGTCATTTAGATGGAAACCCAGCAGAGAATATCTGCATGACCCTCAAGGGCAGGTCCCCATAGGCCAATTCATTCCTGTTACAAATGAGTGAATTCCAGCAGATGGAAATGATAGGGGATGGTGAATAGGAAAGCTAATCTAGGTGTGGAAATGGTGTGAAAAAAGGCAAGGAGGTGAGGAAAGGTGATATGTGTTTGTGAGGTGGTAAGTAGTGCAACTTAGCTCCAATGTAGAGATCAAGGTAAAATAGATAAAATTGGAAAGATAAACAATCCAGATTATGAGGAGCCTTGAATACTGAGCTAAGGTGTTTACTTTTAAATTTTCTGTTGTATTAGTGTGAATTTAACTGTTGATAGGAAGGTGAAATGAGTAAAAAGCCTTGTTCAAATCTTAGAAAATGGAAGAAATAAAACTTCCATTTTTTCCCATTCCACAATATTTGGACATGCAGTGTACAGAGCTTTGTGTCAGGGACTTTGTGAGGAGTGAAAGACGTAGTTCTTTCCTTTGAGGAGCTGAAAGTTGAATGGAAATGATGATGTTGTAGGAACAATTTTCACAGATTAAAAGAATAGAATCTCAGTGTTGGAAAGAATCATAGAGGTCTTCCAGTCTTGCACCCCACATGAGCTGTGGATTACCTGTGAAATAGTCTTCACATATTACTGTCCAGCATCCTTGGTTAAACACATCTGATGATGAGGAACTCACTCACTCACTAGGCTGCTTGGTATGTTTTGAGATGATTATGAGGGTTCAGAAACAGTTCTCGACACAGAGCACAAAACTGTGACCTTAAACTTATTTGATGGTACTAGTAGTGTTCCATGGAACCAGAGAGGATAAGTGGAGTCTCTTTCACATGGCACCTTTCAGACATGTCAAGTATCATCCCGACTCCATCACATCTTTTCTTTTCGCAGCCACATAACTCCAGCTTTTCCCCCAATCATTCCTCATGTGTTATGCTTTTTATTTTCCTCTTGATCCTCTGTACCCTCCTATGATACCCAGAGCTTTGTCAGGCTACCCTCTTATTACCTTGACCACCTTGCTTTCCCCCCATTTTGATCCATTTCCTCATTTTTATTTTTAAAAAACCCTTAGGGATCATATAGATCATACCATATGTATCTTATCATATAGATCTTCTTAAATATCACCCTCTTTTCTTCCTTAATCAATTAACAAGCATGTATTACACAATTACTATATGCCTAATACTGTGCTAAATGCTGGGAATTCAAAGACAAAAGTAAAACAGGGCCTTCCCTCAGGAAGTTTGCATTCTCATGGGGCAAGAACACAGGTGTATAGAGGTACATTGGAAGCATCATTGAAACTGCACTCTTGAGAGCTTTCCTTTCTGGAGGGTTATCTGGGGGCCTACTGGGGTCTACTATGTTGCCCTGTAGACTCTCAGGCTGAACCCAAAGCAGGAGGGGGTAGCTCCAGTGTAGCTTGCAGCTGGCTAATTAGTGAGCATCAGCTGAGTAGGAGTTTAATCAGACAGGCAGGCAGGAAGTCTCCCTGGGGCAGAAGTCAGTGGAGGCAGTGGTGGGACAGCCACCAAAGGAAAGTCAGAAAGCCTTGCAAATTACACTCGGCTGTTGCAGTGTTAATGGTAGCTAACTTGGATAAATTGGTAGTTAATAGGAGGCAGATTTAACAGAAAGGCAGAGGTAAAAGTGGGTCCGAGGGTCAGCACGGGCAAATGGAGGTGGTTGGCCAAGAGGTAGAGTCTCACTAGGAACACAATCATGCTGCCCCATCTACTAGGATGAGAGCTGCTTTTATATACTAAGGAGGAGAACCAGCTCTGACCTTCCCTGATTTCTCCCTGACCCACAGCAACCAACACATTTATTGCCTGTATTCCAAACATCTTGAGTCCAACTCATCAGATGAGAAAACTGAAAGGGACATTCACGATCATGTAGCTCAACCACTGTATGTTGCCAGTAAGGAAATCTGGAACTTTCTTTCCTTTTAGACTTCCAGACATAGAGACATAGGAATTTTCTCTGGGCTTTTGCACACCTGCTTCCTATGTCAGCATCCTCTTCTCTGGTGCCAAAATTTCCATTGTTAGCATCCTCTCTGCTCCAGCAAACCCAACTCATCATCACTGGTCAAATAGGACCATATCACAATTCTCCTTGTTGCTTCTTTTGAAAAATGAAATTGTCAGTGGAAGGACTGAAATTTACCAGAGCCTTTCCTTTTGGTAGAATGACACTTTTTGCTTGAATATCTGGAGGCTCTCATCACAACTCTGTGCTTCTTCAGTGCCAGTATGGACATTGGTGCCAATCAACCAATTGTCAGGCTCTGATGAAGCACCTACTGTGTGCTAGGCACTGAGGATACAAAGAGATCAGTGAAGCTATCTCTGCCCTCAAAACACTTGCATTCTAATGAAGCAGAAAGTAACTAGGTGGCACAGTGGCTGGAGTGCTAAGTCTGGAATGATGAAGACCTGAGTTTGAACCTTGCCTTACTGGCTGTATGTTTTGGGAAAGTCATTTAAGCTTAGTTTCCCTCAGTTTTTACATCTATAAAATGAAGCAGTTAGGCATGCCAGGTAATAAGGTCTCATCCAGCTCTAATTAGATCTGTGATTCCATGATCCCATGTACACAGCTGCACAAATACCCACATATATGGGAGAATGTCAGAAAGACATTCAATTCCTCCACTCATTTAAATTCATTGAAAATGTATTTAGTGGGGCAGCTAGGTGGCACAGTAGATAGAGCACTGGCCCTGGAGTCAGGAGTACCTGAGTTCAAATCTGGCCTCAGACACTTAACACTTACTAGCTGTGTGACCCTGGGCAAGTCACTTAACCCTAATTGCCTCACTAAAAAAAAATGTATTTAGTGATTACCATGTGCCAGGTATGATGCCAGGCACAGGATATATGAAGACAAATGAGGCAGTCTATGACCTCAAGAAACTTACGCCCACGCTCTGGCCAGTTGCTCTGGAATCTGCCCCCACAATAACATCACTTCCTCCCCGCCCCTTTTCTCTTCATCTCAATGTTATCCAATGTTTGAAGCTATGTATTTCTTCTTGACACTGTCGAGAACCCCTCAGGACAATCTATTCCCTAGTTTTTTATAACACATTTTGGAAAAGGGCTGACAGCAAGGAAAATACCCAATGAACTCTGACCCGAACTAAGCACAGTTTACTAAGGGAAACTCATTTCTCTGGCTTCTCTATTCTCCAAAGCTACACAAGCAAAGATTTGTTTGTTTCTCTGTGCTAAATATCAGAGATAACCTCCTAATATTTGCTTCTGGATGGCATTTTAGGGACCCCAAGAATTGGCTAGGACCTCAGGAATTCTTTGGGATAGGTAAGCCTATTTGCGAATGGGCAGATTTCCACATCTGGGCTACAATATATAAACATGAATTATAGCAACATATAAACAACCCCTCTCGCTATCCAGAGACATACAAACATGTGCTATTATAATTGTTATTCCAGGAGGAAGGCTGGATGAAGGACTGTTTAGACTTGAACCTGAGATAAACCTTATTATAGGTCTGTGAAGACTCATCCCCCCCACCCCGCCCCATTTCCCAGGCTCACCCCTATTGTTTTTATTTTTGCAAGTGTCTGTAATTCCTAACTCCGGCCAAGCCCACAGCTGGAAATGCCATGAGGGGGGGGGGGGGCGGTGTTCTGGCCGAACCAAAAGCAGAAAGCATCGTAAATCCCACGTCGAAATCCTGTTTTCATGACACATACAGGCAGATTTTGCAGACTTCTGGGGTTTGCAGAGTTCAGAGAAGTTTCAGATAAGTCTCTGAGTTATATGGGGGCAGGAGGGAAATACTACCTTGGACTGCCCTTGTCCTAATGGTTCAGAACCTCTTTCTGCTGCCCCTCATAGCAAGCTGTTAATTAGCTGCCTTACTGAAGGCTGTGTCCCCATGCAAGGATAAATGGGTACACTCACTAGCTATGTGACCCTGGGCAAGTCACTTAACCCTCATTGCCCTGCAAAAAAAAAAAAAAGGATAAATGGGTAGATTCGGTGGGCTGAAGGTAACCCTGTCACAGCCCTCCTTTCTAAGCTCACTTTGACCCCCTTTTCAGATAGAGCAAGATATGGCCATGTAACTTTCAGACTACATTTGGGGGACACTGATTAATTTCTGCACCCCCCCACCCCTCAATGCTGTGCAACTACCGAGGAGTCACATAAAAATTTAGAGGTCCGTGTGGCATTCATTTATGCTGAATTGTAATCAATACAGAGATGTATAGACACAAGTAGACAGACAAAGAACTCATATGGGAGTGTTCTTCGGGAGATTAGGTTTTTGCAGTGCTCAGTGCCTGTGACTATAGTTTCCATTTAAATCCTCTCCTGGTTGTCATGATGATCATATGGTCCCGTGACCTTAGATCTGGAAATCAAAATATCCACAGTGAGGTAAACAGCCCCACAGTGAGGGACTACTAGTCCATTCTATTCCATTCTCTTCATCAGAGGGAGCCATTTTGAGCACCACTGAAATGGTGACCTCGGAGCAGTCCTTGCTTCCCTAAAGGGGCAATCAGTCCTCCTGTGACATACAGGGGGTATAAAGGGACTACTAAAAGAGCCCTTGGTGATTTTGATAATTTTATTTTTTCTTTTTCCTTAAACTAAGGCATTTTCTGAATGCCACTTGTCTCCCAATAGAAGCTTCTCCTAATCCCCCCACCTCCATCTTATAGTCCTTTACTACCTTGTGACCTTGAGAAGCCACTTGGGCAAATCATCATTTCGCCTCAATTTCCTCATCAGCAAAATAAGAGTATTGGGCTCAATGACCGATAAAGACCTTTCTAGCCTTTGTGGGATAACCAGTAATTGATAGGTGGTGAACCACAATCGATAGCCTGCTGGACTTGGAATCTAGAAGACCCAGATTCAGACCCTGGTTCTACCACAGATTAGCTCTGTGACACTCTCTGCTTTAGTTGCCTCAGTTATAAAATGAGGATAATAACTTGAGTTGCTTCTTTGGGGAACTGTGGTAGGGCTACAATGTGATAAATTGTATAAAGTGTTTTTCAAACTTTAAAGAAGGATAACATGTTACTATTATTCTTATTCCATTCCTTTTGGACAGGCTTCAAATAGGTGTGTCCTGGGACAAGTCACTACTCTGCTACTATTCTTTTATATTTAATGCTCTCTGGGTTGTTGTTATTATCACTATCTCATTGTTCTCATCGTTTGTGAAAAGGTTCAGCTAGAAATAGTCCCAGGATATTTCAGGACCCTGCTCTGATTTTTAAAATATTGAATGTCTTCTATACCTATGTAAGTTCTCTCTAGAATTAAAATCATTATTATTAATGTAGTTCCCACCCTCAAATGATCATCTCTTTACTTATTTTATACATTATATCTCCCTTTGTGGGCAAGAAAATATTTGCTTTGTACCCACAATGCCCAGGGCATAATAAATAGGTACTCCATGAACAGTTTTTGGAGGAATGATAGAATTGCAGCTTTCAAGCCAGAAGAGATGTTAAAGGCAACCTAGTCCAACCCTCTGACAGACAAAGAAACTGAGGTTAAGGGGGTAGATGTGATTGTCCTAAAGACAATCAGATTCCTAAGGATCTGATTTAATAGTGAAGGCTCCACACCATAAGGCCTTCTCCGTGTTCTGTGCCAGGGCCTGTCGACTTCTGTCAGTCATCTGGATGTTTCCCAGTCTCCAAAGTGCTTGGCATCATGCAGACACGATGTCTAGATGACTGAGTCCTTTTCTCTATCCCCAGCTGGATGGCTTGGCATCTTTCAGAGTAAAAAACATTCTTGAGGAACACCCAGGGGATCAAAACCCTATTCGGCAGCATCCAAAAAGTCCACTCAAGAGTAGAGTTAGAAAAAGAAAAACAATGAAAAGAGAAGATTCTGCCCTTGGTCTGTAGGAAAAGGGGAAAAAATAGCATTTCCAAATAACTCTGCATGTAAATGAGAGTCAGGGATCAAGTGATGTTTATCCTTTTCTTTTTTTCAGTTTCAAAAATGCACATTTTTTCGAGGTAAGCTTGCTGAGTAAATGAACATTTGCATATAAAAAATGCAAGCGTCTCAGCGGGGAAGTCACTGCACATGCTTGGGAAATCTCGGGATTTCTCTCTGGTTCACTTCTGTGGCTTTGCTTTTGTGTTTTGTTTCCAAATGGACCTTCACCAAGGCCCAAATGACTCCTGTGAGCAGGGTCAACTACAGCACTCACGTGGGGGAGAAGAGCTGGGGACCAAGCATTTTTGACATTTTTCTCTCATGTTTTTTCCTTCGCAGGAGCACACAACAGAAAAAAAAATCAGAAATAGTCTAAGTTCCCTTTAAAGGGATGTAACCACATTTCTCCAATGTTAAATGTTAGCAGAGTTTATACTGGGCTGTCATAGTTCTTTACTCTATTCCACAGCATACAAGACATCGATCTTAACATCTGGTTTTTAATAACAGTTGACAACTGGGAGCTCTTTTTATTCCTACAAGTAGACTGGGAACACTAGTGATATTGGCAGTGTATATTTTCAAGCTAAAATTCCTGTCTGTTTCAATCATAATTAATTACCACTTATTTTCTTTAAGATTTAATTTACTACAAGTAATTTGCATTAGAGCAAATTTCAATGTTAAGAATTAGTGGTGGTGATTTTCTCCCTCGATTTAAGTTCTAGGTGGGAGGATTTAAAAAATGATCAAATCCATCCAATTTCTGAAGCTTTGAACACCAAGTGAAATGAACCATCCTAAGAGGAAAATGGAGTGTAATTATTTTCAAGGAGAATCATCAGTAATGAATTCTGATGGGATAGTATTTGTAAAGCACTTAGCACAGTGCCTGGCACCTAGTAGGTGCTTAATGAATGCTTGTTCTCTTTTATAGCATCATAGATTTAGAGTTGGAACATACTCTCTAACCCTTCATTTTATTGATGAGTAAGCTCAGAATCATGAAGGTTAAATGTTTTGTCCAAGGTCACACCTGTAGTGTGTGACTGTTCAGATTTGGACTCTTGTCTGGGCTAGCTTTCCATTTTATTTATTCATTCATTCATTCGATTCATTTACTTATTGTTCTCTCTCTGTGTCTTTGTCTCTCTCTTTGTCTCTGTCTCTCTTTGTCTCTGTTTCTCTACCTCTCTGTCTCTGTCTCCTCTCTGTACCCAGAATTTCCAAATAATGACAGAGCCTGAAACTACTGCCTCTTATTGATCTATTTGTGAGTGGCGGGGGGGAGGCGGGGAATGGTGTCAAGACGTATGATTTCATTGAAGTTGAGATCTCGTAGTGCAGAAAGCTCCCTCCATTGAGGCAAACTGTTGACTCATGGTATAGTAATTTAGAGTCTTTGAGCATTATCTTAGGTATTTACAGGATAGATGACCTGCCCACTCTCATACATTGAGAGTATAATGACCTGTCCAGGGTCACAACTATAGTCTATGTCAGAACTGAAACCACATCGTCCTTTTTCCATGTCCGGATCTCTATTTACTATATCACACAGCTACATAGGAGCATAGACCGAGGGCTTGAGGGATCAATTCAGAAATGTGGAAACTGATGCCAATGGAGATTGAGTGACTTGCTTCAAGTCTAAGAGACTTAGGTGGGATTTGAACCTATGCCTTCTCTGCCCTGCCAGAACATGTGCCCTTTCCATCATAGCAGGGGGTTGATATTCAAAGGGGTTAATATTCAGGTGGTTGAATTCAAAGCCATGACTGCACCCATTTTATAGATGAAGAACCTAAGTTGTAGTGATTTTAAGTGATGGCTATCATCTGTGCACCAAACAGCTATTATGTCAGAAGCAGGATCTGAATGTGACTCTGGCTGAATCCAAGGCTTTCCCTTCTACTAGTACACCCCAGCTCCATCATCACTCTTTACTAATTTGTATAATGGGACTACCCTTACTTTTCGGCAAGCCAAAGAAGGAGATTTCATTTATGTGATGTCAGACCACCATCATTATACTCATAATTCTAAGGACTGACCTTTCTATAAGAGCTTTCAGCTTGGCTAAGTGTTTCATAAACGTTATCACATTTGAACCTCATGTCAATCTTATGGGTGAACTCTATTGCATAGAGTTAGATATTCTATGGCTATCATCTGACAGATGAAGAAACCGAGGCTCAAACAGGTTCAATTACTTGCCCATGGGTCACTGAGTCAGTGTCAGAAGCAGGATGTGAGCCAGGTTCCAGTTCTCTCAACACTGTCTCTCTCAAATGTCTAGACCTGATAGACATTATCCAGCACACCCCGCCCCTCCCCCGCCCAGGAAGGCATTGTATTGGCCTCTAGTCTGTCAAAAAGGGTCCTTCCGAAAATGTCAAGTTCCTGAGTTTCCCAAGACCTTGTAAAACGTCTCCTTGCCACAGAGGGTCAGTGGTGACCGATACTTACCATTGGCACAGAGTGGTGTGCTCTACCAAGATCTTTGTTATCAATGTTATCCCAAAACCACCCCTTGAAGCATGGACCACAGGCATTATTTGTCTTGGGTTACTGATGAGGAAACAGAGAGGCTCAGTGGCTTGTCCACCTATTTAAACTGAGTGTCTTAGGGGGCACTTTCTGCTCAGTACCCTTTCTACTATCTCAATGTGTCTCTTAAAGGATTCCCAAGATCCATCTAATGACAAACAAAGCAAAACAAACAAACAAAAAATACCTCAAACCACCACTTATTAAGTCTATGAAACAAATTCAAAAATAGTCAATTAGTGGGATGCTTGTTTTTGGCCTCAGTATTAAGGCAAAATTTCAATTAACCAGGATCCAACTAAGTAAAACATTGTGTTCCAGATTTTTTTCTCGCCCCATACCCCCTTTCCCCCGGCCCATCCCTGGACCGCATGGCCTAATGTTTAAGGCCAAGAGGCAAGCTATGAGAAAAGCCTTATAGTCTTGTAGCCTTGTTCCTCTGACATTCCTGCAGGACATTTTAGTCTCTTCTCCTACACCTCTCTATCTGTGGGTCTGGAGCCTAGATTTAGGGCTCCCAGAATCTTGAAGTCATCGAGTCTTCACTTATTGCTTGTAGGATCACAGATCACCCAGATCTTAGACCTGGGAAGGTGCCATTGAGATTATTGCTTACAACCTCCTCATTTTAATTATCCTAGCTACCATGTCTATGATGCCTTAAGGCTATAAAGCATGTTCCACATGTTATCTCACTTGGTCCTCAGAACTACCTAGTGAGGCAGGTGCTATTATTCACTCCATTTTACAGATAAGGAAGCTGAACCTGAGAGAGATTAAAAGGATCTTACTGGGGACTACAGAGCTAGCATCTGCAGCAGGATTTGATCTCAGGTCTTTCCGACTCTACATCCAGTACCCTTATATCTAATATATACATACACATACACACACACATAATCTAGTATACCCACTGGCTACTTCTTTTACAGAGAAAACTGAGTCCTAAAGTCATTTCATGTCTTTACAAAGCCTACACAGGTAGTAAAGTGCTAGATGGACCCAGTGAGCCAAGAGCCATAAAATGATGAAAGACAGACTTGTAGTGACTGAAATGTGGCACTTGCAGTCAGGACCTGGGTTCAAATCCTGCCCCAGATGCTTACTGTGTGGCCCTAGGGAAATCACTTAAATTCTCTGGGTCTCAGTTTGCTCATCTATAAAGTGAGAGAGGGTGGGCTCCACAATGTCTCAGGTTACTTCTAGCTCTAAAATGGTGATTCTCTGATGGCCTGAGATATCACCAGGACCTTCCTCATTGGAGAAAGTGTTCAATACTGTGGCGTCAAGGAGGCCTGAGGCATCTAAAGAACTTTTCACTCAATAGGGCTGGAAATAAAAAGGTTAGCCCTTGTTTAACCAAAACATTCAGTTCCACCTAAGCCAGCATTCTGCCACATTCCAGCAAATGGGAGCTTGAGTCTCTCTTCATGAAAACCACCTGCTGTTTTTGGTCATCCTTCAGCAGCTGATGGACATTCCAGCCTTCCCTTGCCTTTTACTGGTAGAGCCTCAGAGAATAGGGTGACATTACTAAGTTGAGACAATGAGGTGCTCTGAGAACCCCCTGGGATTTAAGGAGGGCCTTGTCCTCTAAGTGTGAGGGACAAAGACTATTCTGGATCAGGAGATGGGGTTTTTCATTCTTTAGATTTTCCTGATACTCTTTTAGCCTGAAAGAAAGGATGGGGTATTTGATTACTCTAATTGCTCCTTTGCTGATTTAAAAAAAAAATAAAAACCTTAATCTCCTCTTGCAACATATTCAAAATGCATGTCTCTCCTTCACCCACATCTCTTAATAGAGACTAATTCTAATCTCCTAATTCATTTTGACACTGAGGTAGAGCTGGGCAGTTCTTTGTTTTCTGTATGGGTTGCCATAGACACAAACTTTCTGCACATTTGACAGAGTTGGTGATGGGGTGCTTCAACTTTCTCTGTCCTTTAAGAAAAAAAGAGCCAAGATGAGTTTGCTTTTGAAATGCACCAAGGTGTAACTAACCTTTTCTTCTTTCATTCCAATGCGTACCTCCTGCCTGTGCACCTCCTAATCTCTGGCCCACAGGATGATGAGGAGGGCATTTGGGCATAACCGATCCTATAAACCAAAGTTCCAGTTTTGTTTTAAGGGGTGAGAAACTATCTTTTATATAATTTTTAAAAAATATATTGCATTCTGGTATTATTGTCGTGTGAGTGTCTAGCTGTGTTCATTGGTGTCTGTGGCTGTGAATAGTGTTTGCCAATGTCTATTGTGAGCTCAGAATGTGCCCATCCCCTGACCACCCCAAGCCTGTCCCTGTGCTAACTTCCTCCCCACCCCCAAATATTGATGAATATTACAGTTCTTCCTCTGTGGGAGTGGAGATCTGCTCTATTCCCATTGTGATGCCGCTAGCCTTAAGCTACTCTCTGGGATTCCCATTCTCCTCACTTTGGGAATGACCTTAAACCTTGGACACTGTCGAACTTCTCCCACATTAAATAATCCAAAAGGGACTGCCCGGTCCTGGCATGCCAATGCCATGGGAATGTTCTTGCAAACTTGCTTGTGGCTTTCTGTGTTTTGGCAGGGAATGGGTCAATACTAAGCATCTCTGTGTCTGCATGAGGCTGAAATTTTGACCTGCCAGTAGTTAGTTCTGGGACAACTATGTAAGAGAACCCCCAGGGCAGAAAGGAGGAAGCTTGGGGGAGTGGGGAAAGGGATGTGGGCATATCCAGAGAAGGAGAATGGGAGCACCAGGGAGTTCTTTTCATTGATAGTGTCAGAATGGTGGCCTTTCAGTTTGTTTCTGGAAGAAGTCTGGCATTAATTGTCAATCACACACACAGTGTCTGTTTCCACTGACTTGGCCCTTTAAAGGACTATTGATTCCATCTACCTTTTCCAGCTCTGAGTAACCTTCCTTCCACTGAGAACTTTGCAACTGGCTGCTTTCAAATTGAATGGTAAAGCATGTGACCCCCCCCCCATTTCTAAATTGCACCTTTAAGCTTTAACACCCCTGGCTGTGGGGGATTCCAGTTCCCTCAGATTCCATCATCTGTTTAACTTTATATGATATGAAGCTGCATCCTTCCTGAAATGGAATTTGCGTACATGGAAAGTGACATGGAAAGTGCCATTGAACTGATGTTCCTGAAGCGCTTTGTAAGGTACAATGAAAAGTGCTGATTTCTGTGCCCTAGTGAATCTACTTGGTCAATGTTTTTGGTGCCCTGGGGAATCTATTTGGTCAGTTTCCTAGTGAATCTACCTGGTGAATTTTCTATGTCCTAGTGAATCTATTAGGCAAATGTTTTGTGCCCTGATGAATCTATATGGACAATTTCCTAGTGAATCTACCTGGTGAATTTTCTATGTCCTAGTGAATCTACTAGGCAAATGTTTTGTGCCCTGATGAATCTATAAGGACAATTTCCTAGTGAATCTACCTGGTGAATTTTTGTGTCCTAGTGAATCTACTTGGTCAAGTTTCATGCCCTGAACTGACTTCAGTCTGTTTCTGTGCCCTAGTGGATCTCATAGCTCTTAGGAGGCTCTACATGAAATGCTTCTCAGGACCTCCAAGGTCCAATTTAGCCCCTGAATAAACAACACTATTAAGATTAGTGAGAGGGGCAGCTAGATGGCGCAGTGGATAGAGCATTGGCCCTGGAGTCAGTAGTACCTGAGTTCAAATCCGGCCTCAGACACTTAACACTTACTAGCTGTGTGACCTTGGGCAAGTCACTTAACCCCATTTGCCTCACTAAAAAAAAAAAAAGAAAAAAGGTTAGTGAGAAACACTGAGGTTAGGATGCTGTATGCAGCACATAAATTGCAATGCTCCTGCCCTTCCCTGTTTCTGTCTTCTCTGTGACAAGGGAAGACAACTCTTACAATATTCCCTTCACCAGGACCATCAGAGAAAGTTTGGCTCCAAGGCTTCAGGTGGGTCATAATCAGTAATTGCCCTGTTTTACTCAACTGGTGATGGATGGTTTTAGGAGACAGGTTCCTGGATAGGTTTCACACTTTCAACTTGACCTACAACAAATCCCACCTCCCACCAAGGTGTCAGATTCCTTTTTCTAGCCTTGGGGGTGGAGGGTGTCCAGCGTCATTATTTATTCTTCAGGTAGGGGACCTCCTTCCACATAATCAGTAGGTTCCTACTTTAGCTTTCTTTCACACCAGGACACTTTCATGTCTTTATGGGGGACCAGCACCTTCTGTGCTCTTGCTTTTCTAGTTAATGGAAGGAGAGAATGGTTCCCTATGTCCTGGCAGACGGCTGGACAAGACTGGTCAGCCTAAGAATTGCCTTCTCTAAGATGCCCTCCACTTCCTAAGAAGAAGGTAATTGCTTAAAGATATCTAGAGATGGATACAGAAAAGCAAATAGGTGCAAATCAGGGGACAGCAGTGTCAAAGGAGAAGGAACTGTTTCACATCTCCTAAAATGATGACTGCGTCAAACATGTCAAAGGGAGATGGGGACATTTAAACAAATGAGGCCTAAAAAAGGATTGGAATTTGCGATGAAAAAGTTCTGTTCTGGCTTCTGCAGTGTCCACATGGGAACCTCTTTGTGCTCTTGTCATCATGGTTGGGGCTTGTGGGAGTTTCTCCCAAAATTAAAGCAGATTTTCTGACTTTGCGAATATTTTATTTTGAAGTAAAAATTTTTAATAGCACTCAATAATAATGCTAATAATAATTTCCATTTCCAGTATATTTTAAGGTTTGCAAAGTACTATATATATATATATATACACACACACATATACACACACACATACACACACACATATATACATATACATACAGACACACACATATATACATATACATACAGACACACATATATGTGTCTGTATGTATATGTATATGTGTATGTGTACACACACACACACACACACACACACACATATATCATCCCACCTGGGCCTCTGAACACACCTGATTCAGATTTAGAGCTAGAAAGAATGTTGGAAGCCATTTAGCCCAACTTCACAGATAAGGAAATTGTGGTCCAAGAAGCTAGAAAGGACACAAGGGGGTGTCAGAGTCCCAAAGAATGATGGCTAGAAGGGACCTTCCAGGTCACTCAGCCTTCATTTATAGTTGAGGAACACCAAGACCCAGGAAGGTTAAGTGATTTGCCCAAGGTCACACAGGTAAGGAATGGCAGAGGTGGGATTGTAGCATCTATAATGGTATGTCAGAAGACAGGTAACTTCACAACCACCATCAAGGTGCAAGTGTTAAAAAGAAAAAAGACCTATGAGCATCTTGTCTTCTGATGACAAATGTAGCCCACCAAACTACCTATGTCTTCCCTGATGTTCTCGTGGTGAATGTGGCCCATTGAGCTGAGGGTGGAGGAGGCCAGGGGCGGTGGGCTCTTCAAGGCTACTCATGCTCTGAACTTGGAAGAAGACTTGAAGTATGACTATGAGGAGAGGCCATCTGTGTATCATTCAAAGAACGGCCACACCGACTTTGGGCCGGCTTATCATCGGGGAGATGGGTTGTTTTTTGTTTTGTTTTGGGTTTCATTTGGTTTTTGTTTTCAGTTACAGCAACTCTCAAAGACTGTCAACCAAGTCATTGAGAGGCTGCCCATGCTGATGAAATCCCTTAATGCCTGGGGTATGACGCAGACCTACCAAACAGATCCCTAATGGCTGTTATTCAGGATGCAAACCCATTTTATATGCTCTAATAAGCTTTACAGGTTTCTGAGGAAAACAACTTATCTTCATTTATGATGCTTTTAAAAGTGTTGCCTCAAATATCCTAAGGCTTTTTAAACTTGTATCTTTCTGTATTTAAATCACAAGATACCACAAGGACATATGATCTGCAGCAGCTGTCACATCTTTGAGGAGTATTATGATCTGTGAGGCCTTCAGGATACAGGAACTTTACAATGAAAGGAAGATAATGCTAGCACATTAAACTTAAACTGTCTTGGAATATTGGATTTATGGTCCTTATAAAAGAAAAATTATAAGATGGGGTTATTTTATTGGGCATCATTAATGTGCAGATAATAGCATTAGAAAGCCTTCACTTGAATAATAATTTAGGAAAATGGCAACCAAATGGAATTAACATGATTTCCCACCCCCAACAATGTGCCCCACCCTGGGCCACCTCTCACTCCTTAAAGACTCTAAGCTAACTCAAGTTTTATTTCTCTTTTGGTGATCCCATTTGAATTTTTCACCTAGAGACTTGTCCTCTCTGTGCAAAAAAGAGTGAGGAGGTGGGGTAAGGGCTGTTGGTTTTCCAAATAGTTTGAGAGTCCCCAAACCTTGACGTGCCGATTATTTTCCCACACCTATATTCATACTGTTTCCTACATGCACCCAAACACCCCAGCAGACACCCATGCATCCATGGTTTGTATACTCATTCTCCCACAAAACTGTGCACCCACATACTGTCTCCTACAGCAACATACTTTCGCAATAGCCATACATGCTCATAAGCACAAACCCATTCACACACTGAAATTGCCAGACATACCTATGCACACGCATATAATCTTAGAGACACTCCCAAACCTCCTACACTCAGTCCCCACCCCATGATCTCTCACACATGCACATACACTGTTAAAGAAACCCATAAACAGAAACCCACATATAGTCTCTCATCTACTCAAACCTGCATATATAGAGCAATGCCCGTATGTACCCACAAGTGGCTATGCTTCCTTTCACAAATACTTACATCCCCATGCAGGTTTATCTCACACACATACTCTTAAACCTATTCATCAATATATACATACTATAACATGATTCATTAGTAGATAGAGAGAGGAGGAGGATGGGAAGAGAGAGAGGTGTGGTAGAGAGAGAAGAGAAGGAGGGAAGGAGGGTGAGAGAGAGAGGAGAAAGAGCAAGAGGAAAGAGAAAGAAGGGGAGAGAAAAGAGAAGAAAAAGAAAGGAGGAAAAGGGATGGAGGGAGGAGAAGAGAGGAAAAGAAAGAGGGAAGGAGAGAGAGAGAGTGAGCAAGTGAGCACATGTATTAAGTGACTTCTCTTATCCAGACATTTTTTGGAGATCCCAAACCAAGGAAGCGAGGCAATCGCTGCTCTTGAGGGTCTTGCTTCTAATTGGGTGGGGGGAGACAGTCTATATAAAGAGGTGCTGGAAGGAAGGGGCCCAGTGTGAAGGTGGCTGGGAAATGTTACAGCAGCCCAGGTCCTGGGCATCAGAGCCGGAGCACTCAGCGGTGGAGCCCAAGGATCCAGTGTGAGAAGATCAAGATGAGGGAGAGCAGGCCTCATGGTGCAGAGAAGGCTGGGAAGGCCCAGATCTCACACCCATACACATACATGCCTCATTCTAATATCTCATGCACTGCTACTGTCACACACAAGCACACATGTTCCTGTGTGCACCTCTATGTTTATTTGCAGCTAGCATCCTTCTCATAAACACAGAGATGCTGCCAGCCATATTCTCACACCTCCCCCCACACATACACAATTATCTGCCCTTGTGTACACACATACTCTCACACTTCCCCTGCTGTGCACACACATCCTTACATATCTCCTTGGCCCTCTCTTGTCTGAAGGAAGAAGGATTGAGGCCCAAAGTGTGAAACCTGAATTTCTTTGGGGCTATCTCACCCATGCCAGGGGTACAAGGAAGCTTCAGCAACCTCCCTGCCCATGCCAGCTGCTAGTCTCGCTGGGTCCCCCTCTGGGAGTCTGTGCCTGCATAGCTGAGGCATCGTGAGCCCCCATTAGGTTCCAGCCAAGCCTAGAGAATAGCCATTGAGCACTTCTACCTTCCCCCCCAAACAAAGGTCTGTGATTTCAGGAGAGTAAGTCCTATTTACTTCCTCCAGTGGATGTTTACTTTTGTATCCATTTGTTTTGGGGGCCACAAGGGAAGCCTCAGGGTGGGAATGGGAGGACTCACACCTTCCCCACAAGGCAGGAGGCTTAGAGTCCTTGCTAAAGCCTTTGCATTGGGGCACCCGCGCTCATAGCTCCCCGGGAATGCTGGTAATGGAGCAGACATGGTCCATGAGATTGTTTTTATGTCTTAAACCACTAGAAAGGAGTAAGTCTTTTTAAATGAGAAACATACACATTTTTAGGACCTGATTCATAAAAATACAGCTGTGGGCATAAGCGTGTTTTAGCTTTGGGCCTTGATGTTCATAGAATCACTCGGTTCAGAACGAGCCCTTCTGCTTGGATGCCACCAGGCATGTGGTCCCCGTTACAGTATGTGCAAATGGAAAACACACAAGACGGGGGCCCCAAGGCAAGCGCTGTTTGACACATTGAGGCAGAGCCCCGAAGGCTGGTGGAACTCTTCGGTGTGTTTGGCCTCAGAAGGAATGAAGAAATCCTGCTGGTTGGGTCTGAGTCTTCCTAGCTCTCACTGAGCTGAAAGGATCTGCCCTATGGGCAATCTATGCTCCAAGGAAGGGGGCTCAGGGCACACAGAGAAGACACAGAGATCCAGTCTCATGAAGAGAAAGTTTGGAACAAATGGGGTCCCCCGCATGGCCCCCTGGCATCCCAATTTAAGCCCTGCTGAAAATAATGAGAGGCCGCCAGCTGAAGGCCAGTTCTTGGGTGCTGGGTTTGGCATGTAGCATCAGTTGGACTCACTGCCTTCCTCAGGGTAAGTCATTTTCTTTCCCTGAATTTGCTCAGTTTTCTCCTCTGGAAAGGGTTAATTGGCTTTGGAGGTTCCTTGAGGATCTGACAGTTCCATATTCTGTGTTCTTGGACCCCTGGCATTCTGTGTTCTAGGATTAGTTCTGTCTTTGACATTCTGTTTACTCAATTCTAAGGTGACCTGCAGCTCTGAGGTTCTGTGTTCTAAAGTCCTTCCAACTTAGTATATTTGAGAAACTCAAGACCCTGCCCACCCACTGACCCAGCTGCTGATGTTTCCTCCAAGACAAACAGGGATTCTGGACTGGACAGGAGAGATCTCCTCCCCTCTCCTTGCTTTGCCTCCTCAGAGCAGGCCAATAAACAACACTGGTTGAAGGCAGCCATAAGGCAGCAAGAGGGTTTAAGCTCATGAGGGACAGGTGAAGGCTTCTGGTAATCAGTGATGAAGCAGAGAAGGAAAGGCAGCTTGTGTGCAGTGGAGAGGACCCTGGGAGGCCGTTTAGATTGGGAGGTCCGGGGTTCAAATTCTGACTGTATGACCTTGGCCAAGTCACTGTTCTTCCTTCATTGTAAAATTTGACTAGATGTCAACCACAGTCTCTTCCAACTCTCAATCTGGAGTCCTAAAAAGACAATTTGAGCATTGATAAGGTGCAGCATCTGTAATACTACTTCTAGGGACTGGGGCTGGGGAGGGCAGAGAAGAACAGCCTGACAGAAAAATTACATGGTTCCCAGGGCAACTGAGGGATGAGAGGAAGGGGTATGGGCATGGTAAGGATTCTTCCCTTCCTGAGAATTCCAGGCAGCAACAAAGGTCAGTTAGGATGTCCTATGCCCCTTGGCTGGCTCCCAACTCCTCAGTGTCCCTTTCTAAAGAAACAGCATGCCACGCTCACCTTGTAAGAAAGTCAGGTAGACAGATTAGGGGTGTGGCCAGCCTAGTGGACAGGTGGCTGACCTTTGAGTCAGGTGTACTATGCATTCCAGTCCCTCCCTTGGTTCTGACCCTGGCTAAGGCCTTCACATAGTAATGTGCAGAACAGGTGCTTCTCATTGGGAGTACCCTACAGTGATTAGATCATTGTTGTGCTAATGGATGGATGGATGGATGGATGGATGGATGGATGGATGGATGGATGGATGGATGGATGGATGGATGGGTGGGTGGAGGGATGTGTGGGATTTAAAATTGGATATATGAGCATTTAACTTCCGTTTTTTTTTACCACAGATGGAGGGGTGGATGAATGGGTGGATAGATGGAGGGATGGATGGATGGATGAACAAATGAATGAATAAAGGATTCACAAGTGGAAGAAACCTTAAAAGATCCCCTAATGTGTCCCACCTCCCTTTACAAAAGGGGACCCCGGGGCCCAGGGAAGTCAAAAGATTTGTCTGATACCAGAATTCTACATTCCAGCCTTGAAAGGAAGAGTTAAAAAGAAACTTAAAATATTTATCTGGGGAAGAATCAGAACTGGCCGTGAATGAGCCTGAAGTGACTGGGTGTATAGTTGAAGCATCAGCAGAAAACGAGGGAATGCAAAGGATGGATGGATGGTCTCTTGACCAGGATTCTCCAAGGGGGGCATGGAAGCATATCAGGGGAGCTATAGCATGGCAACAATATATGTTTATCAAGTGAATGACTGACACCAAGAATTTATGTGACCATCTGATTGTTGGGGGGCCGGTTGAACCCCATCTTTGCTGTGGCAGTCGGTAGGGGACACAGCCTATACTTCTCTTTCATCACTCTGCCCCCTCCCTTCTCTGTGCACTTGGCCGTCCTAGCCCTTATGAGTCAGATGTAGGTCACTTAGAGCAGCTATAACTTAAACTTAAAACTACCCACAGTAGCAACTTGCATTAGCAAAATTCATTCTCTGCAACCACCCCAAAACAGGCACCCTCACAGAAGGGGCCTTGGCCTTGGGGATAGTAACCAATAAGTAAGTCTGGGCTCCTTCCTTTTCCTTTTGGTGAGATCACAGTGAGTCAGGTAGGAGGACCAGGCAGGACTGATTATGATCTGGGGCACCTCTTTCTCTATATCCCTCCAACCTTTGCTATTATGATGGAGGACACTAGCATCTTCCCATCACTCAGGTTCACACAAAGGGGGTACTGTCCTCAATCCCTCACCCTCTTTGGTTGCACACATCCAACAATGGCTAAATCTGGCTTTCTCCATGTGCCTTTTACATGCTCCTTCTCTGGGACCACAGTCACTGCCCTAGCATAAGGTCTCACCAACACACTCCTAGACTGTTGTCATCTTCTTCTTACTGGTTTCTCAGCTCCAAGTGTCTCCCCATCCAAGCCACCCTCCAATCACCCACCACCATTCTCTTCCTAGAGCACAGGTATGATCATGCCACTCTCTTCAATAAATTTCAATGTCTCCCTCTTGCCTTGAGGATCAAATATCATTTCATCTTTATCTCATCATTTCTAAAAAATATGTGTTTTGTGTTAGTTGAGAGCCTAGACAATTATCAGTATAGCATGCATATAATTTATAAATAAGTAAACATTTGTTTATGTTCAGATTTTTAGTGATAGTGTCGTGGTCACAAACATTTGCCTGCTCCTAACAAGAGTGCACAGACATTGGATTACATGCTTGAATGCACACTTATGCTGTGCATGAGCTGAAATCATCAGCTTTGGGTTTTCAGGACACTTTGGAGATTTCCAACACAGAGACCTGTACTAACTGTGTGGCTTTGAGCAGGTTGCTTAACCTCTCTGTGCCTCCATCTCCTCAATTTAAAATAAGGAGGTTGAACTTCTGAAACCCCTTCCCTTTCCAAAGCTATGATCTTATGACCTTTATGCTTTATTTCATTTTTGTTGATAGGCTAACACTTATTGAAAAAGCTCTGGAGTTGGAGTGAGAAAACTTGGGTCCTATACCTAGACATTATTAAGCATGTCAAGATGATTTCTGAGTCTCAGTTTCCTAATTTATAAAAACAGAGTGTGCCCATTTCTCAGACTTCTAACATTAGAAAAATCCTTTATAAAATGTATAGTTAATAATAATAGGTAACATTTATATGGTGCTTACTATGTGTAAGACACTTTACAAATATTTTTTGATCCTCACAGCTGCCACAGGAGGTAGGTGCTATTATTAGCCCCATTTTACAGATGAGGAAACTGAGGCATACAAGAGTTAAGTGACTTGCTCAGGGACATGCAAAAATTATGAGTTTGAGGCTGGATTTGAACTCAGGTCTTCCTGAAGCCCAGCATTCTATCCACTTTGCTCCCTAGCTAGAAATTGTGATATTCCTTGAGCAGATGCCAACTGAGAGTGAACGAATGGATAAAAAAGCATTTATTAATCACTTACTATTTGTAAAGTACTGTGCGAAGTGCAGGGGGTACAGATAGAAAAGTCAGTCTCTAATCTCAAGGACACAGTATCATAGTAGAGACAACAATGTATTTGAGGAGAATCAGGCTGGGAAGAAGAGGCAAGTTAGCCGGAGACTTTAAAAACTTTAAAAATTAATATTACAGAAAATCAAACAAACCGCTAGTGGTATCATCTTCAAAAAGAATCATACATAAGAATCCCTTGCTTGTGTACTTTGATTTAGAAAACCAGGGGCAGTTAGGTGGCACAGTGGATTTAGCACCAGCCCTGGATTCAGGAGTACCTGAGTTCAAATCCGGCCTCAGACACTTGACACTTACTAGCTGTGTGACCCTGGGCAAGTCACTTAACCCCAATTGCCTCACCAAAAATAAAAACAAAAAAACCAAACCATACATTCACATTATCTATGTTATATTATATTTTTCTTTTTATAACATATTTCCCAATTACATTTTCACTGGGTTCAGACACAGCCTGGAGTGTTGAGTAGCTAGGAATTTGACACCTCTTCGGTGTACTATTGACTCCCTAGTCCCCCTATTTCACTGACTCAGTCAACTCACCCTTCTCCAAAACCTTCCATGGCTCCCCATTACCTACAAAATAAAATATCCACTCAACTCACTTTCAAGACTCTCCTTCAGCTTCTCCCTTTTTCCCTAGAGGAGGGATAGCTTTAGTAGACAGAGAGCTGCCCTTGGAGTCAGAGAGATCTGAGTCTGACACATCCTAGCTGTGCGTCTAGTGAGTCTCTTACCTTCATAGTTCATGATTCCTTATTTATAAAAATAGAGGGTTGGATTCAATTACTGCTAAGGGCAATAAGCTCAAAATCTCTCATTTTAATTGACTTGACTTTGGTCAAGCATAAGGCATTGTTGGGCATCAGTTTTGACCTCTATAAAATGGAGATAAGTTAATATAACAATTGCATCTCTAGCTCTGGAAACAGGAATTGAATCAACTTAACTATTCCTGGAAGGGTATGTGAGTAAATTGTCCTCTGTCTCCAGTGACCATCTCTGTGACTTCCCTTCTTGACCACTGGGCTCTTATATGGGTACCCTTTATCTATTAGATTATAATGTTTTTGAGGACAGGAACTGTATTTTTTTAACAATGTGTTTTCCCAGCACATAGCATATAATAAACTCTCTCTCATGTGTCTTATGGACCAAACTGGCCTCCTCCCCATCCCTTTTCTGCTCATGGTCTCTTCCATCTCTGTGCCATTACTCAAGAGTATTTTCTTTTTTGTTTTGTGCAGGGCAATGGGGGTTAAGTGACTTGCCCAGGGTCACACAGCCAATAAGTGTCAAGTGTCTGAAGCCAGATTTGAACTCAGGTACTCCTGAATTCAAGGGCAGTGCCTTATCCACTGCACCACCTAGCTGCCCCTAAAAAGTATTTTCCAAGCATGAAAGGGATTTTCCTCTCAGCCACCATGTTTGTATTTGGGAGTCCCTTCATTCAAAGCCTGGTTCAGATGCCAAAGCCTCTAAAACTCCTGATTTTTCATCCACAACAACTCTCCAAGACTGCCCACTAAGTAAGAGAACACTTCTGAGCACAGTGACCATTGGTCAGTTTATTGGGGTACCTGACAGCTCTAAAAGCTAAGACATTTTCTGGAACTGACTAGATTAGAACATATAAGGAATGCTGGGCTGAACATAGGTTACCACTGGTGGGACCATTGGGGTACCCAATAGAACTCCAAAAACTAAGACTTTTCTGAAAATCACTAGATTGGAATATACAAGGAATGAAAACAGAAAATCTTTTAGGGAAAATAGATTATTTCCCATGACCACTCCCAGAGCAATCAAGCCACATTCTAGCTCCAGACCTTATAGTGCCATGCAACCTTTTAGAACATGTCTTGATATATTTAAAATTGTGAATTATTCTCTTCCTAGAATACAGAATTTCCCCAACTCTATTTTATCATACATTTCAGTAATGATGTGACAGTGAGTATGGGTTTACATTCAATTGAGGTTCTGTTGTCTCCCTGCTTTCAAGGGAGAGAATGATATTATTACAGATGTGAAAATAAGAATGATAGAAAACAGTGGTTGTAGGATGATGAAACAGGCCCAAGGAAAGAATGACCTTACAACCATCTTTTCTGACTTAGACAAGACCAAATTTTCAAGAAATTAAATGAAAGTTCCTTGAGGCAGGGACTTTTTTATCTTCATTTTGTCTTTGTATCCCTGACCCCCAGAAGCAGGAGGATATGTGGGTACTCAAAGAGCTAGTCTTGGAATCAGGAAGACTTGGGTTCAAGTCCACATCTGATTATTGACTGGAGTTTTGGAAAATGCCTAACTCAACTCTCTTAGACTGTGATTTGAAGAGAAGACGCTGGCCTGCATCAGTAGGAGTTTCCTCTTCTCAGTGTTCTCTGTATCAAAGACACCCTGGACCAGTCCCTATGCCCAGGGCCAGCACAGTGTGTCTTCATTGTAGAAGACAATTCTTTTTGAACAAAGATGTTTGGGGAAGATTTGAAAGCTGAAAAAGGTTCAGTGATTTTTCAACAGGAACACCAAGTCAAAGGAAAGAGTCCAGTTCTGTTTGTACTTCTCTGGATGGGTTGATCCCAGAACTCATGAAATGTTGCCTTCCCATCTAATTCCAATGGGCTTGGCTAGGTTCTCATGGGCTGAAAGCTGGTTGAGAAGTGATAAACAAAGTGAGATGATGAATGAGCACTCAGCCAGTGGAGGGGAAGGGAAGCGACTATCACATTACGAGCCATCTTTCCCACGCCAGGGTTGGTTTGGAGGGTGGAAAACTTGCCTCCTTCACTCCTTTGTCATTTGTTGTCGAGTGGAGCATTAGACCTGGTCTTGCTTAACCTCTTAATTAATGATCTGTAAGAGGGGAAAACCAGCATGAGATGGAAAGTTGCAGATGACACTAATTTGTGAGGTGTTGGTAATACCAGCAAGGTCAGAGAAATAATACTCATGGACCAAAAGAGGTTGGGAGTGTAGAGTGAAAATAACAAAGCTTGGAAAAGCCCAGACACCCACATCTGGTGAATATTAATCGGAGACACAGATATCAATGGGTGAGAGGACTCTGAACAACTGAATTCTGGAAGAAAACTTCAGCCCGACAGAGAGAAAGGAGAAATGCAAAAGAGTAACAGAGAGTAAAATGAATAGGGTTTCCAACTGAGTTTGGAAAAAACCAAGCTGCCAATGGCAGTTTATCCCACTCTGGGGATTGGAGGAGGCTATAAGCACCTAGAAGAGGAACAGTCATGTGTCTGCTTCTGTATTCCCTGCAGCCAGCATGGTGTGTGGAACACAGTGAAAAGTGCTTAAAAATGCTTTTTGTTTGAATTTGAAAATTCAGTCCTGCCTTATTACCTTAGGACAGCAGGATATTTCATTCAATTTACTGTTCTAGGACTTGACAACATAAAGATGAAGTTTGTTAAAAAGTCCGTGCCCTCAGTGAGAATGTTTTCTGGTAGAGGAGACAAGGCATATACACAATAATTAAGCAGAGTATCCTATGATAGGGGAATGGGGGAAGTGATATTAATAATAAAAATAATAGCTAGTGCCAGGCACTGTGTGCTAAATGCTTTACAGATATTTTCTTATTTGATCCTCACAACAACCCTGGAAGGTGGGTCTTATTATTATCCCCATTTTGCAGATAGGGAAATTGAGGCAGGCAATGGTTAGGTGACTTACTCTGGGTCATAAGTATCTGAGGCCAAATTTGAACTCCAGTCTTCCTGGCTCTACCCACTGCACCACCTAGTTGTATCTGCAAGCATATAAGCCTATACCTAATAGTAACCAGAAGAGGTAAGAGAGTGATTCAGGAAGGGCTTTGTGTAAGAGAAAGGACTTTATGAAAGAGAAAGTCCTCCCACCCATTGATATTTGTGTCTTTGATTAATATTCACCAGGATCTGAGTCATGAAATAAGGTACTGGTCCTAAGAGGAAAAGGTGAAGATGGAGTGCATGCTTAGTCTGGGGGATAGAGAGCATATGGGAAGTCATGGATGTGAGAGCCAGAGGAATATTAGTGAGCAGAGGGAGGCAGTTCAAATGAATCAGGCCAAGGGAATTGATGTCTAATAAGCCTGGAAAAGTTAGCTAGCACGGATTGTCAAGGATGGCTTCCAATGTCAAACTGATGAGATTATGTCATGTGTGAGAATCAACAGGGAGCCATTGATGTTTCGTGAGTGAGGGAATGATGTTAGGAAGATAGTTTTGGCTGCTGTCTGCAAGGTCTTCTGGAGAGAGGGGAAACAGGAACCTAGGAGTCCAATGAAGAAATTATTGTAATGGGGGAAAGTGATGAATGAGGTGATAAACTAGGGCATTTGACAGTGAATCTGTAAAGAAGGGCATGGATGCAAGACAAGAAATATGGTGGGAGACATGACAAGGGCTATTGGAAGAGTGAAGGATGACCGAGGAGGTGAGCCTGGCTAGCTAATTCAGCAGTGAGAGGGAAACGAAGAGGAGGAGGGGTGGATTGGGAAGGGTCCTGGAGGCAGAGAATGGGCTAGTCAGGTGGGAGGCAAGAAGCAGTCAGGACTTTCTGGGGTTGGTAGTCCTAGGGATGGTTGCAAGAGATGCTATGGAACCTGGCTCCGTAAACTGTGGGTGGCAACCCCATATGGGGGTCATGAATAATTTGGCAACAATGAAAGATTATGTAAACCTATTTTATATACCTATAAGCAAAAATTTCTTTTATGTGCAAAAAGGAGTCATAAGTGGAAAAAAAATTAAGAAGCCCTGATACAGATGAAGGTCAGCCAGAATTATGAATGGAGACTTCAAGAGAAAAAGCTAGAAGTTTTGAGCGTCAGTGACAAAGAGAAGGGTCACTTCCTTAACAGAAATAGGGAACTTAATGCCAAAAGTTGGCATGGTGCCCACATGAAGGGGAAAAAAGTTTCTCCAAGTGCCTGCAAGCCCACCTATACCTCCCTGTGACTAAAAAATGTTGACCCTTGGTTTGGGGCTATTCTAAATAACTCTGGTGAGGAAACCTATATGTTCACATGCACTTAAAGGGCCAGAGAACACTTTTCACTGGGGGAGATGCTACCATTGAGGAGATAAGACCTGGGATTCTGACAGGTAGAGATGAAGCATGGGGGGCTTACAGCAGAACTTGTCAGCAGAGTTGTAGCCCAGACTTTTGTTCAAGGGAGCTGAGTTTAAAGGACAAGCCAACAGAAATTACAGTCCTTCTTGAGCATGGAAACAACAGAGCTTAGCACCTAATTAGCAAGAAGAATTAGTTAAATAAAGAAACTATTAGAGGGCCTGCATGGCTACACCCCAGGTGAGCTCCTTCTTGCTTGCCCTCACCCCTAAGGAGCCCCCAGCATTGGTTTCATGGTATCCTGGGGGAAGCTAGGTAGTGAAGTGGATTGAGGTCAGAAAGACTCACCTCCTGAATTCAATTCCAGTCTCAGACACTTACTAGCTGTGTGACCCTGGGCAAGTCACTTCACCCACTTTGCCTCAGTTTTCTCATCTGTAAAATGAGCTAGAGAAGGAAATGACAAACCACTCCAGTATTTTTCCCAAGAAAACTCCAAATGGGGTCATAAAATGTTGGTCGACTGAACAACAATAAGAACAAATCCTAGAAAACATTGGTTTGAGGATTTTATGCCATTTGTCCTGCACAGTCCATAAGCTTTAGAGAAGAATGGACCCAAGAGTTCACTGAGTTCAGTCCCTCATTTTATAGATGAGGACATTGAGAGGGGAAATGATTTGCTCAAGGTCACAAGGCTAGTAGATATCTGAGGCAGGATTTGAATCCATGTCTTGCTGACACTCTAGCCTCTGGAGTCTAATGCTTTTTTTTTTTTTTTTTTTGCAAATGTGTGCATCCCCAGGGCAACATTTGCCAGTCACAGCCCTGCAAGGCTGTAGCTGGTCAGCCAGTATGTATTCGGAAGTCACAGAAGAAACACTTCTTCAGTATCATCCAGAAAATGGACAATCATCCAAGACATTTCTCACTCCTGCCACAAAAACGGTGGCGGCCACCTCACCTTCTATGTTGGTGCCTGGGGCACATTCCAAGGTGTCCAGGGCACTGGGGAGTTTCTCTGTGTAGGATTTAGGAGGGAACATTGGCACAAATTGCCTGGGATGACAAAGGCTGGCCAGCAGATGCTCTTCCTCTATGGAGGGAGTTCCCACATCCGATCTTTTTTCTTTTTTTTTGGTGGGGCAATGAGGGTTAAGTGACTTGCCCAGGGTCACACAGCTAGTAAGTGTCAAGTGTCTAAAGTCGGATTTGAACTCAAATCCTCCTTAATCACTGATCCACCTAAGTGACCCTCCCACATCCTATCAACGAGAGCATAGCCATTAAAAAAGAGGAACAGCTTCATGCTGGCCCTGAGCTCCTCTCGGTGGGAGGTGTAGACAGCAGCTGGAACTCAGGGCACCCTCTCTGTGGGTACCTTCTTCTCTCTGGGGAATTACACTCCCCACATTTGGCCAGTGTGGGGCCTTCCTTGGCTTCACCAGGTTCATTCCCAAACTGACAGACTCCTGGTATTCTCAGCGCATAGCACAAGGCCTGGCACACAGTAGGCACTTAATAAATGTTTATTGACTGACAATCCTGCAAGAATGAAATAGCTGCCTGGTGCTGGGGGACTTCTGTCTGCCCTCCCCTCCTGCCTTTTGTTCTGTCTGCAGCTGCTTTCTCGGGGTACCTGGGGCCAGAGCCCTGGCAGCCTGTGGGACCATCTTGAGTCAGCATGCGGTAGAATTAGCAGGGCCTGCTTTATCCCCTGGCTTATTTTCTTCTTTCAACACACCTTGAACTCTGATGTAACTGCATAGTTAAGAGGCATTTATGTCCAAATCCTTCTATGCAAAAACCTCAGTGATTAAAAAGGGAGTTGCCCAGTTACCGTGTGGGTTTGGGGTTTGAATAGGGTTTTTTCCCCTCTTCATCTCTTCTCCACCATGTGTCATGTAGGGCCCTGTAGAGAAGAATTTATAACACCTTACAGGGCATTTTGTTTTTTTCTCATGGGGTTGAAAAGCAGGTGAGGTATATGGAAATGAAAGAGGAGGGTTTGTTTTCTTCGGGGTGGGGGGATTTTTGCAGGTCAGAAATTAAATTCTGACTAACAGGCTTTATAATGTAATTGATTTACACACACACACACACACACACACACACACACACACCAATTGTCCTTCCCTTTTATGGAATGTGGAAATTAGAATGAGGAAATGCTGGAGGGTCAAAGACCAATCTTTGTTCCCCCTTTATACAACAGGCTTGGGAAACAGTGAAATCTGATCAGCTAAATAAGGTCATCTCTGCATGTGACCACACAGGCTAGGGCTTGCCCTGTTAATTTACCCGTGTTATTATTTTTGAAATTATGAAGGTAGCAAGATGTTGGTAGAAGTCAGATTATGGTCTTGTCTGCTGGTGTCTTGGGGGATTGAAAGCAGCTTGCTCTGAGGCACTGGATGTTGGTGTCCTTCAGGCAGACCAAAGATTCCTACAACTGGGCTCCCTTTGTCCTTGGTTTGCTAAATCCTAGAACTCGAGCCAGACGAGGCCTCCGAGGTCAAGTTCAACCTGCTGGTTTGACAGAGGAGTAAACTGAGGCCCAGAGAGATTCATAGATTGCCCAAATGTTCCCCAGGTAGTAAGAGAAGCATGGAGGATTTGACCTAAAGTCCTCTTTCCATTGTACTAGTCTCATGGTGAGCAGGGATCACTTCATTGTCCGTGTGCCCAGAACATAGTAGGTGCTTAATATGTGTCTATTGATTAGTTGCCTCTTACCTCAGCAGGAACAATGGGAGTTCCTGCTAGTCAGCCATCCATCAGTATCCATCATTCAAGTGAATGTCAAGGGCAGGGTGAGCCAGTGCCCACTGTATTGTTTCTGGTGCTCTGTAGGGTTCTTAGAAGAGTCCTCCCTGCCAAGGAGGCTGGTTCTTAAATGGGTCATTAAGCAAAAGAAATGGACCAATGACCGTTGTGTGAAACCAAGGCAAGAGCTCAGCAAAGTCCAGGCCGTGATGGGGGAGATGGCTGCCAGTGGAGGTAGTGAGATTTGGGCATTCAGATACATGTGTTTGTGGAGTTTACGACTAAGTTGGCATTGTTAGCATTGTGGGGGGCAGGGCTGGCTATCACACTATTCTTATGAGAAAAGCATGTCAGACTGGAGTCATGGGAGGTAAGAAAGGTTAACCAGAGAGTTTGAAGTGGGACCAAAGAGCTACAGAAGGGGGATCCAAGGATCCCTGGTGGATTCAGAAATAGATTTCATAAGGTCTCTGAACTTAGATGAGGAAAAATAAATCCATCTTTCTTTTCACTAAAGCCAAATTAAAATTTAGCATTTCCCTCAATTTTGGATTAAAACAACAGCAATATGATCTTCAGAAGGGGTTCATAGGCTGCTCTTGATGGTTAAAGTGGTTGAAGGAACCCCCAAAGTTAAGCACCTCCAAATAGGATGAGAGGGAAGAAATGTGAAAAGAAAGAGACACAGTAGGAAGCAATGGAGGGCCATGCAATCAATTCAAGGGAGAAAGTGGAATTAACCTCCTACCAGAGTGGATTGGAGGCATCATGCCAACACTAGACAGACTTAGAATCAGGAGGATGAGTTTCAAATCCTGCCCTGGAAACCTGCTAGGTGACCCTGAGTCTGGGCCTGAGGTTGGTACTTAGTGAAGCATAGAACAGTTCCCCCCTCTGAATTTCCCTCCTTAAGGAAATCATGGACACTCTTGGGTTTTGGAATCCAGACCATAAGTTGGGAGAATTGGGTTTCTAGACCTGGGCTTGCCATTGACTGACTCTGTGACCTTTTGCAGCTCAAAGGGCCTCCATTCCCTCATTTCTAAAATGAGGCATTTGGGATATGTGACCTCTGAGGTCCCTTTTTTAGGTCTCTCTCTGCCTGGTCTCTGCCTCTTCTCCAGTGACCACAAAGAGATGCTGAGAAGTCACTCACTTGCTTGTAGATACTTAGCTGTTGGGCCCTGTGCCTAAGAGAAGTAAATGGATTGATTCTCCCTGGAGATATTTGAAAGAACGACTTGTCTGTTACCGTTTAAGTACATTTCTCCATTGGTTCCAAGACACGGATTAGATGACTTGAAAAATGTACTTTAGATGGAAAAGTGCCTTCCCCCAGAAGTTCGTCAGACAATAAGCATTTGTTAAGTACTTTATGCTCAACACCATGATAAATGCTAAGAACATGAAAAGGCAAATGACCACATCTCTATTTTGTGTATATTTATATGCATGCATGCCATCTCCCACAATAAAACATGTCCTCTTCAAGCACTGGTGTTGTTCCATTTTGATCTTTGAATCACCAGGACTTAACACAGTACCTGGCACATAGTAGGCACTTCATAAATGATTGCTGGTTGATTGATAATTAGGACTTTAAAGAGAGTAAGAATTGTTTAGGCACCACAAGGAATATCACTGAGCTTTGAGACTAGGAAAATATTCCACCAGATGATAGGGAGTAGGGTAGGATATGAAATTGCAAGGAAAACATTTTCAAATGGATTTTTTTCAACTCTTTTAAGTTATCCAGTCTTTACAAATTCATTTCTAAGCGAGGACAATGTTGGATGCAACCTACTAAGGAAAGCAAGTACCTACTCGCAGGTTTCCGTGCACTCTCCTCTTGAAGTGGCTTGCAGTGAGTTATATAATCAGTGTATGTTCCAGGAGATTATCAGTCTTTTTGTTTGGGGTTACAAGATTGTCAGCAGCCAACATCTCTCAGAAAGACCTGGTGAGTGGGTGAGGAGTGAGCAAAGCCTTGGATTCAGCCTCATCGGGCAAATGCTCAGGCGTGTTGGTGAGCTAAATGGATTTCCTGCTCCAAGATTTCAGAAAGTCATGACAAAGATAACTTAGGACCCAAATGCAAATGATTCTAATCAGATATTGGCCTCCTGTTTGGAAGGCTTCTGTGGCGATAAGATCAAGAATTAAGCTCCAGCAGCACTGCCCACAAATAATGCTGATTATTTTTAAAAGAACTTCAGAGATCAAAGAGCTGGATTCTTAAAACGCATACCACATGGCATGGCATCTGAATAAAATGGAATCGTTCTGCCCTTGGAAAATACATTCATATACAGAACAGTCAGAAGCCAAGCTGGAAATAATCCAATCCAACTAACATTTATAAAGTACCTATTATGTGCCAGTCATTGCACTAACTACTTTCTAAGAAGATAGGAAGATGAAAAAAAAAAATGAATGTCTGCCCTCAAGATATTTATGGGATAAAAAACTGACTAGACTAAGTCACTCAATCTATGAGGAACATTTATTAAACACCTACTAGATTCTGGGCACTGTGCCAAGTGCTGCAAAGAACTAGGGTCAATTTTCCATGAAGGTTGTAGACAATGGAAAATGACCATTAATGATGATTGGCAGGTCATGCCAGCCCAACCTCATTTCCTTTTCTTGACAAGATCATTAAACTGCAGATCATGAGAATGCTCGAGATAGATTTTTAACTTGATTCTAGTAAAGTCTTTGACACAGTATCTTGTGTCATTTGTGTGGGAAAATGGAGGGATGGGAGGGAGATGATGGACCGATCACATTGATTCCTCTCTCGTTGGCTGGCTTGACTCAGAGAGTGGTCAGTTGATTTCTAGTGAGAGCCAGCTTAGCAGGAAGCTTTCAATGGAATGTGCCAGTGCTCTGTGCCTGACTCTGAGCTTTTAAAAGAACTTTGCCGGTGACATAGATGAAAGCATGGGTGACGTGCTTATCACATTTGCAGATGAAACATACCAGGAGGGAGAACCAATGCACAGGATAAAAGAATCAGGATCCCCGAAGATCACAATGGGTGAAATATGAGTTGGGTTCAAAAAGTGAATTTCAAAAGGATATGATGGGAAAAGCACTATGAGACTGCAGTTTTTCTGAAAAATATCTGGAGATTCTAAAAGACCAAGAGGTTGATAGGGGTGAACAACGTTATGTGATATGTGTAGATATAGATATAATATAGATATATTGATATTCCTCAGTCCATATAGACATATGTATACAAGTACTTCTGTCTACATACTTACATACATATGTATACACCTATATATGTGTGTGTGTATATATACACACAGGCATAGATGTGTGTCTATAGGTATAAAACCAGTTCAAAAAGTCATGTGCCCTTGAGCTGCATGCAGAGACCTTTCCATGAAGGAAGAGTTCATGATAATGTCTCTGTCTTCCACCTTGATCATGCTACATCTTCAGTATGGTATTTCCTTCTGGCTGCTACAGTTTAGAATAGACATTGGTAAGATAGACACTGTCCAGAGGGAGGCAATTAGAAGGGAGAAGGACCTAAAATTCATGTTCTGTGAGGATCTGTTAACAGACCTGGGAATAAGAACATCATAATTTAAAGCTAGAAGAGTTTGGCAGGGTTCTTGAGTCCATTGCCCCCTTGTTTGACAGCTGAAAAAAACTGAGAGCCATAGAAATTCAGGGACTTGCCTGAAGACACAAAAGGGGTAAGTGGCAGAGTCAGAATTGTAATTCATCCCCCCTTTAGATCCCATGCTCTCCCTATAGATCATGTTGCAGTGAAATGGTTGGTCCAAATAGGGATACAGCTTTTGTACCCTGGCCCTCCCCCATCCTCCATTTCCCTGATCTTCTCTTCTAATGCTGCACATCCCCAGTGCCTTAGATGGAGTCGAGCATCTCTTCCAGCCTTGAAAGGTTGTGGTCCAGAGCTGATGACTTTATAGAGTGACAGTACAAAAGACTTCGGAGTTTCTGGACAGACTATGGGCATGACCTTACACAAGTCATCCTCCCAGGACTTCATTTTCCTCCCAGTAAAATGAGGGAATTGGCCTGGACAGTTTCAGAGCTCCTTTCCATCTCTAGATCTATGAGTCTGATCCCTCGACATCCCCCTGCCTCAACTGGATTACCAGTAAGATGAAGAGGTTGGAATGCCTGGCTTCTGGCAGCCCAGCTGGTTCTAAATCTATGACCCTGGAATGATGCTGACCCTCTCATTCTGTCACCCATTTACAGAATTCATTGTTTTCCCCCCAAACCCTCCATTCTTGGGGACTTTCCCTTGGCATCCTCCCTGTTCCTCAGGCTCACAATTATGCTTGCATCTGTGACTCCTTGCTCTCAAGACTGCACATTTCTCATATGTTGACCAGTCCTTTTATTTTTACCTTCAGAGCCCCTATCATACACATCTGCTTTTCTAAGGAGGCAGTTGGTTGCCCAGTGGAAAGAGTACTGGATCTGGAGTCAGGGAGACCTGAGTTCAAATCCAACCTCAGACACTTATGAGTTGTGTGACCTTCTGCAAGTCACTTAACCTCTGTTTGCCTCCATTTCCTAAACTGCAAAATGGAGATAATAAAATGACCAACCTCCTAGGGTTGTTGTGAGGATCAAATAATATATTATTTGTAAAGTACTTGGCTACCCAAATGCTGTGGTTTTTTTTCCTTAATGTACACAGCCAATGCCATTATCATCTCTCACCCTGACTTATTCCTAATTGCTTTCCCTGCCTCAAGTCTCTCTCACTGCATCCTCCACTTGGTTGCCACACTGATCTTTCTGAGATACAAGTCTGACCTCATTGCCCCCCAATCCCCCAACCGAATGAGTTTCAGCTACTCCCTATTAATTCTTAGATCCACCATAAACCTATTTGGCATCGAAGGCTCTTTGTTACCCGGCCCCTCCCCCACTTTACAGCCTTCTTACCCTTCATTCCTTGTCCTTCACTGTATAGTCCAATTCTGCTGGTCTTCTTGCTGCTCCTCCCACACAATGCTCCATAGCTTGCCTCCATTACTTTGTATTTCTTGTCCCCAGTGCCTGCTGCAATGTTCTCCCTCCCGCCCACCTGTGCCTCGCATTTTCCTTGGCTTCCATCAAGGCTCCTTTTGCAAGAATAGAAGCTACTAGTGCTTTCCCCATGTGCTATTACCTTCCATCTATTCTATATCATGCATATGTCACGTATATTCCCAATTATTCACATGTTGTCTTCTCCCCTCCCTTCCCCATTATGCAGTGAACTACTTGAGAAAGGGCACTATATTGTTGCCTTTTTTGTATTCCCAACATTTAACACAGTGCCTCCCATTTCACATAGTAAGTACTTGATAAATATTTCTTGATGGATTGATTGCTGAGGAGCAATAGACAAGTCTCTCAATTTCTTTGGACCCCAGTTTCCTTATCCATCAAATGGAGGAAACGATATCTGTTCTTCCTACTTCACAAGCCTGTAGACAATCTAATGCATTAGAAAGGTCTTTGGAAAGTCTTAAGTACCCCTCCCATGTAGAGGGTTATTCTTTTCAGGAACTAGACTAAAATTATTCCCTTCCCTTTGGAGGCTTACAAGGTCTGTGACGATGCCCATTCCCTCGGTAGCTACAGGAATCACTCCCACTGATCTGAACCCTGATGCTGCAGGTTTCAAAAGCTGCCTGCCTCCCCGGATCTCGGCAAACTTGATCTCCCAGGTTTAACTGAAATATTGTTTCCTTTTGGAAGCTGTCACCTGGGTAGTCCACAAAGAGAACTGGGTTTTCTTCCTGATGCTTTGGGTCGTGGTATTTGGAGAGTAAGGAAATATGAGGAACAAAGAAAGAAGCTGAAATGTATCCCTCCAGCAATGGGCTAGTTCAGAGAAAAGCAAAAAAGTAACCTAAAACCTGTCCTTCTCCCCTGGGATCAAAGTCAAGGTAGTATCTGCATAATCCTGACCCTCCTTGTTGGCACTGAGCCAGTAACCAGTACATGACTGAAATGTTCTCCAATGAAGACGAGTGGGTGAGGCCACGACTGGGCTTGGTACCCACTTAGTGAAAGGGGCTCTAGCCACCTTTAGAGAAGATTCTATCAGAAATAGACAGCTGGGAGCTAAAGGGTAGGACTTCCCAGTCGGGGGTGGGGGGGATCCCAAGAAAAGGAACTGGAATTTATTGAACGTTATAGGTGAAGCAGAGAAATTGGAGTCGGGCAATCAGGCATTCAGCATTCATTTCTTAAGTGCTAACTCAGGTGCTGGGCACTGGGGTGGGTGCCGAGGTTACAGACAAACACGAGGGGGGATATGGGCCAGTGGGTTAATGAGAATGAATTGCTTACTGTGTCCTAGGCACTGTCCTAAGCGCAGGGTTACCAAGAAGAGTGGAAACTTTCTTACCCTCAAGGAGCTTACACTGTAATGGAAAGTATGTAATTAACCAAGTCCTTAGAAGATCTATCTCTGCAAATGGAAGGCAATTTGGAAGGGAAGGCATTAGCAGCTGGTGGGGGGGGTGGTGTTATGAGAAAGGCTTCCTTAGTCTTAAAAGAAAAGGGAGAAACCAAGAGGAGGAGGTGAGGAAGGAGGATGTTCCTGGCAGGAGAGATCTTTGTTAGAACAAAGGTGCAAAGATGGAAAGTGGAGTGTCATGTTCCAGGACTTTTGAGGATGCCAAAATTAAGTCCCACATCTCTGAAGTTTCCAAAAATTTAGTACCTATTGAAGACCCAGAAAGGTACATATTGGTGGCTAGAATGATGCATTAGAACAGGGATTCTTTTTTTTTTTTTTGAGGCAATTGGGGTTAAGTGACTTGCCCAGGGTCACACAGGTAGTAAGTATCAAGTGTCTGAGGCCAGATTTGAACTCAGGTCCTCCTGACTCGAGGGCCAGTGCTCTATCTACTGTGCCACCTAGCTGCCCCCTTAGAACAGGAAATCTTAACCTTTTTTAAAAAATCATATACCCCTTTAACAATCTAATAAATCCTGTAGACCCTTAGAATTTTTTGGGTGGAGAGCACACACATTTATTAAGTACATATTATGTGCCAGGAACTGTGCTAAGTGTTTTATAAATATTATTTCAAATGCATGAAATTAAAACGCTTAAGATTATAAAGGAAACCAATTATATTAGAATTGTCAACATATTTTTAAAAAGCAATATCCTAAGGGGCAGCTAGGTGGCGCAGTGAATAAAGCACTGGCCCTGGATTCAGAAGGACCTGAGTTCAAATTTAACCTCAGACACTTGACACTTACTAGCTGTGTGATCCTGGGCAAGTCACTTGACCCTCATTGCCCTGTCAAAAACTGGGGGAAAAAAAAAAAAGCAAGATCCTAGACCACAGGCTAAGAGCCCTTGCATTAGAAGCTCACTATCTTTCATACACTGATAGATGACAGATTCCCTGTACTGTAAATAGAGACCTCAAACTATCTTTGTGATTATAGCAAATAAACTATATGGTACCAGAAATGTTATCAAAATCAAATGTTGCCAACAATTGCCAGGACATATCATTTGTCAAGGAGAATTTTAAACTGACATTTTAGGGTTTTTTTTTTTAAAATATAATCTCCAAGTCGTATGGAAGGAAAATCTTTAGAAATAAAGAGACAGAGCAGAAGAAATCACAAGCATATGGAAGCAGATAATGCAGATATCATCTCTGAGGTCCTGTTCACTACTGAAACTCCCCCAAAGAAGTTTTTGGATGAACCTATAGAGGATGAGTTTGTATCCCAATATACTGATTCAGTTTTGAACAGTTATTTTATCCCCCTGTGCAACAGTCTGAAGAACATTAAATATCAAAGGTAAAATAGCTGGATGGTGATTTGTCCTAGCACCATTTCTATTTTCAAGCCAAAATCAATGAGATAATAATTATAATAAAAAGGAGGAAAAGGACTGACATTCTTAGAGTATACAATAAAATGACCAAAATTAGCAGAAGCACTCTTGGAACAAAGCCACCTGGCTTCACAAAGCAACAGCAAAGACTGACCACAGGTGCATGGAATGGGATGTGTCTAATGTGATTGAAAGCAGCCAGCCTCTGGATGGAGTACACGAAACAGCTAAGACCAAAGAGTGAAATAATAAGGTGATCCATGGAAAACATCCACATGAACTCAAGCGAAAATTAGTCGACAAAAAAGGGTCAAACAAATGTCTGAGTCATGTGATATTTATAATGCAGTCCAAGGCTTCTATAAGAGTGATTTAGGATTCAGTCATCACCACCAGGAATTATAGAAAGTTTATCCTCAAAGAGGTTGTATTTATTTGATCAATGCAGATTAAGGGCAGAAAGGACAGATACATTACAACATATATTTGCAAGTTGTAAAAATTCAGCACCTACTAAATGTGCCTATAAAGTCATAATCAGGTGACAAAGATTTTACAAAAGAAACTTGCTAGTCCTTATAAAATAACAGACAAGTCCTCATACTACAAACACAAATGCCAAAATATCCGTGTGAATATGGCAAATCAATTGAACTAGAATAAGAAGGTTCTTATAGATACAACTAATGTTCCTGGTCTCCCAGTCCTAACATTATCCCTCAGAACTTAAGAACAACATTTTAAATAGATGTCGCCACACTTAATACTCATAATCTCCAAACTGCATGGTGTAAGAAGTTTTTAAAATATAAAGACTGAGCAGAACTAATTAAAACTGTGTGTGAATAGGGCAAGGTATGCCTACGGGTCATATCTGTCATCCTTGAGTTGTTCCAAAGATATTTTCAGTAAAGCTACAGAAGATGAGCTTGCCTCCCAACACTCTTATTCAATTACAGTTGTTTTCTCCACTTACTCAATTGCTCAAAGAACAATAAATACAAAAAGTATAATATAGGGTTAGCACCTTGTTCTCAGACCCTTTTTATGTGAACCTCAAAAAAACCCCAGTGAATCAAATAACAAGAAATAGAGTAAGAAGAATCACCTGTCCCCATAAAGAAGCTATAGAAAGATTAATGCTTCTTTCACCAAAAAGGAAGAAAAGGATTAATAGACATTCTTAGAGTACCTGACCCAGAGGTCAAAAACCTACAGAAATCCTTTGGACAGTGCAGACATCACTTCACTGAACACTACTAAAGGCTTATACCAGTTACACTTCAATGGATTTATTGACTATAAGCAAAAGTGGCTTACTTCCAGATGGAGCATATGAAACAGGATCCTCAGATCCAGGAGAGGAATCAAAAGGGCCTCCAGGGGTGATATCTTCATGAACTTGTCCGGCAATATACCCATGAAGAAGCTTCCTAATAAATAGGTAAGACATGAAAACTTGTTTCCAGAAACAGGGATTTATGGTGGAGATTCAGGACTAGGTTATCGCCACCAGAAATCCCAGATGGATTTTTAGATTCCCTTGGATTCTATGACATTGCAAGCTCCTTGAAGGCAGGGACTGCCTTTTGACCTTTTGGTATCCTCCGCACTCAGAACAGTGCTTGACACATCTTAGGCACTTAATAAATGTTTATTGATTGATTATCCATAAGGAGCTTGAACTTAGTGGTCAATATAGATTATTCAAGGAAATGTTAGAAACTTCACAATGCATAACTACGTTTTTATAAACTTAGCCCCTACCACTGTAATTCTTAGCTAATCATTACTTATTGGATAGAATTATTTATATCAGAAGCTTGTTATAGTTCCTGGACAGACAGACAGCAAAGCCCCCTATTGCAAATCTGGTCCTTGAAATATCCTGGAGAACCAACAAATTGTACTGGAAATTAACCATGATCTCAGACAAAACTGATGATCATAAGTGCCCCAAGATTTAGGAACAACATTTGAATAGATGTTGCCAAACCAGATACGTTCTCCAACCTACATAGAGTAACTCACTTTCAAATTATACATATCAAAATCATGTAGGAAAATGTGACGGTGATGCCCATCTTCCTATCTGTGACTGGAATAGTGTAAATACTGATTTCAGTGAGTCTATACAGGATAACTTTATCTCCTAATACTTTTTTTATTTTATTTTATTGCAGGCAATGGGGGTTAAGTGACTTGCCCAGGGTCACACAGCTAGTAAGTGTCAAGTGTCTGAGGACGGATTTGAACTCAGGTACTCCTGAATCCAGGGCGGGTGCTTTAACCACTGCACCATCTAGTTGCCCCTCCTAATACTTTTATTGAACCAAAAGGAAACATTTCTTTTATCTACCTGTGCCTTAGTCTGCAGAAGATTTAAGATAAATCAACCAAAGTAGCAGGAAAGTAATGTGTCCCAGCATATAAACACAAACAAAAGGAGAATAGGACAACAACAGCAACAAGAACAGTAACTGACATTTCTCTGGTGTTTTATAGTGTGCAGAGTACTTTACGTGCAGTATTATAATTGAAACAAATAGTATATGTTACATATTAAGTCATAGCCCTTTAGGCTTTGCATGATGCTTGTGTATGTTTTCATGTGAGCTCTTATAATTATTATATATTTTTATGACACTTAAAAGTTTATATACTGCTTTACTTGTATTTTCCTTGAGAATTTGTTGCTATTGTTAGTAGTAGTGTTAATGTTATCGTTAGACAGTGGGGTTGAGTGGATAGGGATCTGGGTTTGGAGTCTTAAAGACATGAGTTCCCATGATGTTTCTTGATTCATTTAATTTCTCTGGGGCTTGGGTAACTCACTGGGTCTAATAAGCTGAATCATGTGTTATTTGTTACTTCAATTGGGTTGGAGAAAGCAAGTGTCTGTGCCTACCAAATAAGAGACCCTTTGCATAGGGGTACCTTGATGATTATATTATTATTATCACCAAATATTATTCATTAGGAGAGAGAGACTAGCAAATGATTGCCCATCTCATATTAAAGCACATCAAGCAAAAGTTTGTATGAAGAAGAACAGGGTTTTGAATTCTCAGGGGTCATGTAGCCCATGAGAAGAGGGAAAAGGAAGGGAAAAGATGGGGAGGAAGTGGGGAGAAGATCGATTCAGCCATGAAGGCAGCAAAAGCCCATGTCCAGTGGAAGGTGGGCAAACCACAGGACATCATTCGTTGGCAGGGAAGTAACCAATAGAAATAGTCTTTCATTTCCAGGCTGGAGGTTCTGATTCATCTCTTGCTCTCTTTCCTCTTTGTTCTCATGGTCCAAGCTTCCTCCTTTCAGTCAATGGCAACAGGGGATGGGACTGGAGATGCTTCCTTCTGCTGTCAGCCTACCTGAGGTTGCAAAGCAATGGTTTTTGGTGGACAGAACGCTGGATCTAGGGTCAGAAAATCTGACTTTGAATCTTTTCTCTCCCTCTTCCTTCTTGCATGACCTTGTTCAGTCATTTCAGTCATGCCTGACTCTTTGTTACTTCATTTGGGGTTTTCTTGGCAAAGATACTGGAGTGGTTTGCCATTTCCTTCTCCAGCTCATTTAACAGATAAGGAAACTGAGGCAAACAGGGTTAAGTGACTTGCTCAGGGTCATACAGCTAGTAAGTGTTTGAGACTGAATTTGAATTCAGGTCTTTCTGACTATGTACCTGGCACCACATCCACTGTGCCACCCAGCTGCCTAACTGTGGGCCATAATTTACATGGCTCTTTCAGGTTATCTCACTTGATCCTCCTAACAATCCCATGAGGTAGCCCATTTTATAGATGAGAAAAATGAAGCCGAGAGAAGCTAAAGGATTTGTACATGCTTTACAGTAGTTACCCCATGTAAGATACAATAATAATTATCATGTGTCACATATAATATGGTATCGGAGGCTGGATTTGAACTCAGGTCTTTCTGACCCTTACCTCATCCCTTTTTCTAGTCTACCCTGCTGACTACTGGCAACAATAACAACCACTAGAATAACAACTTCTTAGACATCAGCTGAAATAACTAGTCTTCCTTGATGCTCTTTCACGTTTGTTATCTTCAGTGACACACAAGGTTTTGGTTCAGTGATCCTGAAAAGGACACTTACTAGCTGTGTGACCCTGGGCAAGTCCCTTAATCCCAATTGCCTTAAATATCTGGGGCCATCTCCACTGGTCCTGATAATATATATTGTCATTGGACCCAGATGGCTCCAGAGGAGAGAGTGAGGTTGGTGACTTTACCCAGCCCTACCTCACTTAAATCCAACTCACTGCCAGCCATGATATCACCTCCTGATGGAGTTGTCCTCCTCAGGAATAAAGGACAGATAACAACAATACCCCTCCCTGCTAAGGCTCACCCTAAACACAGAGATAGCGGCGCAGCCCTCGGTGGGTTAGCAGCTGGCGTGGTTGGCCCATCCTAAGCCCTCACTGAGGAATCTGGGCTCCTGGGCCTTTAGATCTTAAAACTCCTAAACCTTCCCACGTTCCTTAATTCCCAACCCCAGACCTTGCATCATATTTCAAACATGTATTGAGCAACCTGTGTAACATTCTTCATCCAAATCGGTGTGATTTCTCTCTTTGGAGAAGTCAGGCATGTGAATGACTAGTAACAGGAAGAAGGATTTGGGTTCCCTGCCCCATTGCCCTATGTGGGAAATGCTTGGCCTGCTCCCTAGAGTGGAGAGGACGTTGGCTCTGGAACTAGAGGACCCGGGTTCAAATCCTCCTGCTGAGTTTTCCTCCTTGGATGAACGATCAATAACCCTCCTGTGCCTGAATTGTATTATCTGTGAGATTAGGGAGCTAGATGAGTTGCCCTTTGAGGTCCCTTCTAGTTCTAGAGCTCAGAGGCTAGGATTTAGGGAGTATCAAAAGTCATGGGTCCCATTTGAATGGGAGCCCTCACTCGGGGAAGGAAGGAAAGGAATATTCATTTCTATAGCACCTCCTATGTGCCAGGCACTATGCGAAGCACTTGACAGATATTATTTCATTTGATCCTCACAACCTGGGGGGAGGGGGTAAATGCTATTAGGGCCCCATTTTACAGTTGAGGAAACTGAAGCAAACAGAAGTTTAATGACTTGCCCTGGGTCACACAGCTAGTAAAGGTCCGATGCTGGATTTGAACTCGGGTCTTCCTAGCTCCAGGTCCAGTGCTCTATCCACTTTGCCACCTGGCTGCTGCCTCAGTGATGGGGGTTTCAATGGGACAGAGGTCCTGAATATAGGAATATTTCCTAAAATCAAAGGATAATTGAAGTATAGGGCTGTCAAGAAGGAAGTGGTCCAACATCTCCCCAAAGCATTGCTCCAATGCATAGTATCACTGACGAATGGTTCCATTTTCCCTCTTTTAGGCTCTCTATCTCTGTCTCTGTCTGTCTCTCAAATGTGAGACAACTCAAGTAAACTCTTAACAAATGCCAGAGGAAAGCAGCTCTACCACTTAGATCCCATATGATCTGGGGCAAGTCATTTCACTCCCTTGACCTCATTGTCTTCATATGCAGAAGGAGGAGCTTGGCCTAAACGAGTCGTGAAGTCTCTTGCAGTTTTAGGCTGTTGACCTGTGGGGACAAAGGCTGGATCCTTGATTTCATTCTTCTAGGGAAGTTCCAGGGCAGCAAACTCCCACCCAAGCAAGTTGTTGCTTTTTCTGTCACTGACAGACTTTGAGTTTTAAGTCTGCATCAAAGATGTCCCGTGACGTATGGGACCACAACCAAATAATTCTAGGTCCCGTTCTCTGTTTCCCTAGAATGGCCAAGTTTTCAACCTTGTCATGCTAGTTCTATTTCTGTGTTAAAGCTATGGAAGAGAGGAGGAGAAAGGCATGGATGAAATCCCCAGTAGCCTGGCCTCCCCCACTACGTTTAGTTCTTCCATGAGATATTTCAGAAAATTCTCCTTGCTGCTATCCTCCTTCCTGTCCTCCAGTGGCAGGTTTGCAGCCGTTGTGTGTGGAGTACTTAAAATTATTTTTATATCTCCTTTGCTGCCAAGTCCAATGTCATAAGCAATAAATAAATAACTGGTCGATCTCTATGAAAAGCATATTTTGTCCAGATGACTCTTTGAAATGTCGGTCAGAAACATGAAAGTCATATTAGAAACCACATACATGAAGTTCAGGGTGAAATCAACTCCCAGAAGACAGTTGGGTGATTGGCAGGTGCCACACAGTAACTGATCTGCATCCTGGAGATAGGATATTAAATGGATCTTCAGCAACTGAGAGCTTGCAATATCCACCCTGTTCTCTTGCCATCAAGACAAGCCCGGGTGGTCCAGATGGATGGGCTAAGAGAGCCATGGAGTAATATCCCTCCGAGTGGGGAGCTGGACCTAGGGGGATGGACATGACTTTCCCTTTTGATCACTCCAAGATCCCAGCTGGGATTCCCCTAGCCCAAGCCGTCATCACAGTCATCAAAAAAATATGCTTCCCTCAGCTCCTGTGTCAGCGACGTAAAATCGCACTGCAGAGTATTTAGACTTATTGGGTGGAGATTGGGAGGTCATCCTTCTAGGGAACAGGTGAGTGATGACGCCCAACAGACAAGTGATGAAGAGGTAACCAGCCTGGCGAAGCATTAAAAAATCATGCCCTTTGAGGGGTAGTTCAAGGCACTGGAACTGTTTAAATTGAAATTAAGGTTAGAGAAGATTTAATAGGAAGAAGGGAGGATGTGAGCAGGAGGTGGGGGAATAGCTGTCTTCAAATATTTAAAGGCTCATTTCAGGAAGGATTGATTAGACCAGATCGTGAGGCAGAACCAGGACTAATGGGGGGAAGTTATAGGGAGGCAAACATTGATTAAGAGAGAAGAGAAAGGAAGGAAAGGCAAGGCGAGGGAAGGTGAGGGAAGGGAAATGAGGAATTTTATGAAATGGAAGTAAGAAAAGCAGTGTGTTTCAGGCATTGGGGAAGACTATGTGCAAAGATATGGAAATGAAAGGTGGTGGGCCATACATATATGAGGTAGAGATATGGTCAATCTCACAGGACCATTGAGGGGAGTCATTTATAATGATGCGGGGGGAAAAGTAGATCATGACCAGATTTTGAGAGGTGTTAAATGACAGAGGACTTTTTATATTATTCCAGAAGCAATGGGGAGGCATTCCCATTTAATGAGTGGGGGAGTGACTTGGTCAGCTATATATACACACAGATCTCTCTCTCTCTCTCTCTCTCTCTCTCTCTCTCTCTCTCTCTCTCTCTCTCTCTCTCTCTCTCTCAATAGAGATATAGAGGTATATAGATATATCCTACACACATACTATACACATGTGCACACACACACACACACACACACCCCTTACACATGAACACAGCAGAGCACCAGAAGCCTGGAAGAATTCCTTATGCTTTCCATCGGGGAATAAGCCCTTTCCCCGTCACCCCTTTGCTGTCCTGGGATTTCCTTTACCTTCAGGTCTATGTGAATGGGTCTATGCTGTATGTATATGCCTACATGTTACATGTATATGCACAGTATGTGTACAGTATGGACACAGAACCCATACCACAGCAGATTCATCCCTCAATAACCCTATGTAATTTTCATAGCTGCTTCCAAGCATGTCTTCTTTCTGAATTGTGGATTTGGAAGTGAGCTTGGATTCTTTAGCAGTTGGCCACAGGGAAGCTGGGGGAATGACTAACTCTCTATTAGAGGCTTTAGAATACCTATTGAGAGCATATTGGACTCTACTGGGCAGATTCACATCTAGGAATCCCGTACCCAGTGTAATAAGTTAGGTTGGTGGGAGGGAGCAGGTGAATTCCAGGGCAGAGAGTGTGACTGTTCTCTCTCCCCCTTCTTCACTTGTCCTCAAACTTGTTTCTCTTCCCTCATGAAATTCCACAAATAAGCTGACCAGTAGAGGACCCTGAGGGGTGAGGCATGGGGATTATGGTCTCTGGAGAATAGCAGGGGAAAAAGCACAATATTCTTATGACAACACCCCGACTGCCCAGTGCTAGTTGTGGCTCTGGTGATAAATGCTAATTTCTCCCCTTTTAAAGACTTTAACCGAATGTGATGGGAAATATGGCCTTCATAGAGTTTGAAAATGTTAGAGATCGAAGGGAATGCAGATTCCTAGTCCAGTCCCATCATTTTAAAGATCAGAAAACAGAAGACCAGAAGGGAAGAGCTTTCTTCAGATTTCACACAAACACGGGGCAAAGCTGGGACCAGAAGCTAAACCTTTGGACCCCAGGGCCTTCCCCAAATGTCATAATTGGTGATGAATGCTTATTCCAGACCCCTTGTGGGAAGGACACTCCTGGTCTCTTCCAAGAGAATGCTTTCTTTATTTGTACCTCGACTGTCTTGCCCCCATTTACTCTTCAGTGATTAATATGCTCTATAATTCCATTCTTATTTCTGGACAGTGTTCGGTCCCCATGTCACACAAGCTAAGGGCTAGCCAGCTGTATTTGATCACATGAACCCTCAAAATGATGAAAGGCTGAAATGTCACCATACACAATCCTATTTCACACTATTCCATTTGTCATTGGTATTTTTACTGTGTGCTATTTTTTCTCTTCTTGCCTCTGTTGATCAATGAGATGGCATGATAGGAATGAGAAATGATGCCTAGCTTTATTTCCTTGAGAAAATCGAATCCCATTAAAATCGTGATTCCCTCAGAGTTTCAATCCTCTAGTAAATATCATTTGTATCATATGTGAATTCATTTTCCACACCAAGGGACTGCCCAAAGGGAAGTCAGACTGATGGGCAAAAATTATAGTGAGTTGGATCTTGGTTCAACAGAAGGAAGAATTTATAAATAATTAGAGCTATCCAAAAATCAATTTGATTACCTTAAAGAAATATGATCTTTCCTGCACTAGAGGTCTATAAGCAGAAGCTTAATAAGCCCAATCTAGGATATTAAAGATAGAATTCCATCTCTGAATAAAGATCAGTTTAAATGACCTCTGAGGTTCCTTGGAATTATGTACTTCTGTAATTTGTACCTCAGTTTACCTCACATGTTTAATGCTGCCACAGGGCAATATATGTTTAGAAAAAAGTGCTTGATTTAGAGTAAAAAATGTGGGCTCCAGGCTCTTATCTGCTGCTAATGAGCTATGTGCCTTTTATCAAGCTGTATAACTTCTCTGGGACTCAGTTTCCTTCTCTTTAAAAATGAAGGAATTAGATTCCAAAGTCCCTTCCAGCCATAAATCCCACAGCATTCTACCATAGGATAAACACTCTCCCTTTCATTATCCTTATTCTATTATATTCAAAGGACTCTGGAATGAATAAGAATTTATGATTTACATCATACCTGAGAAAGATCTAAATAATAGTGATAATTAACATTATTGATGAAAGGTCATTTAATCCTCACAAGAACCCTGTTATTAGTCTGAACGGTGACATGACTTGTCCAGAGTTAAACAGCATCTTGAGTTCAAATCTAAATTTATAAATAACTAGAGCTACCACAACTGTACCCAGCTTGGGAAGTTCAGGAAGACTTCTCCAAGCAGACTTTGAAAGGCATGACAGCTGTGTTCATGGATAGGAAGTCCAACCTTTATCAATTCAGTTCAACAACTCCCTACTAACCTATCATCTCAGAATGCTGCTTGGAGCCTTCAGAGAGGTCATATGGCTCTCCCAGAATCATACAGTCAGGATTTGGTTAGAGGCAGAATTTGAATCTAGGTATTCCAGATGTCAAGGCTTCCCCTCCATCCACTAACTCCTATTAACCCCAGTATATTTTTCTTGATTCTAATACTGCATTTAATGCATTCTAATACTGAAGTCTTCAAAATTTGCTAAGCAATAAATAGGTTACATATGTGGACAGTACAATGTCTAGAGCTCTGGATCTAGAATCAGAAAAACCTGAATTCAAATTCTGCCTTATTGTGTGATTATAGACAAGTCATTTAACCTCTCTCTATCTTAATTTCCTCATCTCTAAAATGAGGTAATCAGAGATCTTTCCTCCAAGGTTTTTCAGAAAGATAAAATGAAATAATATTTGTAAAGTACTTTGCAAACCTTAAAGCACTGTATACATGTCAGCTATTATTCTTTTTTTTTTTTTTTTAGTGAGGCAATTGGGGTTAAGTGACTTGCCCAGGGTCACACAGCTAGTAAGTGTTAAGTGTCTGAGGCCGGATTTGAACTCAGGTACTCCTTACTCCAGGGCTGGTGCTCTATGTACTGCACCACCTAGCTGCCCCTCAGCTATTATTCTTAACAATAATGAATAATTATTATAATAATTGGCAAATAGTGTTTTAAAGTTTGCAAAGTTCGTTGCATACCTTATCTCACTTCAGGTAGGTGCTAATGCTATCCCCATTTCACAGATAAGGAAACTGAGGTTCAAAGAAGTAAAAATTTCAACATGTTAACTTTAACTAGGTCTCATTACTAGGCAGGATCAGAGGTTAAATTTGAACCTAGTGTTCACCAAGTCCAACATTCTTTCTACCATACTAAGCTGCCTCATTCCTGGTCAGCTCTGAATAACAGAATTGACCATGCATTTATGTATATATTTTTCTCTCAGAATTTACTGAGAGAACGGAAGGCGAAGAGTTCAAACAAACCCTGGTATTCTGTCAGATTATAAGATGCAGCTTAGCAAAAGATCATATTGAAGAGGGTCAATGAGCCAGTGGATTGGTTGCCTGGGAACCAGTGAGTATGAGGGATGATTTATCAAACCTCTCTGATCCTAAAAAGAGATAGCCTCTGATATCTACACTTTTCTATACTCCTTCTGGCTGTGGTGGTGTTACTTAGACATAGTCACAAATCCTTCCCCTCTCCCCTAATACAAATATAGAACATTGGTGAGAAATACCATCAGAACCACCAGGAACATTCCTCTGAGAAATGTCAGTCACTTTAACCTGTAATTTGGTGCCAGAATTGTGATTCTGTTTGTCTTCATACTTTCCATTGAGGAAACTCCCTCTTCCCATGTCGATCACCACCTTCTCTGTAATTTATGGTCTTACAGTTGTCTGGGGACAATGAGAGGACTTGATGGTGGTCACCAAGCCCATATGTGTCAGAGGCAGGTCTTGTACCCAGATATTCCTGATCCCAAGACTTGTTCTCAATCCACTATACCATGTATCCTCTCCTTGTCCCACATGCATCCATAAAGAATACAAAAGATATGTAAATAAAGGTGTAATGCCTACACTGTTAAATGAACATGCCACATACGATATTTTATGTCAAATAACCAAAGTTAGGCTAGTCAAAGAAAGAGAACTCACCCTTCTCTCCTAATCTGGAAAAGGAGGGGATTGGACTTAATGGCTTCCATGTCCTTTCTTCCCAAAGCTATTCCTGTTAAGTGCCTCTGATTCTGCTCACTATTCTGCCTTTATACTAACACATTTCCCAATATGCAGATGTGAAGCTCCCTTGTCAAACCAAGCCTTGCCAAGCCCTCCCCAAGCTGTGTTGTAAGAGATTTGCAGCTATTTGGGGATGGGGGAGTAATGGTACAGTATAATTAAGTGGTAGAGAGAATTTCATTTTAGGAGACAATCTGAAGCCACTAGCTATTATAAGCATGAAAATTAGATAAAAATCCTTGGATAAATGTGTAGTGGATGCAAATTTGGGGCTGTCAAAACCTAGGAGAGGACATGCTTCATCTGTCTGGAAAAATATGCAGGGATCTTGGGTGTGCACATTTGGTCCCCAATTGTTTACCAATTGTCTGCAACCTAAACTTTAATTCAACAGGAACACGAGTTTTTGCATTATTTCCCAAAAGGAAAAAGCAGGGATTTTTAATGTCAAAACAGAGTCATTGGATATCTCAGGGTGATTGGATCACGGATGTAGAGTTGGAAGGGAACTCGCCAGGCTTCCGATCACTGGAATCTGTTCATAGTTCAATGAAACATAAAATGTGGATGAGGTCATTTAATGAAGATTAATTGATTCACAATGCAAATTGAATGAAATAAAGAGGGAGGGATAGAAAGGAAGGAACAAAAGAATGAAGGGAGGGAGGAAAGAATAAAGAAAGGAAGGAAAGGAGGAAGAACTTACTAAGTACTTAGTGTCTGATACTGTGCTAGTTTCTTGGGGAGACAAATGCAAAGGCAAAGAGAGTCCTTACCCTCAAGGAGCTTAACTTCTAATAGGAGGAGTCAATAAATGTAGAGGAGTGGGGTCAGGGAAGAATATTTTGGTACAGGGCTGGTGAATGATACATTGGAGCAGTTGACTGACAAGTCCTTTCCAGAGGCAATGGAAGTGTTGAGCTGATTATAGTTCTCAGAGCAGAAGGCAGAGAAAGTAGAAGTGGGATATATCAAGGCAGGAAATGGTTGCAGTATAGAAGCATGGCCCCAGGGAGTTCAAAGGATATATTTTCATATAAAAATCATTTCTGGGGGGCGGCTAGGTGGCGCAGTGGATAAAGCACCTGCCCTGGATTCAGGAGTTCCTGAGTTCAAATCCGGCCTCAGACACTTGACACTTACTAGCTGTGTGACCTTGGGCAAGTCACTTAACCCCCACTGCCCTGCAAAAAAAATAATAATAATAATAAAAATCATTTCTGGATGGGCCCCATTGTTGCCCATTGAACCCTCCCTTGTAGGAAAGAAAAAGAGTTAATTCAAACATTTAATTTAATACCTGCATTGGATAAGTTTTGCAACATTCTAGCCCTGGCCTCTACCACCTCTCTACTAACTCTAAGGAGGCATGTTCTCTGAAAACAAGATTGGTTATTGATTATTAGTCACTCAAAACTTGGCTTTTTTTTAGTGATGTTTAAATTTACATTCCTGTAGTCATTGTATATATTGATTTTCTGGTTTTGCTCACCTCACTCTGCATCAGTTCATACAAATCTTCCCAAGGCTCTCTAATTATTTTTAAACACCTATGATATTAATCCACCATGATATTCCATAACATCCATTTGCCACAGTGGACTAGCTGTTCCCTATTAGGTAGGCATCCACTTTGTTTCCTGTTCTTTGCTGACCACACACACACACATGCACACACACACACACACAGTACTGCTATAATCATAGCTAACACTTATATAGAACTTGAAGTTTTGCAAAGTGCTTTGCAATAACATTGGTTTTCTTATGAATCTACATAGATAAGTGATGGGCAAGAACATGGGTCTTTCTTCTGGGCAGTTCCTTGAGTGGACAGAGGAATGCTCTGGCTTGGCTATTTGGGGAATTTTTCTGCAATCATCATTCATTCTTGAGCCACCTTTTAATTGAACATAATAACATCAGTAATAACAGTAACAGTCACCATTAAAGGGAGGAAGGACCAAGTTCACTCCATTTCCTATGATGTAATGTCAGAAACATGCCCACTGATGGAAGTAGCGTCTATTCCCTGCGGGAATAACTTTCACAATTCAGTTCAAAGGTAGAAGCTATTTGGGCTCAAGCAGAGAAATAAATCACAGGCATCTTTTAAGCTTCCAGCAGAAAACACAAAAGGGCTAATAACAATTTGCCAAATACCCAAAGTGAATTCCTTTAGGAAGCTGCCTCATTTATGATTAGCCCAACTCCTAATTACACCCTACAGCTGGGAACTGCTTTGTTCTTTTCAGAGAGCTTCCTCAGTCAATATCTCTGGCTAATTATTGCACTAGCCCCATGGAGAAGGTGAGGGAGTGTAATGTGTCTGACATGATTGTCTTTGGGTTTTTCCATTTTATTTTTAGTCCAGATCTGTGATCTTTTCCATGTGGGGTTCTCAGTTTGCCAAGTTATATTGGCAACTCCTCTTTTGCTTAAAGTCTAAGAAAGGTGCAGGGGCAATCGAGAGACTCAGTACTTTGCCAGGGTCACCCAAGGGTTATTATTATTCATTGAGAGATGTTTTCAGAATTCAATTTGATTTTTATAAAGACTGGTGCTTTAATAACTCCCACTAGATATTTTCCTGCTTGGCTCTAGAGGGTAGAACTCCAAGCAATGCTGTTAGGTACAATTGGCACATCTTAGATGGCAGTAAGTGCTCCCCCTCTGGGATGGGCTGGCCCCAGAGGCAGTATGCTCCTCCTCCCTAGGAATCTTCAGGCCAAGGTGAAAGGACAGCTTGCCCTGTATGCCAGGTGGGAGAGTGGATTGACCAGTCACTGAGCTCCCTATTGATACTCACTTTCTGGAATTTGGGCCTGTTTCTGTCAGGTGAGGTGAGGCTGGGAATTCTGACTTTAATAAGGATTGTGTAGGCAGATGGGGAGACTAACTGGTTTGAATTGGAGCCAAGGTCTGTAGGTCTGTCTCATCCCCCTCTTAACCATATGAACCTCAGGAAAGAAGAATGGAAGATCACTACTGGTCCAAAGCTGTGCCTTCATGGGGATCCTAACAGATATGGATGCAGGAGTATCTAAACCATTCACACTCTGTCCTGCCCATCAGGATGGAAATCATAGGAGCAACAGAGGATGGGTATTAAGTTGGGAGAAACCCCAGAGATAGACTTTTGAGTAGGGGGTTCATTAAATGAGCGGACAAAAGTCCTTCTGGCCACTGGGATAGAGGGCAGGAAATATGGCACCTCTCATTTTTTCTTGAGAAAGCCAATAAACTGTGGTATAGTAGCCTCTGATTGGAAAGGAAAATAGATGGAAAAACTTTTCTTTAAAAAAATTGAATATAACTTTGCCTCAGTAGGTGCCATCTTCCTTTTGTTCCCTAAAATGATAGATGCCAGAAATTGGTGATTTGGGGTTGGCCACTGGGTCAATTCCTACTAATCATAATCATATCCTGCCTTCAACCCTTTAAAATCATCGATTTAGACATGTCACGGTGATTATGACACAGTAAGCACTTAGCAAAGTCTTTGACATTGATTCATTCATTCATGCCCAAATCATATTTCTTAAGATGCCAACATTGATAGGTAATATATTTTTTTACATCAATACCATGACTTGGTCACTCAATTATTATGAAAACTACCAAAAAATTCTCCTGTTCCTAACTCAAATAAGTGTTTTCAACTCAAATAAGCAAACATGTATTAAGTTCTGACAGTGTGACAAAGACTGGGGATTCAAAGACAAAGGCCCCATCATCATCCCAGCCTTCAGGTAGCTTACATTCTATCTGGGTGATACAGCATGTCTACAAGAGAGAAAATACAAAGCAACACAATACAATTTCATGAGAAAAACAGAATGAGTAAACCAAATAGTGGCATGTCAGAACAGTTCCGTGTTGGAGGGGCCTCCTCAGTCGGGCTTTGCAGGAAGATGAGTGTTCTGTGAGGTAGAGGCAAAGAGACAGTGCATGGTAAGCCTGGGGTACCCCTGGTGCAAAGGCTTGGAGATAGGAAATTGACTAACAGGCACAGGGAACAATGAGCTAGGTAATTTGTCAATAATGGAAAATGTGTGAAGGGGAGTCATGGGAAGTGAGTGTAGGAAAGAGGCAGTAACCAGACTGTGGAGGGATCCCATGGCTGAGAAGTTTCATGTAGCCTCACAGTAAAGGTCTTTGAGCAGGAAAGGAACGTGGTCAGCTCTGTATTTTAGAAACGTCACTCTGGCAGCTGTGTGGAGGATGCTTTAGGCAAGGGAGAAACCAAAGGCACAGACTTCAGTTAGGTTATTGCAATAATACTAACAGTGGCTAATGACAGCCTGCCCTAGGAAGGGAGCTATTTGAATGGAAAGAAAGGAATGGATGGGAGAGAGATTAGGAAGATTATCACTGGATCCCTGCCAAAAGTAGAAAATAATGATGTGGGCAAGATACGAGATGTGTCCAAAAAGGATAACAATATGGCAGCCTAAGTTCTGGCTATACTTCCCCCTGCCCACTCCTCATCCCCCATATTAGTGCTTCTGATTTACTCTGTAAATATTTTGAATGTATATAATCATTTGCACGCTGTCTCTCCCATTAGAATGTAAGCTTCTTGGGGGCAGGGCCAATGTTTGCCTTTCCTTGTCTCTCCCGTGCTTGGCACAATACTTATCCCATAGTTAGCACTTAATAGATGCAAGTTGATTGCTTGCTTGCTTAATTGAAGGTTCCCATGACTCCATTGGCCTTTCTTTATAGAAATATTCAACTGGACCCATTCATTCAGAAGAATGGTGGCTTGTACATTTATTTTTTAAAAGAGATTCCAAATGGCTTCTCAAGATGCTTTCTTTTTCTGTGCATGAATTGCATCTGGGCTTATGTGACGGCTCACATTGACAGAATCTAATAGGTAGAAGCCAGACAAGATTGTAGAAAGTAAGCAAGCTGCTCCCAATAAATAAAGGCACCACATATCTGTATACCATTCATGGGTCCTTGGTAACTTCAAGGCAACCTATGGATCTGATATACTGAGAGATAACATGCTTTTATAAAATGCATTCCAAGGAAATCCATTTCTTCTCCTGGGGGCAGACCTCTACAAATTATCTTTATGTCTGGGACATAGCATGATGTCATTCCTAACTGCCATTTGGGATCAATGTTAAAATCATGCGTTTCTGGAGGACGATGGAGCCAGAGCCTTGGGAAGGAAGTTGGTCAAATAGGCAAGTTGGGGCTAGGTTTGCTGAGTGCTGACAAACTCCCTGCATTGAAAGTTACACCAGCCCACTTCTGGTTTCCTTGGCTTGACATGTAAAGCCTACCATGTGCATGACTGGCCTTGCCCCTGTAAGTCTAGACTCCCAATTGAAGTGGGGCTGGTGATGGGGCCATGTTACCACCAGGGTCCTACTAAGAAAGGAATAGATGCGGTGGGGATTGGGGCATGGCTAGTATTTAAATTGGAGTAATGAGAATTTGGGGCAAACCATCCTATGTTTAGTCTTGCTTTGGACTAAGTTCAATGTAAGTGAGAGAATGCTCGGTGCTCTACGTCAGCTTCACAAGTGAAAAGGGAATGAATTATTAGAGGAAAAAATACCTGTAAAATTAAGGAAGGAAAGGCAGAAGGAAGGGAAATACATGAACGCTCTCTGACCCCTGAGAATCTTTGAGTGGGAAAGAACTTAAAAGAAGATGCGATTGAACAATGAGGGCAATACGATTCAGTGGAAAGAGCCTAGGCTTCAGAGTCAGAGAACCCGAGTTCAGATCTCACCTTAGGGTGCTTCCTTCTTCCTTTACCTTGCTTATTCTCACTGGATCTTGGGTTTCTCAGTTGTAAAATTTCTTTGTATGTCTAGAGGCTGAACACAACCTTCTCACTTTGCAGATGAGGACAGAAACTGAAATGTGAGTGACTTGCCCAAGGTCACACAGTAGCAAGTGGCAGAGGCAGGGTTTGGACTGATTGCTTCTGACTCCAGTGCTCCTTCTACCACATCCCTCTGTCTTACCTCAAGCACATGTCATCCTCAGGTGGTCTCCCATCCAAGTCCTGGTCAGCCCCGACTCTCCTTAGCTTCTAAAACAATCCTCAGATGCCAAATGGGGAGTCCAAAAAGCAATGGACTGGGAGGTTAGGGGATGGTAGCAAATGTTCATGTATTGGCCCTGACACTTATAAAGCAATGTGACCACCAGCAAATCATTAAATTCCTCTGAGTCTCAGTTTCTTTATCTGTCAAATGGGAACAATATTTTCATGGTAAAGTGAATTATGGCTATACCTCAGAGGATTGGATGGTCTGAATGCGATAGCATAAGGCAACAGATACACTGTCAAGATTGGAAAATGTGTTTCAAGAGTTTAGGGTGATGATACCACACTTATTTTGAGATATGGAGAATAATGATGAGAAGGAAGCTGGTGAGTCCCACACTGAGGGTAAGAACATTTAATGTTCTCATGGCAACACTTAACGTCAGACTGGAAGGCCAGCCCAAAGGGCAGGGTCATGTGCCATTGGTGAGTCTTGGGACAAATCCACCAAGGTTGAGGGGTGGGAGAAATGCAGCACAGATAATCCAAAACCCATTTTTATTTGCTTCTGAAATGCCTTTGCTGGTTTTGCAGAGTGATTCACCTGTGTGCTGATGCTTATAGTTTGAATGAAGAGAAGGCTTTACTTAAGTCTGCAACCTTTGGAATGAAGGAAAGTACCTGAAACACAGAAGAAGCAGTGAAAACAAAACAAACAAAACCCCGAATGTTTGATGCTTTAGCCCAATCCGTCCTCCCCACCCAGCCCAACCACTCATGTCTCCTCCTGGAGAATCCTACCTTGCCTTTACTTTAGAGATGCTTTTGTAAATTGGCATGTTTCTCTGATAGAGCATAAGGGCCTTTAGAGCTGGGACCTTACTCTTTGCCTCAGTTTCCCCGGTGCACACACAGTGCATCTTTAACGGATGCTTGCCAAATTGGATTGGTTTGAAGCCAGCCATGGATTAAAGCTTCACTGACAAAGGAGACAGTGGCATGTCTAGAGCTCGCAGTGCCTCTGAGACAACCTCGCTCTCAAACATCAGAGGCCTGGAGAGAAGCTCCCCTCATGCCCTCCACACTTAAAAAGTGTGTTGCCCCTGAAGTGGGTTTCCTAATTCTGTAGTGACAAGAATTTCCTTAGTCTGGAAGACTGAAATTACATTTTCTCTTTCCCTGCAGTGCAGAGTCAGTCACTTATTAACAAGTGATCAAATCCACGCTCTTTACCTGCTTCTGTCCATTGACCCCAATGAATGGGCTTGCCTTCTGAGCAATGTTGCCCCAGCACTTCTCTGCTCATCTCCATTATGGATCCTGGCTTCATTCAGGCATCCTTCCTTCACCTGTGGTTTCACATAGTTAGAGGGGTTGCATTTAACCTCCCTGTGGAAATTAATCTTTAAAAGGAAATTTTTTAAAAGCAGCCGCACAGAAAACACCTTCAGTGGTTAAAGTCCTCATATAGCACACAATACTACACTTGCACAGCATTGCACAAACATTCAGTTTGGTCCAACGTGCACTTATTTAGTTCCTACTGTGTGCCGGGCCCGGGGTGTATGAAGACAACTATGAAGCAGGTCCTGCCCGCGGTCAGGAAGACTCACCTCAAATCTGGTCTCAGACACTTTGTGACCCTGGGCAAGTCACTTGACTCTGGAATGAGGTGGAGAAGGAAATGGCAAACCACTCCAGCGTCTTTGCCACAACAACTCCATATGGGGTCATGAAGAGTCAGGCATGACTGAAGTAGCTGAACAACATGGTGCATGCACGTGCGCGTGTGCGCGCGCGCACACACACACACACGTAAATCCTAACATTCTTTACAAAGTCCAAAACAAACAGAATCATTAAGACGACCTCTGGTCTCAGACTTCAGTGGAACAGGCAGCTGCCTACTCCATAGAATTCAAAGACTCAATGGAGGACCATCTCCTATCCCCAAATCTTTTTCATGCTCTACCCAATCCTGTGGCTGAAAGGAAATCATGAGAGCACCTTCATTTGGAATAACTCACGGCGCCTCCTTCCTTCATGGCAACTCTTCCTTCCTGGGACAGAGTCTCATCCTAAACATCATTGGGGTCCATTCCACAAGCTTTGACAACAGGCCTATTAGGTGTTAGGTGCTATGTTAGGTGTTGGGATTGGGGAAGAGAGGGGGCTGAGCCTGTGATCTGATTCATGCAGAAAACTCTTAAAAAGGAAACTCCCTTTACCAATGAGGGTCATCAACTGTTTTATAGCTTAGATTGTTAGAAAGGGGCCCAAGGTACTGAGAGCAAACACCATTTGTTCACAGTCACACGGTCAGGGTGTGTAAGAGTCAGGATTTGAACCAAGGTCTTTCTGTCCCTGAAGCCTATCTCACACTACCAGAGATACAAAGACAAACATCAAATGACCCCTCACCTGCTCTGTCTTTTATTTTCTTCTTCAGCCACAACCTTCCAGTGGTTCATCTCCCATCTTTCATCCCCTGCCTTCCATATTCTCCATATTCCACCTTTCCATCCTCATTATCCCTTATATTTCTATATTGTGCACTCTGGCATCGATTACCCGATCTGGTCCTTACAACAATCCTATAAGGGTAGCAGGGCAGGTTTACAGGAGCCATGTTTCAGACAAGGACATTTCAGTTCCCAGAAGACATGATCTCCCCAAGGTCACCCCCAAAATTAGTGCCTGAGGCAAGACTAGTGTGAGTCCCAGGCCACTGACTGTCTTCATGATTTCCTCTCCAGTGGAGCCCCATGTGAATAATGATGTTCTTCTATTGGCTAGGAGTTTTGACAGGAAGGAGGAAGAGATGGATAGTTTGGGAGGGGGATCAGTGAGAGCACTGGAGTACAGGAGATAGAAGGTGGGTATCTAGGGGTAGCACACTTTGTTTGGGAAAGCCATTAGCCATAAAGAAAGAATCTCAGAAAGAGGAGTTTGGGAGTGTGTGAGGGTGGCAGAGTCTACCAAGCTCCCACCAAGTTCCTAACTTTTCCAGGGGCAGCCCTTGATCATATACCCCAACAAAAGCTTTAATGGAGAGATATTCAAGGCAAAAGTTATGGAAGTGGTGAAAGCCCCCTGATAATTGTCATGGGTCTTTCTTAGCCTCCAAGTTGGCAAAGGCTGGGGACATTTCTTTCCTTTGGCGCTCAGCTAAAAGCATGGTGGTGTTGCTATTGTCCAGGTCACCATCCCTGCTGCACCCTTTAGCCTCTTTGTATAGTATGGTGTGACTTCTGCATCCAAGATCCCCTCCTTGGGTGGGAAAAGAGCTACTGGCCAAAGATAATAAAAAGAATGGAAAATAAAATTCGTCAGAACCAAAGCTCGGCCTCTCTCTTGTTCATTTCCCTTTATTCCCTTTCACACGCTCTCTGTTGTTGTTAGACTGGCCTGCCAACTTCTCTTGGCACATGATCTTCCACCTCCTCCTAACCTGTCTTTGTACCAGTGACCTCCCCACCTGCAGTGCACACCCTCTTCACCTCTGCCTTGAAGAATCTTGGCTTTCTTTGAAGCTGAGGTTGGGTGCCACCTCTTAGAAGGTGCTTTTTCCCTTGTGGCTTAAGATCCTGCCTTATTGGCATTAAATTTTAATGCTTTGTACTCATAGATCTATCTATCTCTGTCCACTCCTTTGTCCATCTGTCTATTTATCTATCAATTGATCCATAAGTCCACTTGTCCATTTGTCTACCTCTGCTTATCCATTTGTCCATCTATGTATTGATCCATAAGTCCACCTGTCCATTTGTCTATCCGCTTGTTCATCCATTCCTCTATAGACATATATGTCATCTACATAGATCTGTGTACATACACATGTATGTATATATGTGTGTGTACACATTCCTTAGGGTCAAGAACCTTAAATCCATAAGGGGGTTGAGGTCTCTTTATGCTTTTGTGTTCTGGGCACCTAGCACAGCGCTCAGCACATGGACGCCTTATTAACTTAAATAGTCACCTAATAAAGGAACAGCCGATTGAATTAAAATGCCATGGTCTTTGTGAAACTATTTCAGAATTGCTAGCGTGTAATTATCCAATCCAATGCATTGCTAAGGTTTGGGGGGGAGGCTAAAACTTTACCAAGATTTCTCAGAATTTGCCCATTAACTTCATGGTGAGGCCAAGTCTATAGTGTGGAACCACTAGTCTTTAGCCCTAACCAGAAGATTTTATGGTAAGAAGTCAAGCACTCCCAGATCACTTCAGTAGCTCTGTGGTGTTGTGTATGGATCTACATGTGTCTTACTACACGAAGAGGGTGAAAAAGGGAGCAACGGTTTGAGGGAAATGGCTGAGGGTCTTAGTGAATCGTTAAGCCTCAGAAGTGTTGGGCCCGTCAGGTAGAAGGGCAGCCCAAAAGGCTGAAGCTAGGGTAAAGCTAGAGGGGTATAGCTACCTTAATAAAGCTTTTAAGGGGACTGGGAAAAGCTTCATGCAGAAGGGGGTTTTAGCAGGAACTTGAAGGAAGGCAAGGAAACCAGGAGGCAGAGATGAGGAAGAAGACTTTTCCAGGCATGGGGCATAAAATGCCCAGTACAAAGATGGAGGATCTTGTGCAAGGACCAGCAAGAGGCCAGTGCCCTTGAATCCCAGAGTAAGGAAAGAAAGGGAGGTGTAAGAAGATGGGGAGGAATGGAAGAGACCAGCTTATGAAGGACTTGAAAAGCCAAACAAAGCATTTACATTTGATCCTGGAGGTAATGGGGAGCCATTGCAGTTTAATGCCTAGGAAGATGACATGCTCAGAACACATCAGGAACATTGTGTTCAGTTCCTGATGCTACCATTTATTAGAACACTGATGGACTGTTGTGTATCTAAAGGTGGAGGGTCCAGTGGGGTTTCCAGATTCTTGCCTCCCCAAATTCTTCTCAGACCTGAGGTCCCTGTGTCTGATAGCTTACCAGTAGCAGGTTGAAAATCAATAGACCCGGGGCAGCTAGGTGGTGCAGTAGATAGAGCACTGGCTCTGGATTCAGGAGGGCCTGAGTTCAAATCCGGCCTCAGACACTTACTAGCTGTGTGGCACTGGGCAAGTCACTTAATCCCAATTACCATGCAAAAAAAAAAATCAATAGACCCAGATCCCTTAAAATTGTCCAAACTCTAGAGGCTTCCTCAGCCTGGGCCCCAAGAGCTTCTCCTCTCTGGCTTCCCCTCCCTGGCACTAGGAAACAAGTGTCTCTTGGATCTGCCAGTAGGTTCTGAGCTGCCTCCCAGGTCTGCTTTCTCCACTGCATGGCAGGCATATCCACGGAACAACACCTGAGTGACACCATTCCCCGTGGTCCACTTCTCCAACCAAAGCAAAGCTGCATGAGGGTTGTGTGTATTGGCCCATCCAAAGATGATGGGCTCCTAGGATTTCTCTCAAGCCAGCCTGGTGAAGGATGATGAATTAGAGACTCTTAGAAGAGCACCGACTGATGCGTTCCCAACCCAACATCCTGAGAATTCCAATTTTTGAAGAACTCTTTCAAGAGGTAAATGAAAGTCTTGATAGCTCTCGTAATGAAAATATGCATTCTTCTTTGTCTGACGGCCACATTAGGTTCATTTGTGACCTGCCCAAACCAAGGAGCAGGTTCTGGGATGGTACATCCAAGCCTCCAAACCCGATCCTGCTTCTCCACACTTAGAACTTGTGACCAGAAAGGGCATGGAGGGGCTCTGCCAGAGCTTCCATGGATAGGCCAGGGAAAGTTAGCTCTTTGGTTTGGCCAGGGCACATCTAAGAATGGGATTTTCATGGAGCAGCCAGGAACTGTGGGTGCTCAAGGAAAAGAGAGAGGCCTCATGGTGAACCTAAAATGGACTGCGTGCTGCCTCTCAGGAGAATCCATTGGGCCACGCGGAAAGTACTGTTCGAATGGAAAGCCAGCTGCTGCGTATCCGAGCATTTAACGTCATTATTGACTCCCTTGCTTTCTCATCCTCTCTCTTTGCCATCTTGGTCAAGACAAAGAGGCCATTGTGCCCAAAGAGGACCACCAGAACTAAATTAAACATTCAATGAGCTTTAATTAATTGTATTAAGGTTGAGCAATTCCCTTTGCTTGGAAAAGAATGAAATACTGAATTTACTCTGTATGTGGTACGTATCCCCCAGTATTGAACTAAACCACCGTGATACAATCACTCACTTAACAGAGACCGGGGGCCTCAGCCCAGGAACTAATTAGCCACTCTTTCTCTATATATAGCTATCTTCACCACCAGGCCCATCTGGAAGTTGTTACCTCCCAAATTCTTTCCATCTACTTTTTTTTTCCAAACCGATCATTACAGCCATGATTTTTTTTAAAGTTACGTGACTTCCTACTCTTAGATTCTCCAACGTTATCTCAATCACAGCCCAGTTTGCCTGGTTTATTCACTCTCTGTTTGATTTTCAAGAGGCACACCTCTTTTTATGTGCTTTTCTCAGTGGCAGAAAAAAAAAATGTTTGTGCAAAAACCCAGGCGGAAGCAGGAATCCTTGCCAAGGGGTTTGGGCTAACCTCTGTTGGTGAGGGTCCCATTAGACGTGTCTCTAAAATTTTGTAGCAGTTTGGCTGTGTGGCCTCCTCTGTGGGTAAGGAGCACATGGGAAACCCTTATTCGAGACAAAGGTCTTGGGTTTTAGAGATGTTATCCTACCTGGGTCCTCACCCCAGTTCTGTTCCTTACCACCTATATAAGCTGGGGGTAAATCACTTCCCTCTTTGGGGCCTCATATTCTTCATCTGTACAGCAAAGTGTTTGGACTGACCTCTGAGGTCTCTTCCAGCCCTGAATCAATGATTCTGTGGTCTAAAGACTTACCTTAGTCTTGTTCTTGGGAATGCTTGCATTTTTGGTTCCTATTGTAAGTGATGGGGATAGAAAATCAGAAAGAAAACACCTTCTGTACTCAAGGAACACCTAGGAAGTAGCTAATGGACCCTGAAACCAAGACATTCCCCGAAACAAAGCCCTTTGCAGCCTGGCCCCAGCCTTTCAAGGCTCATTAAATATTATTCTCCTACATGTATTCTCCGTTCTTGTCCAACTGTAGGCATCCAGGTCAGGTAGTGGATAGAGCATAAGGCTTGGAGTAAAGAAGACAATCCCTAGCTATGTGACCCTGGACAAGTCACTTAATTTCTCTATGCCTCAGTCTCCTCATCTGTAAATTAGGGATGATAATAGCACCTTCTTCAACAAGGCTGTTGTGAGAATCAAATAACTTTAACATATGTAAAGTACTTTGCAAACCTTAAAGTGATTTAATAATAATAATAATTTGCTACTTGGACTATTTGCCATGCTTGGCATTTTCTTTCCTCCTATTCAACAGCATTTTCCAGGTTTAAAATTCACTAGACTACAATGCACTAGATTCCTTTGAATTTCAGTCTTGGTTTGATTCAAGGGCCTTTTCTAGAAGATCTTTCCTGAGGTCCTCAATTGTTAGTGTCCCTCCCATAGGATATCTGAACTACTTTGTGTGGCCTTTAGGAATCTGGAAGTCCTCCTCCCCATTCCCAGTCACACTGATGAGGCAGGTCCCCAGAGGACTGTTATCTATCCCTCCTCCTTGAGGTCCTAGGGGCACCCCAAAGAGTAGCAGAGGTCTCCTACTGCCATCAGTTTGAGCCTCTTCCTGGGGTGTGTTCTCAACTGTGAGTATCTATCTCACTGTGCTTAATGATGGCTCATTTGGCCTTCAGCTCCTGGACTATGGCCACATAGACCTTCTGATCTTTCAGAGCTCACAAGGCCCCAGACATCTCCAATATTCCTTCACCCCAAAACAGGAAGGAATAGATAACAATAGAGATAGAAAGGCCACCTGGAAGGGCTATTCACTAATGGACTCATGGGTCAGATCAGGCCCATGGGTTAGAAACTTTTGAAGATTTTACTTATAGCTTTGATGGAGCCCAGGAAAAGGGGGTATTTTGTGTTCATTTTTTGGACCCATCCCAGCTCTGGCTCAGCTGCCCTTCAGATGGGCTCTTCTATCCCACAAAGTAAGCACACAGGACATATCTTTAAAATACTGTGCATGCTCCAAAATCCATGTTGGGGGGGGTGGCAGGAAGCAGGATAGATGGCCATGGGAGCTCATGAAAGGGCTGCGCTCTCATTGGCCTGTCTCCCTTATCCCTGTTATGTGTAAATACATATCTGTAGCTCTGTATATACACATACACACACATATAAGTATCTGGGCCCACACGTTATATTTACTTCTCTGTGTATAGGTTACACCTCCCTCCCCACAGAAGTTCTTTGAGGGAAGGAACTCATACTCTTTTACATTTGTCTTTGTGTCCTATTCACCCAGGGTGATGCCTAGCTCATAGCAGGAGCTGCTTGTGGAATGGTTGGATTATGCAAAGGGGCATTTGAAAGCCCCTTAGTCATGCAGTGCACAAGCTAACAGTCAGTCACTCAGTTCATAAGCATTTATTTAGTGCTCATTATGTGCCAAATCTCTTTCAAAGTGCTAGGGATACAATGAAAGGCAAAAAGCTAGTCTCTTTCCTCAAGACCCTTGTATTCGTTTCTTTTTTCTTTTGAACTTTTTTTTAAAGTAATAAACATTTTTTTTATTTATAGTTTGGGGTTCCCTCCCTCTCCTCTCCCTTCCCTGAGGTGGTAAGCAATTATGTATAAGTTATCCATGTATTATTATGTAAAATATGACCCTATTAGTCATTTTGTACAAAACTTGAATAAAAGAATAAAAGAAAAAATGAAAGAAAGTGAAAAATAGCCTGCTTCAGTCTGTGTTCCATCAATTCCATCAGTTCTTTCTCTGGAGGTGGACTATGTGCTTCATCAATAGTCCTTTGGAATTATCTTGGATCATTGTATTGTTGAGAATAGTTAAGTCATTGACTGTTTTTCATCAAACAATATTGTGTCTCTGTGCACAACATTCTGGTTCTGCTCACTTCACTGTCCATCAGTTCATACAACTCTTTCCAGGCCTTTCTGAAATGATCCTGCTTGTCATTTCTTATAGCACAGTAATATTCCATCACCATCATATACCACAGTTTGTTTAGCCATTCCCCAATGGATTGGGTATCCCTTTGCTTTCCAATTCTTAGCTACCACAAAAAGAGCTGCTAGGAATATTTTTGTACAAATAGGTCTTTTTTCTCTTTGGGGGGGGATAAGACCCTTATATTCTAATGTAGAGATTACAAGGAAATAACTAGGTGCATATAAGATCTATCTTTCTATCTATCATCTATCCATCTCTATATCTATCAATCATCTATCTCTGGCTCTATCATCTACCAATATCAATAATCTATCTCTATCTCTCATTTACCTATCTTCTATCTATGTATGTATCTATCTATCATGGGTGGAAGGTCATCTCAGACAGAAAGGTATTAGTAGCTAGAATACAACCAGCAAAAAAAAAAAAAAAACCTGAAAAAAGAAAGATTTTGACCGAGTCTTGAAGGAAGCCAGGAGAGCTAAGAAATAGGAGTGGGGGACAGGCATTGTCCAGGCATGGACATGCACAGCCAGTGCAAAGGCTCAGAGATGGGAGATTTGTGCTGTTTCAGTATACTTGTATGGCTGGAGTAAAAGTTGACAGGAAGGAGCCAGGCTCTGAGGATGCTAGGCTTCAATGTTAAATGCCTAACAGAGGAGTACCAAAAGATGCGGAATAATGCAAGAAATCTTGGGTTACAGTAGTAAAAAATCACTGAAAATAAGAAATCCTTTTGATATTAGCCATGAACTCACTTTAACTGTATCAATACTGAGTTGCAGTTTATTTCTGGCTAATGTAGACGCTCGGTGATCCCCATTCCTCTGGCTCTCTTAGAGGGAGATGTTTCCTTCTCCTCTACTTCCTCTTCCTCTCCAAATTAATTGAGAAGTATCTTAAATGTTCCAGATTCCATCATGTCCTTGACCTGTAGCTTCCTGTCACCCTGATGTCTGTTGTGCCTCCAGAGACCCACCTTTCCCAGCATATGCTACTTGTAGGTTTGCTTAGAATGAAAAAGTTCTGGGCGCTCACCCCATAATGACTTCTCATTTTTATGAGGCTTGACTCCATTATTTGAGCCCGGAAGATTGGGCTCTCCTCCAAGAAAATAAATGTCTCTTTTTTTCCTTAGTACAGTATCTTTCCTTTCTCTTACCCTGTTGCTTCCAGACCATTGTCTTCCTCCCAAATAGAGGAAAACCACAATGTGGGATTGGGGTGAAGGGAATAAGATGCTACTCTCCTGTTGAACAGCTCTTCTTAATTGGAATATTCTACACATGCAACGAGTGGGTTTCAGTGTTCAAAATTTGGTGGGGTGGGCAGGAGCTTCTCCATGAAGTAGCAGCGATATAGCACAGATTTCCCAGAGGGAAGTCAGTTTCATGGATGTTCCAACCTAATAATCGGCTTTTTGAGGATTGGAGCTTTCCTTTCCCTATCCTGGGAGGATCATCTTTTTTGTTTTGTTTTTTTTCAATGAAAAAAACATTCCCAGAATTTGCATTTCTAGCACATTTTTCCCTGTGGTCAATTTTTAATTTGTCATTCCATTGGGCCACCCACCCTTTCTTCCATGCCTTTCAGTCTACATCATGAGTAATATCTTGACCTATGGTGGAAAGAGCATAGGGTTGGGGACGGAAAGGCCTTGCATGAATCTGTTCCTAGGCCATTGTTTACCATTCAAAAGACACTTTGCATCTCACAGGTCTTGTGGGTTTTTTTTTTTGTTTTATGTTTTTTCTCTTATATGCCTTGGAGTTATTCTGTGTCAGAATAGCCTCGTTGGATCTCCTTGATGCCCAATGCGATGGATTAGGCAGAAAATCAGTTGTCAAAAAGTCACTTAATTGTTCATAACCTTTGACTTAGAGATTCCACTGCTGGGTCATACTCTTTGACCCCAAGGAGGTTAAAGGAAGAAAGGTCCTCATAAAGACCAAAATATTCAGAGTAATTGTTTATGGCACCCAAGGAACCAGAAATCAAGTGGTTGCCCATTGACTGGAGAATGACCAAACAAATTGTAGTATGTGAGTATAATAGAAAGTTATAGTACCATAAGTAGCAATTAATAAGCAATTTATAGAAACATGGGAAGGATTGTGTGAATTGACAAAGGGAAAAATAATCAGAACCAAGAATATCATATGAACAAAATTACATTAACAAAAACCTCACAAATATGATGGCAAATGTATAATTGTCATGTCCAACTATGGTTGTGGAGAAGAGATGGGAAGTGCACCTCCCTCCTCTCCTTTGAAGAGTGGGAGCTATGGGTACAGAATGTTGTATATGCTGCCAGAAGAACTTGATAGGTTGTGGGGGTTTGTTTCTTGCTTAACCATTTTTCTTGGTTATACAGAAAGGCTTTCTGGGTAGGTGAGTCGGGGTATATGTGGAAATAACTATGAGGCAAAAACAACAGACAGCAGTAAAACATAATTTTTTTAGAATCAGCTGTTAAGTTAACAAAGCAAAACATTGAATGCAAAAAAAGCCAAAATGAATTGAATCAATGACCATTCATCCATGTGATGCACGGTTCAGTTTGTTTCATGGTAAAAGGAAAAGGTTCTATTATTTCCACCAGGAGGCAGGTTTATTTATTCACTTCCCCAAGGAGATAGTGCAAGAAGGAAGCCCAGCTGTTTGCTTGATTCCTCAGGATCCCCTGTTGACATCCACTGAGCATTCTCTAGGTACCTGATATGACAACCTTTCTCTCTGAGTGTCTCTCTCTGTGTCTATTTCCTCCTTAATTTTTCATCCACAAAGCAGCATTTAAATTTCTTTATTGTACTTCCATAAAAAGTACCTTTTACAATGTTCTTATGATACAAAGATAATTCATTCTGGGAACCAAGATTATTCCTTCCAAAATAGAAATAATTAGAGTCTTTGTCATTGTTCAACAAGGCCTGACTGGGAAGATTGTTCATGTTGTGATATTAAGCAGCTGTGTGTGTAAAAGGATTGAAAAATGATAGTTGCTCAGACATTCTACTTCCTAGGTTGTATTAGTGAGGAAAGGAGCCTATGATGTTTATTTTTTTTTCCTTTTAGAAAAAAAAATGCTGTTTTTCACCATTGTCATAATAATACCCTTTCTATATGACCCTACTATAGAAGAAAATAATTAAGGAAAACAAGCCGACTTATCACCTAAGCTGACAATGAATGTAGTATTCTCCACTTGCAGTTCATCACTTCTATGTTGAGAAGAGGAATGCCCTTTGTCTTGTTGGTAGTGGAATCAAGACTGATCATTACATTAATCTGACTTCTATTGTCTTTAAGGGTGTTTTCCTTTAAATTATTGTTTCCATTTTGACAATTTCTCACTCAGTTCCACTTCCTCCATTTTATATCAGTTCCGATAAGTATTTCCAAGTTCCTCCAGTTTCTTGATGTTCATTGATTTCTTACAACTCCATAACATCCCATCAGTAATCTGCCACAATTTGTCGAGCCATTCTCCAATCAATGGGCACTCAACTTGTGGCCTCTTAGCTTATCCTTCTGAAAGCAGTCTTCACACTCTTTTGGTGAAGCAATGTGTCAATCCCAGGGTCAGTGGTTGCCAGAACAGCCAACAGGACAAGCTCAAGGCAAGTCAGCAGTGGGCGATTTAGGCTTTTCTGGTTTGATTTTACAGACCCCCTCAAAACTTGATGTCTATGCACTTTGCCACGTAGTGGGAGGCCAGTAGTTTCAAGCTACTGGACAATGAGGATGATTCAGCAAAAGTCAAGATGGCATGACAAGGCCAAAGACAGGATGTTACTTTCTCCTCCTTCATTGCCCAATTCCACCCATTTTGCATTGAGTGAGATGGTCATTTAAAAAAAAAATGAACATCTAAATATTCTTTTAGGAACTGAAAAGTCCATCCAAGTTCATTACTTCTGCCCACACCTACCAAAGATAATTGCGTGCTTCTTTACAAGTCTCCACAACCCACAGCTAACCTTCTGGAGATATGGAGAAATGCCTTTCAAACCTTTTGAGTTAATACTGAGGCTTAAAGGGATAGTGCTTCCTGGATTTAAATTGGGTTTAAGTCTTTGTGCTGCTGACAGGGCATAAAATGGGCAGGTAATCACTGGCACAGTGTGTCATCCCTTTTCACTCCTCCCCTTGTGAAGCAAACTTTAAGTTATTGACATTTTTAAAAAAAATCAATTCTTTTAAATGATGCAAAATTACAACCGTTTTCTCTTGGCCTGATTTTACCGGAAAGACTTGGTTTCCATGGTGATAGAAAAATGCATTAGCTATGCACTAAAGGAAACATGTTAAACAAGTCTCCATTCTTACCAACACTTAGAATTTTTTTTCTATGAGGCATTAAATGAACCGTGTTAAATTTTAATGAGGGCTTCTGAGCAGTGAACTATGGTAGCCTCAAACAGCAACTTCCCTGTCCTGTCAGTAGCACCACCAGTCACTGGGTTACCCTTCCAGGGACATGGGATCATATAATTCAAGCTGAAGTCATCTATTTCCCTCTCATTTTACAGAAGAGGAAACTGAGGCCAGAAAAGTCATATAATCATAAATTCAGAGCTGGAAGAGATTTTAGAAGCCATCTAATCCCTTCATGTTACAGATACAGAAACTGAGTTAGAGAGAGGTCATAGGGTCATAGATTTAGAGTGGCCTTTCAATAAATACTTGACCCAAAACTAAATTATGGCCCTAGCCTTGACATTGTTCAACTTTTAGAGCCTAATAATTGCCAGGGTCTCTTTTGCTCCATTATTACTTTTACAGAATTGTTATGGCAAATCAACTTATGACATCAATAGATCTAAGCTCTTAGGGTATCAGAGAATTAAATTCAACTCACCAGGATTGCTTGAGTGCCTACTGTATTCCAGTATTGGGGACACAAAAGCAAAAGAATGAATGAATGAATGAATGAATGAATGAATGAATGAATGAATGAAACCATTACAGTCTTCTAGGGCAAGAACCTTAGTGATCAACCAGCTCAAGCCTCTCTCATTTCACAGATGAGGAAACTGAGACTCAAAGAGAGGCAAGGACTTCCCCAAGATAATGAAGACGTAGGGTTTGGGGTGATAGTACCAAAAGGAAACTAAGATCATCTGGTCCAACCACCCCATTTTGTGGTTGAGAAAAAAAGGGGCACCAGCAAGAGGAATTGGTTTGTCCAGTCTTCCAGGTAGTGTCAGATGGAAAATTCAAATCCAAATCCCCTGCCTCCAAGTTTAGAACTCTGTTCACTCTGACTCTTTGTTTCTGGTCTCCATACAATATGTTCTAGGAGCTGGAATCATGGTGGCTTGGAAGCCATGAAGTATTAAGTGTTATACTGCCTTGGGGGCATGAGTAGGGGGTGGGGGGGGTAGCATGGCTATTCTCCTTTAAAGGGAACAGAAGGAGAGGAGTGAATTTGGGGCAGAGGGAAGAAGAAAGAACCTGAGGAGTATATACTCTGGACACTGCCCCTCTGGGAGTCTTGTAGGGAAAGGTTTAGGCTTAAAGGGCAAGGGGTGAGGAGGCAGCTAGGTGGCACAGTGGATAGAGCACCAGCTCTGGATTCAGGAGGACCTGAGGTCAAATCTGGCCTCAGACACTGGACACGTACTAGCCGTGTGACCCTGGGCAAGTCACTTAACCCTCATTGCCCCCCCCAAAAAAAAGGACAAGGGGGAAGCAGGGCTGGGGCTAATCCAGGCTCACAGATATCTCTTCTGATCCATTTTGTGCCACCTTTATCAAGTACCCAGAAATGCCTAAAACAGAATGACCTTCAGGTCTAGCCTTAGGCAAAGTGTGATTTCAAGACAAGAAAGACATCCTTTCTACACCCACCCCCCCTTCAAAGACTGAACTGAACTGAAAGCATCTTTTCTGAATATCAATATCCAGTCACCATGAATTTATCCCTATGTTTCTGGATGCTTGCTGACCATCTTCACTGATGTCCCATCAGCTTTCTGAACATATTCTAGATGCCCCATCAGCATCTTCACAAAAAGAGCCATCATCTTTCCCACTTTCTCAGACTTCTTTTTTACTAACCAAGGTATCACCATTTTCTTAGTCACCTAGGTTTTCAACCTTGGAGTTATCTTTGACCCTTTCCTCTACTTCATTCTCTCCCCTGACTCCATTCAATGAGTCACTAGGTCTTGTGTTTTCCTCCACAAAAATATTTTCTACCTCTCCCCTGCTCTCACTCAGTGGTCATTACCCAATGAAGTCTTTATCACCTCTCACCTGGATTATTATGATAGTTTCCTAACTGGTCTTCTTCTAATCATATCCCATTCCTTCCTTGAACTGATCCTCCACAGACCAACCAAATTGATATTACTAAATTAGGGGTCTGACTGGGTCACTCTTTTGCTCAAGAAGCCTCAGTGACTCCCTCTTGCTTCAAGGATAAACTATAAAATCCATTATTTGACATTTAGCAGTTTTTGCAATCTGGCTCTGACTTATATATTTCCAGACTGATTGGATAAAGCACCAGGCCTGGAGTGAGGAAGACTCATCTTTCTGAGTTCAAATCTGGCTTCAGACACTTACTAGTTGTGTGACCCTGGGAAAAGTCACTTAATCCAGTTTGCCTCAGTTTCCTCATGTATAAAATGAGCTGGAAAAGGAAATGGTAAACCACTCCAGAATCTTTGCCAAGAAAACCTCAAATGTAATCACAAAGAGTCATATGGGACTGAAACAACTGAAGAACAACCACAAAAACTTAAAGTGTCAGAAAGATTAAAGACTAAAACAATTTACAATCTCAGAAAATTGTCTGGATCCGTGAGAGTTTAAAGTAGTTGCCCAGGATTATATAGCCAGTATGTATCAGAGACAGGATATGAACCCAGATCTTCCTGGCACATAGTAGGTACATTATAAATGCCTGATAAGGAACATTTGTGTATCACTTTAAATATTACCAAGCATCCCCATTTGTGGCAGCTTAACACAGTAGTGCCTGGCACAGAGTAGATATTTAATAAATGCTTGTTAACTGACTTTATGTACACTATCTCCTTGGTGGTTTATACTAGCTCAGCTTAGTTGGTCTATCAGGTATGATGAGAAAACCAGACCAGGAAGGTCAAGTGTCACAAGATTTGAATCCAGGTCTTCCTTACTCCCATGGGAACTGGATATAAGGTGGGGAGGAATTCTGTTTAAGAGTGGGGAGAACTGAGGACATTGTCAAGGAGGGAGGAAGGAATGAGAGGTGGAGGGAGGATTGGGATTTGCAACAGAAAGACACTGGTGAGAGACTAGGATGATGGTACTAAGAGTCTGGAGAAGTAAAAGAGCTGAATTGATGGGCAAAGTGTATCAAAGAACTACCATTTTTTCGGTGAAGTAGGAGGTCAGGTATCTGTGCTAAGCTAGGAGTGAGGGTGCAGATAAGGGCTTGAGAGAATAGCAGAGGTTCCTAACAGTGGCTATGAGAAATAAACCAAGGGGTCCATTGAAGTAGGATAAAAGGAGTACCAAGCATCAGTGAGGACCCAACTGATATGGGTCGAGTGCTGGGGGAATCTGAGGCAGTGGTTTGTGGAGTCTGGAGTGAATAAGTAACATAACTCAGCCAAAATGTTTCTAATCAGGCTGATAAAAACGAATGCATAAATGAATGAATGAACAAATAAAAATCAAAAGAGGTACGGTACGCATGTGTGTGATGGGGGTGGGGGGAGGGCATGCCATTTCCTCTTTGCTCAGTTGCCTTGCTGTAGAATCCGGTTACCATTTGGTGCAGGGTGTCAACTATATGGCATCCAGCAGGGGAAGAGATAAAAATCTATGGTCTCTCTTTAAGGGGCTGGTTTCGCCTTTGTTCCCTATCACCTCTCAGGAGACGACTTCCCTCAGGGAACAGTTTGTCCTCTTTAAAAGGAGTGGCTGGTTTTCCTCTCCCCTCCCCCACCCAGCTGGGTCTCCAGAAAGGTCAAGGAGCTCACAGCTTAGTTTACTGCACCCCCCCCCAGTCAGCCCCATTTGGGAGCCTGGCCTTCCAGGGTCTGGAGAGGAGTTATCGTCTCCATCAGTGCATAGGAGAGAAAAGGGGTTTCAAAGGCCAGAGCAAAGGTAGGCTGGGATGACCCATTTATACCTAAGGAAAGGATTTAAGTTTGTAGGGCAAGAGTTGAAACTGTGATTGGGGGGTGGGGTGGAGGGTTGGAGGGCCTGGTGACTTGGATGGGGGGGCGGGGGGGGGGCAGTATGTCCTGGCCCCACAAGATACAATCATTGTAAAAGGTAATAAACTCTTGTCAGGCTATTTGTTAAGCCCCATTGGTAGTGGTTCTGGCCTAGTAAAGGCATCTTAATTGACCTAAAGACAACAGTTATGTAATAAATATCTAGAATTTATGGCCTGGGAAAGCAGAGTCGGCTTCTATCACTGACTCTGCCTAGAAAGGTCCAGGCAATGCAAGAGAGCTAATGCTGCCAGCTGGAAGGCTCTGATGAGCTCATATTCTATAGCAGATGTAGGGTCAAGCTGGATGGGGGCTCTTTCAAGTTCTGGGTACTGAGGAGTCAAGGGTGATGGGCAAACCAAGGGGTGGGAAACCACCCAGTCTCCCCTCTGCAGCTGTCATTTTATTGGGCTTGTAAAGTCCCACATTCACTGGGGACAAATCCAAGACCATATACCTGTGAAGAAGAGAGCCTTGTGAATTACGGCTGAGGGAGGGGCCCGGCGATGGTCCTGGGATGCAGCCTTGGCTGCGCACCACCCTAAATAGGGCAAATGCTTTCTAGAGAGAATCAAGTTGTTTGCAAAGAAGAAGAAGCCTATGGGAGTTGAAGGAAACATGAAGCTACTGATCTGTGAAGTTGGGGACTTCACACTACATGGCATCTGATTGCTAGGAATCCAAGAGTCTTTAGAAATGAATACATATGAATTTGATTTATTTTCAAATAAGAAAACAATTAAATTGGAATCATAGGCTTTCAAGTCCCATTGGGAATTATTCCCAAGAAATCCAAGCAGTAATCCATTTAAAGTCATAAATAGTTTTGTGGGGTTTTTTAATCAGTAAATTAATTGAAATTGAAAATAATCAATCAGAATAAATATAAACAGTACTAGGTTTAAGGAACCAATGTTGGAAGTCAGTGTGAACAATGAAAAAACAAATAAAAGAGGTCCTGGTTTTGGAATTCATGTACCTGGGCTAAATCCAGGCTCTGCCATTGGACTCCTAGACAATATAATAAATGGAGTGTTGGAATTGGAATTGGAGTCTGTTGACTTGGGTTCAGATCCTGTTCCTAACACTAACCATCTGTGTGACCTTGGGCAAGTGACTTCATCTCTCTGGCCTTGGGAGGAGACTGAACCAGACGATCAATAAGATTCCTTCCAGTTCCAACTCATTTGTTCAGTTGTGTTCAGTCACGTCCAACTCTTTTTGATTCCATTTGGGGTTTTCTTGGCAGAGATACTAGAGAGGGATCAATAAATAAACAGCATTCATTAAGCTCTTCCTCTAGAGAGGCACCATCCTAGGCACCTGGGAAACAAAGAGAAAAATGAAATAAAGAGACTTGTAGAGGTCACTGCTTAGAGGCCCAAAGAGGTGGTCACTTGTCAGAGATCACACAGGATTCAAACCCAAGGTTCTTTCCATGGAGAATCCTTGCCCTGGAAGGAATCCTTTCTTCATCTCTCTAGTCTTAACTTTCCTCATTTGCAAAAATGAGACTGTTAGACCAATGAGATTCTTGCTAAGAGTTCTTTCTTTCTTTCCTTTTTCCCTGTTATGACCTTTGGTTTCCTCATCCATACAATGAAAGTGTTGACTCGATGCCATCCTGCATTTCTCCCAGCTGTAGCTCCTGTGACTGGATGGAGCAAACTTGTAAGATTAAAAATAGATATATTCCAAGGGAAGGGAAAGAGCAGAAGTGAATTTGCATCCACTGGTCAGCCAAGTAACTGATTGCCCAGTGACTCTAATATCCATGTATGGAAGAGGGATTCAGTCATCTCTGAGCTGAAAGGCAGAAATCCGATCTAATCCCACCTAGCCGACTTTCAAAGTAGAGCTGTCATTTTGCAGGACAAGAGGAGCCCAAGCTATCTTTGTAGTGCCAAAGTCTGTTGAAGTCAGGGAGATTTCTTGACTGAATTTGGGGGCTAGCCTTCAAAGTTTCCTCCAATTGAAACCTGCAGAAAAGCTGGGCCTTTGAACAGGCCAAATGATGCCGAGCCTGGCTTAAATTGGTTTTAGCTTTTCCTCAGTCTTGTAATGGAAAAAACAAAGATCTAAATGTTGAGAGGAACTGGAGGCTCCTTTGAGGGATCATTGAAAAGGGAAGTCCTGTGGCATGCAGGAATCTGGTTTCTCTTGGGGAAACTCACATACTCACTCATAAGGAGCTTACATTCTGATAGGGGAGACCACAAATACACAGATACATAAAGATGGCATAAGTACAAAGCTAATGAACACAGCATCATTAAATGAGAGGCAGTTGCGGAAAGAAGGGACAAATAGATGAGGAGATAGGGGGCGGGGAAGGACTAAGCATTTCTAGAGTCTTCCCCATGTGCCAGGCACAATGCAATATCACCTGATTTGATCAAGGTCAAGACAAGGAAAAATTCTTAGAGAAAGTTGTTCTTAAACTGAGTCTTGAAGGAATAGAGGGATCCTCTGAGGCAGAGGTGAGATTGGAGAGCACCCTAGGCATGTGGGACACCCAATGCAAGGGGAAGGAGAGGAGAAACTGTGAGAAACAGAGGGAAGGCCAGGAATGTGATGAAACTGGGAGATAGTTGGGGCCAAGTTGTAAAGGGCTTGAAGCAGCAAGCAAAGGAGTTAATATTTTATCTTAGAAGCAATAGCATTTCTCAGGGAAAGACTGAGTTCCATGAGCAGAGTTGTGCTTTGTTAGCTACGGGTAGCATGGAGTGGAATGCAGAGAGACTTGAGGCAGGGAGGCCAACAAGGAAGCTCTTGTGATGATCTGCATGAGAGGCGATGAAGGCTTGGCCTAAGACAGTAGCTGCATGAGTGGAGAGAAGGGCTAAGATGTGAGGGATGCTACGAAGGTAGAAATAGCTCAATTAATAACTGATGCTATAAGTGAGGAGAGGAAGAGTGAGGAGTGGAGCATAATGTCAAAGCGACCAACCTGTGACACTGGAAGGCTGCTGCTGCTGCTTTCAATAGAAATAGAGGCACTTGGCAGAGGCGAGCGTTTGAGAGGAAATACCATGAATTGAATTTGAGACATTTTGGGCTTGAGATAGGTTTGGGACATCCTGTATGAAAGCTCTAACAGCCAGGTAGGGATGCATTGCTGAGGCTCAGGGGAGCTACTGGGGTTGGATACACACAAACACACAGACACACACACAGACACAGACACACACACACAGACACACAGACACACAGACACACACACACACACACACACCTCTGTGAGTTGTATGCACAACGATGATTAGTAAACTGAAGGGAAATCCAGAGAGCAGAGAGTTCCCAGAAGAAGATGGTGGTAAATGGGGTCAAAGGCTAGGGACAGGTCTAGAAGGATGATCATCAGATATAGTACCTACACTGGTAGGTAACTTTGGAGGGACCAGTTTCATTGGATAAGTGATAAGGTGAGAAGTGGAGGCTAGATTACAAGTTTGAGGACTGAATGAAAAGAGAGGAAGTGAAAGTCTTTCCTCTGATCAACTCTAATATACTATGTATTAGATAACGTGTTTGTCCATAGTTTTTTTCATGTTGTCTCTCTCATCAATAAACTCCTTAGTGAAGGTTAGGAATGGCCTCTTATCTTTCTTTGTATCTTTAGCTCTCTTCCCAGTGCCTGGCACATAGTAGGTGCTTCAAAAATGTTTATCGATTGACTGAAATGGCTAATTATTTTGATGACATTGAAAAGTCAAAGCAAGGACGGTGGCCTGGGAAAACACCCAGGAAGGAGGGTCCAGAAGGCTCAGTGAAATCAGAGAACAAGTGTGAGGCCTAGGAAGAGATGGAAGGATAGAAGGAAGGAGTCAGCAGAGAATATGCCACAGTTTCCAATTAAGGATGCAGGGGCCTTTGGCTTCATCCCATTGTCTACAGCACTTTGGCCAACAGGTATAGATACTGATGTTCCACCCACCAAGCGATGCTTCTGAATTGTAGATGGTGGGCAGTTGAATCCTTCTTTCTGGGTTATTTTCTTTGGAATCATGTTCATTGAATTTTATTCTTTGCTTCCTGAAGGCCACTCTGTACCTCCCTCCTTCCTTATAGCTCTTCTGATTTATTTCATTTGGATCAATCTTTAAAAACAAAACAAAAAAAAACCCAGAACGGTCATTTCTGAGGTATTTCTGAACTCTCCCTTCTAACAAAGAAAGACAGGTAAGCAAAATGAATTAGCCAACAAAGCAGTCACAGCTGACCAAGCGGATCAAGCATTCCATGCCCATAAGCCACTGCTTTTCTACCCAGAGAAGAGTTATGTACTCCATCCCTTGTTCTCTGGAGTAGAGACTCTTCACTATAATTAATTTGAGTTTAGTGATTTTTTCACATTCTCACCCATGTGTTGTGATGATCACTCGCATCGCTCTCCAGATTTCTTTGTCTACTTCTGTTCATAGGATCAAGACCTCAGAGGCCACCAAGTCTGACCTTTTCATTTTACAAATGAGGAAACTGAGAAACCTTCCTGGGTTCATACACATCATCCCAAGTTGATCTAAATTCCTCATCTCTGCTGTTCCTTACAGTACAACAATATCCCAACACACATACAACCACCGGTTTGGCCATTCTTTCTTCCAGAGGTCCCCACTTTGTTTCCAGTTGCTATTTCTCAGGCTATAGGTTCAAGCAGAACTGAGAATTTAGTGGAATTTGTCCTTGGGAGAATTCCATTTTTAGACCAACTGAGGTGTGAGAAATAAAGGCAGCACCTTCATTGCCTGGAGATTAATGGCAGTGGTAAACAGAGCTGTTAGATGTCTGTGGGTCTCTCACCTTAGATTGGAGACTTAGAGGCTTGGGTGGGGGATACCAGTTTTTTTCTCAGTTTTCTTCAGAGACTTATTTATTTTCTTTTGTTCAGGCCTTATAGACCCAGGACAATAAAAGCAAAGCAAAGGGGAGGGGGTGCTAAAAATGGGGCTAGCGGCCACTTGGCGAATGCCCTGTACTGTACGGCTGAAGTCAAGGACCATAAAACCCAAAGCCGTCCAGTTAATGGGTTCATTTTCGCCGAGCATACGTTTTGAATCTGGGGTCTCTCAGTTATTGAGGGGTGTCGGATTCGGAGCACTTTTATCCTTTTATTGGTGAATTCACTCAAGTGCAGACAGACAGAAAATGTTCAAGGGGCGGGCAGCAACACTTGTTAAAACGGTGGGAGGTTTCCCGTTCTTGCTCTCTGAGTTTATCATCCTGGTGGAGTTAAAAGGCAATTAGGCCTGCAGGTCCTTTCTGGCCAGTTTATGGGCCTTTTACACAGGAGTGTTGGATAGACAGCGCCATATTAAACATTCCAACCCCACCAGCCCAAGGAGAGCCGGGAGGCTCTCCCTTCAACTTCCACTATTCCCTTTAGAGAAATGTCACCCCCAAAAGACCCAAGTGAAATTATTTAAACACAGTGCCATGGATCTTGTTCTCATTTTTAAAAGAAAATGATGTGAGTCTCACATTTTAGGTAACAGTTCTGGGAAAATATATATGCATACATATGTATTTATGCTCATATACATTATATATATGTACATAATCATGTATATATACATGCTTGTGTATATACAGGAGAGAGAGAAGAGAAAAGAGAGGACAGCAGAGAGAAGGAAGAAAGGACAGAGAGAGAGAGAGAGAGAGAGAGAGAGAGAGAGAGAGAGAGAGAGAGAGAATTTGACCCCAAAACATGCCTTTTGTAGTTATGGGCTGCCCCACTATATCAGGGAAGGCCTGAACAGAATAGACTGTAATTATAGCTTCCATTCATCTCAGAGGACAATAGATCTCCAAGTGGGAGGTTAAGTAATTTGCCCAAGGTAACACAGATATAATAGACAGAAAAGGCATGCATCATACATATAACATGTAATTAGGACTAATTATACATAATATTGCATGTTCTATATTTGACAAATGTCAGGTACTGAATTTGACCTTGATTCATCTAACTCCAGATCCAGGGCTCATGTGGCCTCCTGAATTAAACTCAATATGCATTCTTCTTTGAATATGGACATGGGATAGAATTAATGCATGGAACTCCTGGCAAAGAGACTCATTCCTTTCATGTAGATCACCACGGGCCCTAGACTTGGAGTCTTTGAGAGCTGCTTGGGGCACTGAAGGGTTAAATGTCTTGCCCAGGCTCACACCCCAAGATATGTAAATGGCCAAACTTGACTCCAAGGCCAGCACTCAATCCACTGTACCACATGGTCTCTCAAAATAAGCCCCTGTTAGGTGCAGGCACTGAGCTAGGCACAAAATGCACACAGAAGTGAAATCGTCCCTGCCCTCAAGATGCTTATCTTTTACTGGAGGGAAGCAGTGTGTACAGAGATAAGTCCATTTAAAATAAATGTGAAATATTTTTCACTTGCGAGGTTCCGGGACTGCTCGAGGTGCACTTGAGTTGAGGCTAAATTGGAATCGGGCACTCCAACAAGAGATGGAGGCAAGGGAAGCCAGAGAGGTTTCCAGGCCTGGGGGACAGCTGGGGATGGAGGCCAATGGAATGTCTCACTTGTCTCCTTTTAAGCAAAGCCTGTCATTGGGAATTTGATGGCAGGCAGACGTTTGATTAAACTTCTTACTGACAGTTGTAGAATTTGAACAGGAAGAGAGAGGCCTTAGCTGTGAGCTACTCCAGCACCCCCTGGTTTTTACAGATGGGCCAAGGAGATCCCAGTATTTACTGCAAAGACTCTCTCGGATCCCCTAGCTCACCTCCCTCTCCCTACAGAGGAGTCCAAAGCCCAGAGAGGTGAAGTAATTTGTCCATGTTTTCACAGCAAGTAACCAGCAAAACTACTAGAGGAGATGGAAAACTAACTCCACAGTTAGTTATTTATCGGCCAAGTCAGAATTAGGACCCAAGTCATTGACTACCTATCCACTGCACCATGTTCCTCTGGGCCTTGTTCTCAGACTATCTCTGGGACGGACTGAGGCAAAGTTAGGAACTGTGTCCTCTTTTATTTACCTCTCCGTGCCTATATTCCCTGTGCTATTTCTGCTTCTTTCATCACCCAAATCCTTAGGTTCTCCCCCTACTCACATTCTACCCCCACCAAGAAAAATGATCCGATTAACCAATTAGCACTCAGGCATTACTGGCTTAATGTATTATCCATCCTAAGAGAAATTGTGATTTCAAATGGAACCTGGGCAGTCTTCCCAAAGGAATCTAGGAATCAAATTTCAGCCTCTGAAGCACTTGGGTGAAAGAGATATTTGGGGGCCTTTCTGGTGCCCATCACTCACACCTTTTTTGGTCATCATCGATTCTGCTTTTCTAGAGGGCCAACACTGCCTATCATCTGCTCATTTAGACAATTCCATAGCCTTCGTTTCTGTAAAAACAGCCAGGGTGTTTTTTTTTTTAATTTATAACTGGGCAGGTTTTATTATTTTAAAATAGCTAACCCTCCAAATATTCCTGATGACCTGGGAGCTCAGACTCAAGTTTGGTTTTTTGGTAGAATTAGCCAGTTGAGCACTGAATATTCATTAGATGTTTACTATGTACCAAAATCTGTGTCAAGCCCTTGGGATACCAAACAAACAAACAAACCAGAAACAGTCTCAGCTCTCAAAGAGCTCATGCTAACATGGAGATGATAGATAGAGAGAGAGAGAAAGAGAGAGAGAGAGAGAGAGAGAGAGAGAGAGAGAGAGAGAGAGAGAGAGAGAGAGAGAGAGGGGGAGAGAGGGGGGAGGGAGGGGGGGAGAGAGAGAGAGAGAGAGAGAGAGAGAGAGAGAGAGAGAGAGTGTGAGAGAGAGAGAGAGAGAGAGAGAGAGAGAGAGAGAGAGAGAGAGAGGGAGAGAGAGAAGGTAGATGTAAATTAATCTTAGAAAAGAAGGGAAGGCTCATGTAATGAATGGACCATCCATCACACGTAGACGTGGAGCTGGAAGGACCTCAGAGATGTTTCATCCAAACTTCATTTACAAATGAGATAAGTGAGGCACAGAGAACTTAGGTGGTTTGCCTCAAGTCAAACAGGTAGCAAGTGTCAGAGGAAGGAAATGCCCAGTTTCAAGGTCAATGTAACAAGTAAGGCATCTTTGTTATTTCTTCTCCCATATGTGCCTTGGTGTCCAGAAAAACCACTGTTTATATTTGCTTGAGGTCACACATCAAGGAAGTATGGAGCCAACAGAGAAGGGTGCAAACTTGCCCAAGATCTCACAGGTAAAGTCTTTGGCTGAGTCAGGCTTGGTTCTTGGGTTTGAGTTCTCCTTGGGGAAGAGGACTGCATCATTGATCTTATGCAGAATCCATTCATGGCCAGCTCTGCTGAGGGTCTTTTTCATTTCTGGGCTCTCCAGCAATGTTCCCCAAGTTATTGTGTTAAAAGAGAAGTCAGCACAGCTTCCTTTCACAACTTTTATTTCTTCATAACCAGGTGCCCAGCCTTCATGTTCTTGAATTAAGACAATACAAGAGATAACTGCAGCTTTATTTCCAACCTGACCCTCCCTGTTCTGAAACTAATTTGCCCCGGCTCCTCTGAGTGTCTGCTAAAGACCTTCCTTGGGCTGAATAATGTGGTTCAGATTAAGCACATCCTAGGAAGCCTCCCCCCTCCCCTCTCCAGGCTTGCAGGCAAAGGAAATTGAAGGGAGACCCAAATTCATTCCCATCCTCCATCCAGATATATGATCTTGACAACCAGGATGGAGATGGACTTTATGGTTCAGAAAGCCCAGAAAGAGAATGGGAGCAAATGGAGGACAAATTGGCTGTCCTTTAGGCACAGTTGACAAGTGAGCGGGGCAGCTTGCTAGCAAGAGGCTATGCAGGCCTGGGGCCAAATGCTGCATCATCAGGAGTCCTTTTGAAGTCCAGGCTTTTCCTGCTAGGGTTTGTCAACAAAGTCTCTCAAGAGCTGCTTCCACATAAAAGAAGAGAAAATGGAATCTGCTCTTAAGCCTGCCAGGTCCCATAACAAATGAGCTTTCCTTTCTTGGGCATTAATTTGGTCTTTTTCTTTTTCTTTAAAGAGTAAAATATCAGTATTCTCTATGCAAGGGTGCTTTCTGTCCATAGATTTAAAGGTGAAAGGGACTTTGGAAATCACTTACTGCCATCTCTTCAAGAGAGAATTGAGGTCCAAACAAGTTAAAAGATTTGACAATCCATCCACAAGCATTATTAAGCACCTATAATGTGCCAGGCACTACTAAGGGTACAAGTTGTTGTTGTTTACTCATTTTCAGTTGGTTCTGAGTCTTGGTGGCCCTATTTGGAGTTTTCTTGGCAAAGATACGTTTCCTTCTCCCTTTCATTTGACAGATGAGGAAACTGAGGCAAACAGTGATTTGCCCAGGGTCACACATGTCTAAGGCTGGATTTGAACTCAGGTCTTCCTGACTCCTGACTCTATCCACTGCAACACCCAATTGCCCACAAGGAAACAAGTACAAACAAAGAAATGATTGCTACTTAAAATGAGCTTATACTGCCACAGAGTTAATAGCAGAACAGGGATTTATACCTAGGGTCAGGGACCATATATTTATAAATGGAAGGGACTTTATGAACATATAATCCAACCTCCTTATTTTATAGGTGAGGAAACAGAGGCAAAGTGGGTTAAATACCTAGCCTGGGGTCACTAGACAATGTTGAAAAGGGGAAATTTGACTTGAAGTACAATGCTCTATATATTGCACCACTCTCCTAGTCTGACTCTGTAACTACTACTCTGACTGTGTTATAGCATGGAACAGTGATGTCCGCTTGAGTTGGGCCAGTGAGAGAAACTGAGAGGCAAACCAAGCTGTTAACTTCCCAAAAACCTGATGGGGAATGCCAAAGACCAAAGATACTGACTTAGACTATTAGCATTTCTTAGAAAAGCTGAAGAGATGCAAAGTAGCTCCTGAAACTGGGAAACTGAAAAGGAGACCTGAGAACCGCCCCCACACACGCACACACACACATACACACACACCTCTTACCCTATGTGTTTAAACCAGCTATCATCTCTGGAAAAGAAGGAATTCCCTCCAGTGATTCAGTTTTCAGGCCGTCCCCCCCCCCGCCCACTTTTTAACATAAGCTAACCACAAGGGGTCTTCCCTATAACCTGAGGACTTCCTTTCTTCTTAAAATCACAAAGATATCATTGGGAGCACAAGAGCTATCCCTCCATAATCCATCCCTTTGGTCTTGTGTTCTGCTTATCTTTTTCATTCATGTATTTCTAGGGTGGCAACCTTTACTAGGCTTCTTTTTCCTGATTACTTGATTGTAATAATTATTTTTTTCTAAATTAGGGACTACTTCTTAATTCCAGTGTTTTAATTCTTGTGATGAGCATGAAGGCCCAGGAGAGAAATATAGCAAGAGAAGACTCAATGTGTGCTGATTGTCTAGAAGTCCCTGGATGTATTCACAGGTTTTGTGGGTCTGTTGTAACAATAGTCATTTGTAGGGGGCAGTCTAGCTTGGAGAGCTTATTGTTTTTCTGAAGGACCCTTCCGAACATTCCACTATTGTCCATATGGAGCCACTCAATGAGCTGCATTGGATCATTCTTTTCTTCAACAGACATATTGGGTTTAGCCAATAGATGTTGAATATTTTTTTTTGTTAATTTCAATCAAACTTTAACATTTTATACTTTTACCATGACTAAGTCATGACATTTGTTGGCTTTATCCATAATTTATATATGCTTTGTTTAAAGAGACTTAAAAGGGAAGAGAAGAGAAGGAGGAAAAGAAGGAAGAGAAGAGGAAGGAAAGAGGAATGACAGTAAAAGAAAAAAAAGGAAGGCACGGGGTAGAAAAGAAAGGGGAAAAGAAAAAATAAAATAAAAAGAGGAAAGAGAATGGATAAAAGGGATCAAAAGATAAAGAAACAGGGGCAGCTAGGTGGCACAATAGATAAAGCACTGGCCTTGATTCAGGAGGACCTCAATTCAAATTCTGGCCTCAAAGACTTGGCACTTACTAGCTGTGTGACCCTGGGCAAGTCACTTAACCCTCATTGCACTGAAAAATAAAGATAAACAGAAGGGAAAAAAGAAAAGAAAAGAAAAGAAAAGGAATAAAGGAAAAGTAAGAAGAATGGAAAAAAGAAAAAAGTGAAGAGAGGGAAAGAAAAAAGGAAAGAGAAAACATAAAAGAAGAGAAAAAGAAAAGAGATAAGGCAAAAGGGAAATGGAATCAGAAGAGATGAAAAAGAAAAGTGGGGAAGGAGTAAAAAGAGGGATAGAAAAAGAGAAAAAAAGGAAAGGAAAGGAAAGGAGAGGAGAGGAGAGGAGAGGAGAGGAGAGGAGAGGAGAGGAGAGGAGAGGAGAGGAGAGGAGAGGAGAGGAGAGGAGAGGAGAGGAGAGGAGAGGAGAGGAGAGGAGAGGAGAGGAGAGGAAAGGAGAATAGAGGGGAGAGAAGGGAGAGGAGAGAGAGGCAGAAAGGAGGGAAGGAGAGAGATGGAAGAGAGGGAAAACATGAGGGAGGGAGGGAGAGAGAGGAGACACAAAGAAGAGAAAGAAAAATAGAGAGAAGAGAGTAAAGGGGAGGAGTGAGGGGGGAGAGGAAAGATACAAAGGAAGGAAGGAGACAGACAAAGACAGAGGAGCAGAGAGAGAGACAGAGGAAAGAGAGAGAAGAAAGGAGGGGGAGGAGAAAGAGACAGAGGAGAGAGGAGAAACACAAAGGAAGGGGCAGAGTGGAAGAGGGAGAGGGAGAGGAGGAAAGGTATTAAAGGAAAGAAAAGAATAGATAAGAAAAGTGGGATGAACTCCTCCTCCTCCTTTTTATCAGTCCTGGGTTCTGCTCATTGTCCAGTTAGATTAGACATAGGTCTTGCTCCTAAGACATGGAATATTATTTCCCAACATGCTCCTAAGATATTTTTTCCATTAAGTAGAAAAAACACGTGTGCATTTATTCTAGTATTTCATGACCAAGAGGTAGATGAGATAAAAACTTGAGAGCCAGATGACATGGATTTCATATAGATGAAGATCTAGACAGCCCCCTGGTAGCTTTCCTTACCAGATATCCAGAGGAGTGACCCAGACCCATAGATCAGGAGAGCTAGTTTGCAGATGATCAGCCTAACACACCCACTTTCCTGGGTGGCGCAAGAACATACAACATAACTAGGAACTCTGTGAGCTCCAGTAAATCCCTCTACACCTTCTACAGACTCTCTCCACCTTCATTTCCCATAAAGCTTCCATAGAGGATCTAGTCAAGAAAATGGAAGCCTTCCTTTGTTCTTTTTATCTCTACAAGATATCAGTCTGTCACCAGATTGTTCAACACTTATCTTGTTCTAACTGTCCCACCTTCCTCAGAACATTTAGCCCAGTTCTTATCTCTAGTTTGATGTTGGCCTGCCATATCTCTTTCCATTGTCCTTTGAGTCATTTTTATTTTGTCTATGTAGCTCAGGCTCTACCCCAATGGAGCATCAGTAGGAGACGGTTTGGTGCAAAAGAGATGGACTTTGGCAGAAGCAGACAGCTTGGAGACAATAGAAACATTTACCAATATTCACAATACAACCTGCCCCATTCTCTTCCTCTTACTCCTCCTCCTCTTCATCAATTTTGGTCTCAGTTCATTGTCTAATTAGATCAGACATATGTACTGATACACACATTCAACCCAATTCTCATATGACTGCAAGGCATTGTACCACTGGTGTGCATGTGAGCTTGGGTGAGCTCTTTGGTATTGTACAAAAGTACTTCTGTTTTGAAGGATCACTCTCCTGCATCATTACTGTATGGTCTTCAAAGGTTGGGCCAGCCAACCAACCAAATGTCAATATTGGCAGGGTTTTTCCAAACTACAAAGTCTTTAGGTATGTGTGAAGATGTCTGAATAGCATGAATATTTTCTTTAAGAAGAGAATTTTACATGTGAAGCATGTGCATGTATACACACAGGCATGTGAAGTGTGGTCGTGTAAGTGTGTCCAATTGTTATCTTCTGAAGGGTAATGCCTAAGTAAGAAACAGAAAACAACTGATCCTATTTCTGAGTCTGCCCTGGATGACAGTTGGGTTGCTTTAGGCAAAATGTAAAATAAAGCCCATGTAGAATAAAAGATAAAGAGAACTGGGTGACTGACCCAAACACCTATGACCTGATGTAGTTAAACAAGGCTTTTACCCCAAAAGAAGGAATCAGCCTTTTACTCCACCATTGCATAGAAAAGCTCAAGGTCTAAAAATTGGCCCCAGGGAGGAGACCAAAAGAACCCCAAACCCTTAGCCAAATGCACAGTTAATCGACTTGCTAAGTAGAGAATATTGGGCCCTAAAAACCATGCTGATTCCATCAGACTGTTGATTGAGAGTTGGAAGAGACTTTCAAGATCATGTGGTCCAACCTCCTCATTTCACAGATAATCAGACTGAGGCTCAGACTGGAAAATGACTTGCCCAAGGTCTCACAGGTAGTAAGAAGCAGAGCTATGATTCCCAACCCAAGGCCCTTGCCTCAGATACTCTTCTTACTCAACCAGTGCCCTCTATATTAAACCAAGACCAGGTCAAGGGTTTGCTTTTGAGAATATTTTAAATGTTTAATTTTTAGCTGGAAGAGTACAAAGCTCTTTCCCTTCAATCTAGATCAAGGTGGAAGTAACTGATCTGGACACCCACACTGTAGAAATACTGCTTTGATATGCTTTAATGGAGTCAGGGGCTTATTAATATGGATTCTCTCTCCACTAGTAGAAAATGTAAACTATTTATGATTTCCCATCCTTGTCTATGGCCTCCTGAAAATCTGTCCTAACGGATGCACCTAAGACCCTGGACATTTTCCTTTTGGCTATTTTGCGTTTTTTGGATCCTATTGCAACACTTGGGCTGTCAATTGACTTCACTGTATGATTAGCTCACCTCCTATTCTGTTCATATATTTCCTAAATGAGAGGCAGTTCTGTTTGCGTCTCTGTGTGTTTAGACATAACTCATCACTGATAATATGTTTTAGCCTTCTATCACCTTCTGTGTGCTACCCACCATTTTGCTTCTTGGAGATGGTCATGTTTCATGTTCTAGAGCTTGGTGGACTTAGTTTTAAGAATTGAAAAAGGCTAAAGGTTTATTCATAAATCAGCTATCTCATGCCTTCATATTATGAAGACTTTCTTCAAAAGGAGGGTTAGAAAACACGGGGACTTAGCAAGTGACAAATGACATAATAATTTTTGAAAAGAAAAATTAATTCTATTTTGACAAATAAGTGAACAACTGTAGATGTACTGGGCATTTTGGAATCAGCTCTCTAAAAACAATCAGATCATCAACTGTTAAGACTACAGGTCAAAGGAAACACCAATGAAAATGTATCATTTTACCTCTTTTCCTGTTTAAACAAGTTATTGACTCTGAAAAATGGGAAATGGGCAAAAGTTAAAATTTAGGCTTATATGGGGACAATTTCTTAAATGTAAAATTAAGGCTACAAAGGAGATGCCAGAAAGGCTTTAACCAGAAAATGCTTAGTCTCCTGGCTAAGCAGCAAGTTAAAGTAGCTGAGGCTGATACCAATTTCGAGTGCAAGACTGTTTGCAGATTGTCACAAAGGCAGATAACAGAAAACATCAAGTGAGATTGCCTCATAAAACAGTGAAAAACAGTTGAGGAGAAAATGAGCCCAAGGAGAGATTGGCAAGAAATCCAGCTAAGCCAAGATAATCCTAAAAGCATCTGTAGATGAAACTTGGAGGAGGACAACAAAAGCAGGAATGAAATAGAACAGATCTGCTGGCATTTTTATAGTGATCTGGTCATATTTGAAATACCCTTTAGAATCATCACCTTGGGACTACACTGTTTCAGAGCCCAGTGAACCATGGGGAGAGAGACTGGTTCTAAAACAAAGGTGAAGCAAGGGAGAATGGTCAGATGTACCCACATATATCCTCAAGAATTCTAAGTCTTTGCTGGGGATAATATACTTCAAAAAGTACCTAGGGACCAATTTCCAAGATTCTTAAAAAGGGGAAGATTCCAGAGGAATGGAAAAGAAAAGACTAGCAACTTTTGATCCATATCATTTTTCTTATTTTTATGATACCTTTTCATAGCAATGAATGGTCTATGTGCCTAGCAAAGGCATACTTGATGAAAACATGGGGAAACAGGCAATTTTGATGACACATTTACTGGCATCCAGCTGACTGAGAGATGAGCTTATTCTTTGTTGGTTTCAAGAAAATATGGACCCTCATAGAACAAAATTCAACCTTAGATACTCTCCTCAGACTTGTCTTCTCAGGTGTCAGTCAGAATTCTCTAAGATCCCATGGCATATCTGAATATAGAGATGACTGTTCAATCACTGAAAGCAGGAACATCAAGCAGGGTGTTTGTTGAGTCGGGTCACTAAGTCACCAAAGGTGTCCACCAATATTCTGACATGCAGCCTGAATCAAGTTCAAATAAAAACAGAATTCCTAAGAATGCCAGGACAGTCCCAAATCCTCCTGTTTCGAGGGTAGCATAGGATCATAGATGGAAACTTAGAGTGGACTTTGGGAGACAGCTAGAGTAACCCCATCATTTAACAGGTCCCATAAGGGAAGTGACTTGCCCAAGGCCACACAGAGAGTTATTATCTGAGATGGTATTTGAATGCACCACATTAATTGCCTCAAGCCCCACAACACTTCAAAGGCTTCAGTAAAATCCAAATAGACTAAGAAATTAAATTGGGCATATAATTAAATAATTTTTATTAAGGTTTGACTTATATTAACCACCACCATTTCTTTTTTGTATTAAAGTTTACAAAGTATTTATATAGATCATCACATAATTAAATACTATTATCCTCATTCTACATTTGAGGAAACTGAGGCACTGAGAGGTTTCACAGCTGGCAAAGGTCAGAGGCAGGCATCAAGCCTAGGTGTCTCCTAACTCCAAACTCACCATTCTATACCCTGTGCTGTTTGGTCTCTTTTCTAAGTGCAATAACTAAAAATATGGTTCCTGACCACATCGTGGGTGGGATAAAATTACCTCTGACGATTAGGTAACTTGTTTGGAGATCACATCCATGGGGAAAGTTGTATATTTTTATGCTGCAAACTGTGTTTTTTGGTGAGCCTCAACAGCTAGCCAAATATAACCATTTTCTGTAAGTTCCTGGTGTGAAAAACATGGAGAGGATGAGTGACTTTAATGAGGAGGGAGGAAGACGATCGGTGCTTGGCAGTCCTTTCCCTAGATGTTGAGAAGGGAATATGAGGCACTAAAGCTAATGCCTTCAAACAGCAAAGACAAATTTCCAAACTGAAGGCTGAAAAGAGTCAAGGTAGTAAAGAAATGTATGGTCGGGACCCTTGGCCCATTTAAAAAAATTGGAATGATTCCATTGTCCCAACCAGGCAGGGAGAGGCAGGTAAGGTCCAGGCAGGTGGGCAATGAGATGTGAAAGTGGGCAGCAATAGGGGGCAGCTAGGTGGCAGAGTGAATAAAGCACTGGCCCTGGATTCAGGAGGACCTGAGTTCAAATCTGGCCTCAGACACTTGACACTTACTAGCTGTGTGACCTTGGGGAAGTCACTTAACTCTCATTGCCCCGCAAAAAAAAAAAGAAAGAAAGAAAGAAAGAAAGAAAGAAAGAAAGAAAGAAAGAAAGAAAGAAAGAAAGAAAGAAAGAAAGAAAGTAGGCAGCAAGAACATGGTAATGGGAATTAAGTAAAGGGTGGAAGGATGGAGAATAAAGATGATAGGCAGCAAGGGCACACAGTATGTCCAAAACTGTCCATTGAAAAGGTTGGACTAGATGACATTGAAGGTCCTCTCCAATACTTCATATTCTATGGTTCTGTTGACTCAACCGTCAAAAACAAAAAAGTCCAATCAGTTTCAGACTCTATAGGCCACCGCTGTGGTAAAGTAACCAGGATTCCAGGCAGAATTGCAGGCAGAAGATGCAGATCGAGTCCCAGCTTACCTGCGTGACCTCAGAAAAGTCATTGGCTTCATCTGTCATCTGAGCCAGGGCCTCCTCTCTGTGAAAATGTGAAACAGAGGATGAACAGTAGTTACTGGTAAGAAGAGTTCTCTCTCCCCGGGGATGATGCCAACCTTTAGAAACGTTACAGCATTTTCTACATTCCACAGGTTCTCCTTGAGAGGAGCCCTCTGTCTCCCAAAGGCCAGCGAGAGGTCATCTTGGCTTTCTTTCTTGGCTTCTTTGTCTTTTTGGGGGCAGGACCTTTTCATTTCCCTGTGGAACTCTCAAGGAAGAAACCCCCTGCACCAATGCAAATGAGTTCTGTTCTGCAATTTAGAAAGTGGCCAGGGGATGCTGAGAGATTAAGGGCCAAGTGCCCAGAGTCACCCAGCCAGTAGGCAGCTTCTTCCTGAATCTGAGGCCAGCTCTCCATCCTCTAGGCAGGAATGCCTCTCACCTTTGTTTTATCCTGTTAAAAGAAGAAAAAGGTGTGGGGGGGGTGGAGAAGGGGTGACAGTTTCCTAATTAACCGTAATTAAGAAAACAAACCATTTCCCATCTACTAGGAATTCCCATTTACAAGCCAACAAGAGATATGCTAATGCTGAACAAGCCCTCTATCTTATCTCTCCCTTAAAGATGACTCTGCTTGCTGCACCCTCATCCCTGGTTTCCTTTGGATTCTGCAAAGACCACTGCATTCCTCATGCAGTATTCTCCAAGGAAGGCCAGCTTTCTCCAGTCAGTCTGAAAGACGACCATTTTCTCCACCATGGCCATCAATGATTCTGTCCTCCACTCATGGGTTCTTCCCTGGCTTGAGAAACAGTTGAAGTCAAACATCAGCCCTCTGACTCCTTCAGGCACCCTCAGCATATGTTTCATTCTCCATTAATCTTAGCTCCTGAAATTCCAATGTAAGGCTTTCCTTATGATTTTATTTTCCTTTCTGTGGAAGTCAGGGGTCAAATAGCCACTTTGGGACCTGTTATGGACATGGTTCTTCCCCTTCATTTGTATTATACCTTTGCTTCTCCATCCTTAGTTTCATCCTCCTCCTATTCTTGTTTTTCTGGTCTTTGCTGCCTCAGGTAAAACCATGTTTCTAGAAGTTATTGCTGTTGTCATTATTCTGTTACCCAATGGATTAGAACTCTAAGGAAGTCCATCTAAGACACTTGGATTTTCTCAGTTTCTGTTGATTGGCACATTGAATATCATATTTTCCATGGATTTTTCCAAATGTTAGAAGAGAATGGTATCCCCCCCCCCCAAAAAAAATGAAGGCAGCCTCATGCACTCAAAGAGGCCTGCTGTCCAAAATCATGGAGAGAAAATTGGGTCACAGAGATGGAAAATGTTGCAGTATAGAAATCATTGCTGTTCTCTTTGCAATGCCTCACAGGGCTGGGAAAAGAATAAAAGTCATCCTTGATCTATGGGAGTTTCCGGATTCCATGTGCCCCAAACCAATCGTCTCAGTGTCCTGTTGCTCTGGGGCACCTCTGTAACAGGTCTTCTCCATTCCAACAGCTGGGCTCACTCCACAGAGAGACAGCACTGACACCAGCAAAGTACCAAAGAGTCGCAAGAATGTTTAGTTTGTGATAAAAATCATTTTATGGATGAAAAAGGCTTCCTCTTGCCCATAAAATGGTATGTTCTTGAAATAACTCAAAATAAGAGCAAGCGTTGAAGCTGCATCTTCAGCAAAAAAGGTTGAAATGTTTATGCTTGGAGCTGCAGCTGCTAATCCCTACCTTCTCATCAACTGCAAGTTGCAGACAGTTGGTTTTGAAGATATTGCCCCTTTGTCTTTCATCCACTTTCAGACCGCCCCACATCCTTAAGGTCTAAAAGAGGGACAGGGAAGCACTAAGCTACAGCACCCTTGGGGAACCTGCCACTCTCCATCCTTCTCTATTCCTCTTGAATAAGTTGTAGATTTTTATCAGGGAGGAATGTCAGAGTCTAATGCATTGCACTCCACTCATGCTACAGATAAGGAAATTGAGTCCCAAAGAGATTATAGGACCAGTCAAGGCTTGGAAGGGATCTCAGTAGACATATGGTCCAAGTACTGAAACCCAAGAACATAGGACCAAATTCTAGAATAGGAAGGGATGACAGTGGTTGTCTAGTCATTCTATAGATGAGAAAATTTAGACACAAGGAGGTAAAAGGACCTTAGACCTAGTGCTAGAAGGGGCCTCAGATGTCCCTTCATTTAAAGATAGGAAGGCTGATCCCCAGGGTGATGGAAGTAACTTGTCCAAGGTTATAGGTAGTAGGTATCAGATATGGGATTCTTGTAAAATGAAAATAAAATGGCAGACAGAAAGAATATTTGGCCAAGTTGAGTACCTTATGGAGGGAGGTAACATTGTTATTGCTGTTCTTGATGAATACACTGAGGGGAAAGAGTGGGGAGCTGTTTTTTCAGGCATGAGACAGGAGTCTAAAAGCTTGTCTTTTGCCATCTTTGGGGAAACCCCAAGTTTCTAGCCTTTGTCTAATTCTCATTCAAAACCTGGTCATTTCAGCTCACTTTGGGAAATGGACTGAGATCAGTGATTGGAATAATTGTCTTGCCTTGCCTCCTGAAAAAAAAAAATTCTGGTAAATGACATAATTGTTTTTAATTACATAATTGTGGCATTTAATGTGTGGGGGTCAAAGGTTACTATTATATTTAGAAATACTGGTGAGTATGGTTTAGGTCAGCATTTCCTGAAATTTTTGGCAGAAGGGAGTTGATGCCTTCTGGCCTTGACCTCAAAAACTGGGAGATGATTAGCCCAAATCCCCAGCCAATGGAATCTGGGGCTACTTGAGTAACAGACTCAGGGCCCAGAGTTGAGGGTTGATTTAGCCCTGAAGTCAATCAACAAAGGGAACTGAGGAAATCAATTGCATCTGATGGGGCTGACTGATGATATGATTATGCCTAGTGTTGGTACCCAGGGAAGGATATTTTTACCTGAGAGAAAAAAAGTCTAATTACTTCCTGGGTAAGTGAGAAATCTAAACCAGTTTGTTGTCCTGTGTTAAGAAGATGTTTTGTCTTGTCTGTGAAATTGCTTTTTTGGATGGCTTTAGGGGAAAGGTCTCTTACCCTCACATGTTTAGGACTGTGATAATCACATGATCAGATTATTTCCTTTCTTCTTGCTAAGGTAGCCAGCCATGTGCTATTTTTTTTAATGGTCTTCAACTCTGCCAAGAGAGGCAGCATGACCTTGGAGTCAGGGAGCCCTAGGTTCCTGTCCTGCCTCTGAAACCTACTGATTGTATTATCTTGGGTAAGTCACTTGATTTTTCAGGGCCTCGGGAAAAACTCTCTAGGCCTAACAATGGACCTTCAGTACTACATGTGCCCTAACAAGAAGGCAGGGGAGAGTAGAAACCCAGAAACCAGCAGGGCCACTACTTAGGAGGCTGTCATAGTGAACACAAAGCACAGGAAGATAGATGGAGGAACTCACTTTTGGCCTTTGGGGGAGGAAACATCTCTGAAAACTTTCAATTTTAATTCACTATTTTAACCAACTAGCTGCTGAATTCAGTTGATTTTATGCTACTGAAGGGTAGCAAATACTGTTAGCACCCTTTCAATTTTAATGCCCTGGGACAGAACTCTGGTTACCCTACCCTATTTATGGGTCTGATCCTAGGAGTTCCCCATACTGGCAGTTCCCTAAAACACATGAAATCTCAGGTCTGGATCTCCCCTCAAAAACAAGCAAATAAACCAAAATTTCTTCCATGCAATGATCTTTTTTTCATAATGCAACCACATCTTTCTTCATCAGTGTTGGCAGTTCTACACTGGGACAAGGCCAAGTGATCAGCTCCAAAACATTCCATTCTGTGCCACTGAGCTGGTCTGTATCATAAGACAATGGGCTTGCTTAGTTGTCTGAGCTTAGTGCTATCTAAAAAATCCTAACATCAATTAAATTAAATTAAGTGTAAGAAAAATGAAATGCTTCTCTCACTATCTCCTGGGACACCCTAGGCAAGAGAAGAGGGGAATCCAGAGGGGGGAAAAAGTTATAATCCAAGAAGAGAGCCCAAAACATTAATGTGATCTTAGGTCTCACACTAGAATATCTCTAAGGACCAAGCACAGTTTTGCATTGCTTGACATGCCTGGCCCTTCCTTCTTAGGAGAGGAAATGCTTTGAGGAATAAGGAGTGAAATTTACTTCCATTGTGCTATATTTGCCAACCTCACCCCAAGTACCATGTTCAATTCTGGGGACCACAGGTGAGGAAGGACACTTATGACCTGGAGAGTATCCAAGGGTCAGCTGGGATGGTGAAAAGGATTGGTTCAATGAAGGGGAAATGTCTAACCTAATGAAGAAGGAATATTCTATCTGTGCCTGGTTCAGAGGAAGTGCTTAGTAAGTATATGTTGATAGACTGACTGTCTTCAGGTATTTGAAAAGTTGGCACATGGAAAAGAGATTAAACTGGTTGTTTGCTCCTAAAAGGTGGAAGTGGCAGTGTCAGGAATAAGCTACAAAGAAGTCAGTTTGGGCCCACTGATGAGAGCCATCAAAAAGTGTAATGGGATGACTTGGGAAACAGTGTTTCCCCTCCTATGAGGTCTTCAAATAAAGGCTAATGTGTCTGATGAACTATAGAGGCATTTCTTCTTAAGGTATGAGTTGGACAAGATGACCAATAGAGTTTCTTTGATTCTGAGAAGGATTATTGCTTTAGGGTTTGAGGTGGTATATTTGATAATTGTTGTGTGCCCTATTATCTGTTTCAGCAATATGGAACTTGTAAGTCCATACTTCTAAGTTCAGACTTGACCTGGACCATGGCAGGTGGGAATGGATCTCATGAAGGGTGTGTGTAGAACAGTATTGGCCAGCTTGGTCCAAATATTTCTATCTATCTATCTATCTATCTATCTATCTATCTATCTATCTATCTATCATCTATCTATCTATCTATCTATTTATCTGTTCATTAATTAATTCATCTCTCTGTTTATTTGTTTGCTTATTTCTGGAATCACATAGACCAAATAGCTTATTATTTCACCAAATCTTTCCTTTTTCTACTACTTGGAAAATAATAGCTCACTCATGACTCCTAGAAAAGAGGCTGAAACCTTTAGGCCAGTTGTTGGAGCAGGGAGATCAGTAATTTTGCTGCTGTCAGGAATGTAAAACAAAGGAACCAGGAATGAGGTTGCAGCTCCACCTATCCCTTTGGGTCATGCTCCAAATTGATTTTCATGGTAACCAGGAGCATTACAGGAGGTGTCTCCTTTTCAATTTTGCTAAACTGAGCATCCAGAATGTTTTACAGAAATACATGCCAAGGACTGGGGGACAGAAAGTGTAGAAAGGCATTTTCTAAAATTGGGGCTCTTGTATGGAAGTCCACGGCACAGCCAAGGCTGGTCTTTCCAGTGGTGTCCCAAAGCATGAAAGTCCTCGAGAGTGCCCACCCCCGTGCATTGCCTCTGGCTCTTAATGCTGCCCTCTTGTGCTTCTGCTTGTCATTGTCTCAGATGATCCAGCCACTGTTGGAGGCACATGACCACGGCAAAGTCTCAAGCCGCTCATTGATCACCTGTCCAACCTTTGCCTAGAGTGTGACCCCCAATTCCTTCAAGAGATCCATCTTTACCTGTCTATAAAGAAGAGAAGGAGGAGGAGGAGGAGGAGAGGAGGAGGAGGAGGAGAGGAGGAGGGATACTGCTGGGAGGACCAAGTAACAGTTTGACACCAGAGCAGGTCCAATATTTACTTTTATTTTTTTTTAATGTATGAAGATGCCCGGGGGCGGTGGTGGGCAGGATTGGGGCTCAAGGAGGCTTATATAGTCACAGACCCATTGGAGTACCAACCTCTTTTCTCATGGAATAGCATTTAAGGTTTGGGGAGGTAGTCAATGTCTCTATTTCCTAACCACCTTGGAAAGAATGTTGGATTTGGAATGAGAAAACATGGCTTTGAATCGCACTAGCTGTGAAGCCATAGAAAGGTGATATCACCTCTCTGAGCCTCAGTTTCCTCACCTGTCAAATGAGGGTGTTAGACAAGATGATCTGACCTGGGAGGTCCGAGCAGCTCTGGATCAACACTCCAGGTTGTATAGCAATAGTTTTTGAACATCTTTTGTTCAGGGCATGGGCTTCTTTATGAGCATTTCACTTGGCATCCCCACAGGAGAACGAGGAGGTTTTTCACAAGTGCAGTTTGCCTTTTCCCTTCAGAACCGGCCATTGTCTTAGCTGAGTTCTTTGTAATGACTGTGGCAGATGTCTTAGAGGTTAGTAAATGTGTGCATTAGGCAGCTTTTGTTTGCTTTGCAAATCTCATACTTACTCTGCTAGGTCTGTTAGGGAAGGAAAATTTGTATTAAATAGAATCATTTCTCAATTTTCTTTTATCTGCAATGACATAAACTCTTGGATTTTGTGACATACCTAGGGACACTCGGGCTATCTGGCTATGATAACTAATGAGTCCCCTGAGAACCACTGTTCTCTAGTCTCTGCATGCCCAAGCACACCCTCCTCTGACTTTGTTGTTGTTCAGTTGTGTCCAACTCTTCATGACCCCATGGAGTATAGCACGTCAGTATTGTCCATGGGGTTTTCTTGGCAAGGATACTGGAGTGGTTTTACGTTTCCTTTTCCAGTGAGTGAAGGCAAACAGAGGTTAAGTGACTTGCCCAGGGTCACATGGCTAGTCAATATCTGAAGCCAGATTTGAACTCAGGTCTTCCTCCTGGCCCAGTAGCCAGTGCTCTATCCCCCGAGCCACCTAGATGTCCTCTTTGCTCTAGCTCATACCAGCACAAAGACTGAGATCTCTGTGAGAGAAGGAGCTGTCCCCTCTTTGTCTGGACCTGACCCATAGGAGGCATTTGAGAAAACATTTGCCGGATTGAAAGCAGGCATCCCAGATGGTCCCCAGACTTAGATAACCCCGTCTGCCATCAAGCCTTACTGTCTCCCTCCCTGGAAGGTTCTCCCTTCTTATATCCACCTCCCTGTGTCCTTCTGGACTCAATCCAGGTGACAGGACATGTACTATTAAGCCTTTTCCTGGCTCCCCCATTCCTCCCTCCCTCCCTCCCACCTGGTACACATTCTCCAGGGGGTTCTATATTTACTTGGCTGTGAATATGTAATTCCAGGAGAGTGTAAACTACTTGAGGGCAGGAGCTCTAGCCCCCATGTAGATGTTGCATAGACACAGTGCCTGGCCCACAGGTGATGGTGGTGGATGGACTGATTGGTTGGATTGAGTTGAATTATTTGCCAAAAGAAAGAGGAGTTTTCTGTCTGAGAAGTTCACAAGGACCAGGGCTCTCTGTTCTGTCTACTAAGCCTCCCTTCTAGACAGCCCTCTCCCCATCTCCAATCGACTCTTTGACTCCAGGCATTTTAAATTTAATTCTCAAGGCCAGGACAGCCCTTTCTGCCCTGACCATGGGAGCAGAGGAGGCCTCCCTGCAGGACACCCCTCCCAGAGCCAAGCCAAGCCCACCCACAATCTTGGAGGAGGGCCAGTCCTTTCCTTAAGATGAATGTGAACCCTTGACCTCCTGAACCTGAGGCAAGGGGGCTACCTACCAGGCTACCAGTGCCTAGCCCACCAATGAGCAGTAAATGCCAGTCATGGCATCAGCTGAGATAATGACTTCAGTGTGTAGAGGGTTGTGTGTGGGGAGCCCATGGCCTTAGCCTCAGCCTGGAGCAAGGGGTGGCAGAAGCAAGTTGCAGGGGCCATGCTGCCTGGCCTTCTCTCTCCTGCAGAGCCCTGGGCAGTGAAAAGTCCATGCAGCAGTGGCTACTTGTCCTGGTCTGGCTCAGTGGCCTGACCCTTCTTTGAGCCTGATGGGAAGGCCGTCCCTCCTCAGTTTAGCTTTTGAACCCTGATAATTGTAATAATGACCATAGCTAGTGTTCGAGCAGGCAGGGCCCTACTGATCTCACCCTATTCATTTTACAAAACAGGAAAGTGATGTTCAGAGAAGCTCAGGGACTTACCCACAGTCCCACAGGGAGTAAATAGCATAGCCAGGACTGAAGTCCACTGGACTCTCTGTCTCCTCATCTGCCTTTCTCTCCATTCCTCCACTGCCTCAAGGTTTGCAGAGAGTTTCCCATCTTATTTGAGCATCACTATGACCCTAACAAACTATGTACAGGTATTATAACCCCCAACTTACAGATAAGGAAACTGAAGCTAAGGGTCACACAGTGTGGGGGAGGGGATTTGAGCCCAGAACCTTCTGACTCTAGCATCAGGTGAAGTGACTTGCCCATCGGTAGCTGGTGAGCATCAGGTGGGCAGGACCTTCCTCACTCTGGAGGACACAGGGAGGAGTAACAGGGAGAAATTGCAAAGAGGCAGCTTTAGGCATAAACTTAGCCCATAGCGGGTGGTATTATTATTATTATTATTATTATTATTATTATTATTATTATAGCTAAAGAGCTGCCATGAGAGACATCCTAACATTTAGAAGTAACCAAATGTGGAAGGGGTTACTTTGGGTAGAAATGGACATCTCATCCCTGGGGTCTTCAAGCAAAGGATGAAGATCCCCTGGACGCTCTAGTTGGGTTTTATTCAGGGCCTCCTTTGGACTAGATGACCTTCTAATTCGGTTATTCGGTGGTACCATGACTCTGGGATTTTTCTGTCCAGTATGCCATGAACTTTGAAAACCAAACCCTATAGGACTTTTTCCAGAAAAGCAATTCAAGTCCCTCCACATTAGTAAGAGATGTGTTTCCCTAGAGGCTGCCTCTAAGTTATGGACCACATAAAGGGGCTATCAATGTGTCATTATCGATTCTTCAGGTCTAAATGATCTATTCTGTTTGGGGGAATTTGAATTATGGGTAAAACAAAGAGCCTCTGTAGGACGTCAGAAACAAAAGGAGCCCTACAATGATGTTTTATACTGAAGATTGATTTAAACATCACCACCATATCTTAAATTCAGGGGAAACAGCACCAAAGTAGGATCAGAAGAACTGGGTACCCATCCCAGTGCAGCCACTTACTACATGCATATCCTTGGGCATGTCACTTTTCTCTGCTGTCCATGTTTATTCTCTGTAAAATGAGAAGGTTGGATTCAAGCATTGAATTATACTACCAGATTTAATTCTATGATCCCTGTTGCTGGGCTGGGCTTCCGGAACACAATGACAGTGTGGCATAATGGGTAGATTGCTAGACTTGGAGTCCAGAAGACCTGGGTTCAAATTCTGAAGCTATGTGACCACAGGTAAATCACTTTGCCTTTCTGAGCCTCATTTTCCTCATCTGTTAAATGGGGACAATAATTGCCCCCACTTCCTAGGGTTGTTATGAGGATCATGTGTGATAATGAGCCTAGTCTTTTGTAAACCTTCATGCCCTAAATGAACACCAGGTATTATTTTTATTACTTTTATTACATCATGGAGAATTGATTGATCTAGTCACAGCAAACCATTCTGCATAGAGATAGTTTGATGAAGTGGAATAATTCTTGCCTTGGGATTCAGAAGACCTCAGTTAGAATCCTGGCTTCACTTCTTAAAACCTGTGTGATTTGGGACAAATCACTTAACCTATCTGGACCTTAGTTTTCTCATCTGCAAAATAAGGAGATTGAATGAGATGGACTCTGGGGTCCTTTCTAGCTTACAATCTATGGCTCTCTCATCTCAGATGTGCTCAGATGAGATGATAAATATTGGAGAAGTCAGGACACATTTTTGGCACTGAATGCAAGATTCAATATCTTGATTAATTCATTTGTGTTACCTTTAACATTTTTATATCTACTGGATAAGTATATGTTGACAAAGACGGGCATGACCCCTTATTGTATGAACTTAAAATCTGATAGTTGACATAAAACACACAATTGAACCAGTTAAGAAGCAAAGCAATAAAATATCTGAATGTAAATGCCCATGTTAATGGGACAGATTGTTAGGAAGGAGTTTGGTTTTGTCTTCTGGCCAACGGGGAGCCACTTCAGATCCATGACCTCATACAAGGTATTTCAAAATGAACATTGGACATTGATGTTGAGATTGAACTGGAAGTATGAGGTCAGGGAAACCAGTTGGGCCAATGTGCTAATGATAGACTAAAGTAAGATGGTAGCCATGAGAAAGGAAAGGAATGGATGGACACATGCGAACCATTGAATGAATGACTCAAGGGAAAAGAAGCATCTTCCCTTGCTGTCAGTAATGTTATTGTTTCTTTGTTGACTTAGTAGAATCCTTGATATCTCATTGGTGTTAATGAGTGAATTCCCCAGGGTGGATCCTCTGCATAGCATTATCCTGAGAAGAAAAATGGCATTAGGAAAAGATCCTTCTGAATGATTCATTGAAGATTAAAAGCTATTCAGAGCTCTCTCCCTTTAAAAAGTGTTGTCCAGCTCTGGGAATTGCTAATCTACCTATGGCATAAGCAGGTACTTTCTACTCTATAGAATACCCTCATTTTCTAACCAAGTCAGATAATAAACGATGTACTATCTTTTATTCTTTCTATAGAAAATACTCCAAATGATGATAACTGGGGTGGAGGGTGGGGAAGGTATATGCCTTCCTGGGATTTCTTCCTTTATTTTCCTCCTTCTATCTAACAGTGTAAACTTTGTGCTTTTGCAATTTAACAAATGACACCTGATTTGGAAACTGAAACCACTGGTATTTCTTCAAGCATGTCAGTTGTTATATATATATATATATATATATATATATATATATATATATATACACACACACACACACCTATATATGTATATATATGTACATGTGTATGTATATATTTCAAGGCATTTCTGAAAATCAGAAAGAAAATAGGTTAACAGGAAGAAAAAATGGAAAGAAGAGCTGGAAGGAAGAAAACCAGACATAGACAAAGATAGGTTGGCAGAGACAGAGATAGACGAAGTGATAGATTGATAGATGATAGATGGAAGACCAAATAAATGACAGATAGATGGAGAAGAGGGCAAAAACAGGTTCTGATACATGAGGCCCCCTGAATTATAAGGGAAACAATGAGAGCTCTGTGGGTTTAGACTAGTCATTCATTTATCTATAAGATAGTGGCAATGTTGTCATTTTATAAATAGAATATCCCATTTTTAGAAAATTTATTTTGGAGATCCTTAGGGTTAGAGAGAGGGTAGGGGCAGGATGAAGGATTTCATTGTTATGGGTAATTGTTGGATGAAGGAACTCTCTCTTCTAATTTAGATTGGCATCTTATCTGTACTGTATATTCTCAGAGTTGCCTAGAGAACTGAAAGGCTTCATTGGCTTATCCAGGGTCACACAGCCAGTAGCTGTCGGAATCAAGACTTGAACCCAGAGCCTCCTAATTCCCAGGCTAACTTGCCACATTGCCTATCTTAGGGATCTCAAACTGAGGAAAATTAAAGATAATTCACAGCGTGTAGTCAAAATACTGAAGAGATATGGTACTAAGCAACCATTGATTCACCACGTGACCTTGTTAAACTACCAGCAGAGAGAAGGTTCAAAAGAGTCATGAGATTGCCTCTGTGCAGATTGGGACCTTGATAAAGCCTAAGGAAGGGAAGGCAGAACCACTCATTTCCCATTATGCTTTTCTTTTTAGTGGACAGAGCACAGGGATGGGAGTCAGAATGACCTGAGTTTGACTCCTGCCTCAAAAACAGACTAGTTTTTGTGACCCTGGCAAATTGTTTAGCCTCTCTAGGCCTCAGGTATCTCAAATGTAAATTGAAGGACTTGAATATGATGCCATCTAAGATTGCTTCTTACTCTAAGTCATGATCTTATTAGTCAGGAGTTGATAAGACAGAATTTAGCTTTCCTCAAAGAGGTGTTTTGTTTTTATTAATTCTTCCCATTTTAATAAAGAGTAGAGAGTGAAGGCTGTAAACTACAGAACAGTGAGCCTAACTTTGACTCCTGGAAAAATTGGAGAATATTTTATTAGAAGGGTGCTTCCCAAAGACCTAGAAAGGGAAGCGGTGATCACTAAAGCCAGTGCTTCCATCAGGACTCATTCAGGCCAGGCTAATTTCATTTCCTTTTTTTATCAGCTTTCCTAGCTCAGGGGAATGGTGATGTTCATCTACTTTGGAGCAAGGCATTTGACAAGGCCTTTCATGCTGTCTTGGGCACTAGATGGAGAGTTGTGTGATAGGCAGTAGTACAGTTGGGCTAATCCAGTATTTGTCACTACTAACTCAATGTCAACATCAAGGAGCATTTCTGGTATAGCTCCTCTGGGACCTGTCTTTTCACCTATTTCTATTAAGTATATTTTTCTTGTTTTGTTGTTTTGTTTTTTTTTTAGTGAGGCAATTGGGGTTAAGTGACTTGCCCAGGGTCACACAGCTAGTAAGTGTTAAGTGTCTGAGGCTGGATTTGAACTCAGGTCCTCCTGACTCCAGGGCTCATGCTCTATCCACTGCGCCACCTAGCTGCCCCAAGTATATTTTTCAATGCTTTGGGTAAAGCCATAGGCAATATACTTATATTTGTCAATGGCACAATCCTGTTGAGGAGATTTAGGATCCAAAAAGCCATAAAAAAGATTAGAATGCTGGGAGGAATCTAATTTAGAGAAGCAAATATAAAGGCATGATTACAAAGTATCAGCTCTGCCGTATAGAATAGGGGATTGGTTGGGCAACAGTTTATGTGAAAAAGAAATTGAGGTCTTAGTTGACTACAAGCTCCATATGAGTCAATAGTAACAGTGATGAATGTAAATGAGTTAGTAGTAAATAGTAGTTAATGTAAATGGCTAAGCACATAGTAGGTGCTTAATATATGTTTGTTTCTCTTCTTCTCCTGTCCTTGCTCCCAAAGAGGATCATAGAGCTAAAAGGAACATCGTAGCCATCCAATTCAATCCCATCATTTTATAGCTAAGTGAGCCCCAGAGAAGTTAAGTAATTTGTCTGAGGTCACACAGGATGTAAGTAGGGACAGGTATTAAGTAGCAAAGCCAAGATCTGCAAATCCAGCATTCTTGCAACTACAATTGAGATTAAATGTGAAAAACCTGAGGTCTTGGACTCTGTCTGAGGAATAAGAAGGAAGGTCCTATGCCCAAGAGAGCTGGAAAAAGCATTTTACATGTTATCGCATTTGATTCTCACAACAACTCTAGGAGGTCAATGTGATTATTATCCTCATTTTACAAATGAAGATACCAAGGCAGACAAAGGCTAAGTGACTTGCCCAGGGTCACATAGTGAGTAAAAGTCTCAGGCAGCATTTGAACTCAGTTCTCCCTGATTCCAAGCCTGGTTCTCCAGCTTCTGGGTCACCTGTGATCACCCTCTGCCTGCCACTGGCATCAAGACTCTTAGACTGGTTGATTTTCTGTCCATCTGACTTCCCGGCAGGCCTGGAGAATCATTGTGGACGCTGGGATGGGGCTGGAGCTGTGGCAGGGTGGGTGTGGCAGCCAAAAGGCAGACTGGGAAAACTTCCTAGAGATCTGCTCTTTCTCAGGCAGAGGGCTCTGCTTACTGGGCTTAGGTAGGGGAAGCTGACAAGCTCGCCGGGCCCTGATGTAAGCCTGAGCATCCAAAGGCACTGAACGATAGCTTACTATCCTCCTCCAGCCATGGAGATAGGGTGCAAACAAGTCCCGAGAAATTCAGATTCCCATAGAACCAGAAGGGGTTGGAGAGGTCTGGGCCACTCTCAAAAGAGCATAAATTTTAAGAGCAATCATGGGAGCAGCTGGGCCTCTGGACCAGCGCCTGGCTGAGCTTTATGACCATTCACTTAGAAACGGGAACGGGAAATGTTCTTCTCTCTGAACTACGCGTCACCTTTGCAAGACCAGAAGGGATCCTGGAGATCCTGGGAGGGATTTCAAGGAATATGGGGGATTTTCTGACTATTTCTCTGAGTAAGCTTTCAAAATGCCATTAGGAAATGGATTACCCCAAGCCGCAGGCTTAGGGGAAAATGACTCAGAAAAGAGAGCAAGTTTTAGACCTAATTACAATTTTACTTTATTTGTCCTCCTTCTCCCCTTCTCCTCTTCCTCCTCCTCCTTTTTCTCCTCTTCTTCCCTCTCCTCCTCCTCTTATTTCTTTTCTTTCTACTTCTCCTTCCCCTTCTTCTCCTCCTCCTCCCTCTCCTCTTCCATCTTCTCCTTCTCTTCCTGTTCTCCTTCCTCCTTCTTTTTCTCCTCTTCCTCCTTCTCTTATTCTTTCTCTTCTTCCTCCCTCTCCCCTTCCTTCTCTTCTTCTTTCTCTTCTTCCTCTTCCTCCTCTTTTCTTCTTCCCTCTCTTTATTTTAAACATCATTAGCCCACCAAAACAAGTGTCATTTAGAAACATTTTTTCTCCTTCAAAATATGAAATTCAACTCAATAATGTTCATTTTGGGGCAGCTAGGTGGCTCAGTGGATAAAACACTGGCCCTGATTCAGGAGGACCTGCGTTCATATCAGGCTTCAGACACTTGATGCTTACAAGCTGTGTGACCCTGGGCAAGTTGCTTAACCCTCATTGCCCCCACAAAATAATAATAAATAATAATAACAATAATAATAATACTGTTTATTTTGCAACATTACCAAATGGAGCTATTTATTGGAGCTGGCAATGACAGTGGGTGGTGGTGGTAGTAACTTTGGTCTCCCCTTTGTATTTTGGGTCCAAGAATCAGCACAATGTCAGGAATGCTTGGGTTCTTGGTTTGGAGTTGCAACATTGGACACATGTTCTAGGTTCTGCTGCTGACAACCTTCATGACCTTGTTATCCTCCTTCTCCAAGTTTCAGCAGTTTCCTTGTTATTGTTTGTCCTTCATTCTTGAAGAAGACTGTGACATCAGGTAATATAATGACTTGCAGTGGATTTAGATTTGAGTGAGGCAGGGTTATGCAGGGTCACCAACCTCACTCTCTCCTCCAGAACCATCTGGGCCCAGTGGCAAGATAGACATCGGGATGACTGGAGATGGACACAGATGTTTGAGGCAATCAGGGTTAAGTGACTTGCCCAGGGTCACACAGCTAGTAAGTGTCTGAGGTGAGATTTGAACTCAGGTCCTCCCAACTTCCTGGTGAGCACCCTAACCTCTGCATCAGTTTCCTTAATTACTAATTGAAGAGGTTGGATCAATGGCCTCTGGGGTCTCTTACAGCTTTGAATCCTTGGATCAGTCCTTGCATTATTAGGCTCCATGTTCTCCCTCATCTTCTTTCCCTTATTGGATTATGATCAGCTCCTTCAGAGAGGTAAGCATAGCATCTTATATGAGGGAACTGCCTGGCATGGAGCACAGGGCTCTATACAGAATAGGCACTTAATAGGTATTTCTTGAATTTTGTTCTTAATTTTAGTGTATATATTTATGCGGCACTTCCCAGGTTACAAAGTGTTTTACTTCTGCCTCAAGAGATGTGATGATAATCCTGTGAGGTAGGCAAGGAAAGTATTATATTTTTAACAGATGCAGAATCTAAGGATGAGAATGACTTACAAAAGGTCACATGGCTAGTTGGTGATGGGGTAGCATTTGAACTCAGGTCCCCTGATAGCAAATCATTATTTTTCTATTGCTTCAATAAATCAACCTACAACTCACTGGGGTTAGAAATACAAATGCAGAAAAGAAAGACAGTTCCTGCTCTGGAGAGATATTGCAATCTAATTGGGAAGTGGGAAAGGGGAGACAACACACAGAATGAAGGTGAAAAGCACAGGATGATGAAATATCCCAAGGATGAGGTTCATAGGGTTACTTACAAAGATGATCACTTAGGGCATCTTTGTTTTAAGATGGTTCAAAAAGTGAGAAGACTCAGCATCAGAAATGGAGTCTTGAATGGCTTTTCTAGTCTTCCTCCTGCCTGCAGACAACCTGGGCATTACCAACCTCTTCTAACCACAACAATCGCATTGTAGGGCAGAAGTCAGCTGTCACTGCCAGTCGCTCCAAAGAGGGCGTCGGACACTGTCTCCTTTGCACTTAATGACTAGCTATACTTCTGGGCTCATGGTTCTGTCCTGACCCTTGTAGAGCAGAGATGGATGACATTCAAGGGGGAAAGAAGCAAAGCTGGGGAGTCTTCATTGTCACAGAGCTGGGAGGAAGTGCTCTGGGTAGGCTGCTTTCCCTGGGTGGCTTTCTCCATGTGTTTCCACCTACTGTGGAGGGGTCCCTGGGAGGATCTTGGGTGGGGGTCAGTACTACAAGCTCCCAATGGTCTTTCCCCCATTGAAATGAGCATCAGTGATGTGGCCAAGGGCAGCAATAGTTGGGTCCTTGGTAGGACATTCTGAATCCTTTCTGGGTAAACAGGATGCATTTCCTAAATGTTGGCACATTGAGAGATTGGCCTTTTTAGTCCCAGCCAGGTCTAAATCTATGATCCTATGGAGTTGAACTTCCCCTTATTCTCCTGGGTTCCTTACTATAAAGAGCTGAGTCTTAGAAGGCAGTTGAGATGGTATGTTCTGAAACAAAATGCTGTCTAGAAGCAGTTCATTATTCACCAAACTCAGTGTCTAGAGATGCTTAATGATTGGAGCCAGGAGGCAATGAGGGAGGGGCAGTGGGAAGAATAGTGCTTTTGGGGAAGGGGGAGTCCGGGTGGGAATCCCAGCTCTCTGGCCCTGTGACCTTGCACAAGTCACTTCTACTCTGTGCCTTGCTTTCTTTCCCAGTGAAATGAAAGAATTGCCCCCAGGTCTAAATCTGTGACCCTGCAAATCAAAGTCCTGAAACAAATGGAATTGGAGGGATTATTTGCATTACAGTCCTAGGGCCAGGAGCAAGAGTATATTTTCCACCAGGATCAAAAAGTAGTTGTGTAGGGGCAGCTAGGTGGTGCAGTGGATAGAGCACCGGCCCTGGAGTCAGGAAGACCTGAGTTCAAATCCAGCCTCAGACACTTGACACTTACTAGCTGTGTGAGCCTGGGCAAGTCACTTAACCCCAATTGCCTCACCAAAAAAAAAAAAAAGAAATGAAAAGGAAAAGAAAAAAAGAAGAAAAGGAAAAGGAAAAAAAAAGTAGTTGTGTGAGGGAGCAGCAAGGGCTTAGAAAACAGGCTAATGTGGAGGGGTCAGAGGAAGAATGTGAACAAGAAGACAGTCTATGTCATACATTTGTTTATGGGTGGGAGATGAGGGAAAATTAACAATAACAATACCATTGATAATAATAACAATAGCATTTTTGGGGTATTTTAAAGTTTGCAAAATGCTTTATAAATATTATCTCATTTGGTCCTCATGATAACCCTGGGAGGAAGATGCTACTGTGATCCCCAATTTACAGTTGAAGAAACTGAGGTAGATAATGGTTAAGTGAATTGTCTCAACTGACTTGTTAAGTGTCTGGGGCTGGATTTAAACTAGGTCTTCCCGACATTGCCCTAGTTAACTGAGTCACCCAATGACCTGGCTAGGCAAGGAAATGGTGTCATGGATGCAGGTTATCGGGACTTTATGGTATAGGATCTGTACACAGTCATGCCTGCGTGTGTGTGTGTGTGTGTGTGTGTGTGTGTGTGTGTGTGTGTGTGTGAATGATTGGCGGAGGAGGGGCATAGCAAGAAGTCTACCCCACCCCTCAGAAGGAAGCTCCCTCCTCCAAGTCATCATCCTGGGGTTTCCTATAGACACCTCACCCTAGTTATGGTTCTTACCTGGGTTTGCTGCCTAGTCAGTCTTTATAAAATATCTGTCAAATTGAACTGTCAACTTGCCTGCACTTTAACAGAGGAAGTTACATTTACTCAAATGCAGAAATATGTTTGGTAGAACGTCAGTTGCATCAACAGGGAGGTGAGAGGAATGATGCTTGGTATAGGCAGACTTCCGGGACACCCTCCCACCTTCTCCTAGACTGTTGGAGAATAGAGCCTTCTTCTCCATCAGGTTATTTTCTATAACTGTGGATGCAATTTCCTTTTGGCCTGATGGATGGAGAAACACCAGGGGCCTTGCCAGGGAAGGCCATTGGCAGGGGTTGGAGTTCCTCTGTCTCTTCCCCTCCTCTCCTAAAGACTGTTTTCCTCATTTCATCTAATTGACTCAACCAGCATATGGAGATTTGCCTCCGAAGGATGCCAACTGCATCCTTTAGATTATTTTGTGATTTGTCTTTGTGCCCTCAGTGCCTAGCCCAGTGGCTTGCCAAACAGGATCCCCTGCTCAATGTTTCTTCAATAATTTTATTGGAGAAATACTTGGAGCAAGATCCCTAAAATGTGGGGAAACTGAGAAAAAAGGAGAGGACAATGGGATAGGGCAATCATTCAATCAACAAGCATTTATTAAACATCTACTGTTTTCTAAACACTCTTCCAGGCTCTGGGGGACTCAGATACAAGAAGGAAACAGTCCCTGTTCTTAATCAATTAACAAGCATTTCTTTTTATATAAATAGCATTTTTTTTCCAATTACATGTAAAGAAAGTTTCCAACATTCTTTTTTTTGTTTGTTTTGGTGAGGCAAATGGGGTTAAGTGACTTGCCCAGGGTCACACAGCTAGTAAGTGTCAAGTGTCTGGTAATGGATTTGAACTCAGGTCCTCCTGACTCCAGGGCTGGTGCTCTATCTACTGTGTCATCTAGCTGCCCAACATTCATTTTTATAAGAATTTGAGTTCCAAACTTCTCCCTCCCTCCCTCCCTCCCTCCCTCCCCAAGATGACAAGCAGTCTGATACAGGTTATACATGTGCAATCATGTTAAACATATTTCCATATTAGTCAAAAAGAAGAAACTGAACAAAAGAAAGTGAAAGTAGTCTGCTATGATCTGCATTCAGACTCCATCAGTTCTTTCTCTGAATGTGGAGTTTTCTATCATGAGTCTTTTGGAATGGTCTCGGGTCATTTTATAACTGAGAAGAGCTAAGTCTGTCACAGTTGATCATCGAACAATGTTGCTGTTGCTTCGTACAATGTTCTCTTGGTTCTGCTTACTTCACTCAGAATCAGTCTACTTAAGTCTTTTGAGGTTTTTCTGAAATCTTCCTACTCATTGTTTCTTACAGCACAATAGTATTCCATTGCATTCAGGTACCATAACTTCTTCAGCCATTCCCCAATGGATGGGCATTCCCTCGATTTCCAATTCTTTGCTACCACAAAAAAGAGCTGTTATAAATATTTTTGTACATGGGGCCCTTTCTCCTTTTTGATGATTTCTTTGGAATATAGACCTACTAATGCTATTGCTGGGTCAAAGGGTCTGCACAGTTTTATAGCCTTTTGGACATAGTTCCAAATCGGGCAAGTATTTCCTAAGTTCCCAGCACTGGAAATGTTAAGATGAAAAGGAAGCAACCCCTGCCCTTGAGGAGTTTGCAATCTAGCCAGGAAAGGCAATATGTATATAAACAAAGGAGATAGAAGATCATTTGTAGGGGGAGGGAGTGTGGGAAATGCCATCACCTGGGAAATAACCAGGGATGCTCTCACATCCAAGGTGGTATTTGAGTTGCCAGTTCAGTAATGAGTGTGGTTTTCTATAGACTTTTCTGTTTGGCTGTGTGCAGTGTATAGAGATCTCAGGAGGGTAGCATTTAAGTTCAACATTTTGTAAAGTCAAAAATCAAATATACATACATGTATATAATATACATACACATAGAATATGTTTACCCACATACATGCATGTACATGTGTCCATACATGTACACATATACACATACACACACATCCATATCCACACACATCCACACATTCACATCCACATAGCCATATCCGCATGAGTGAACACCATGGTACAGTAGAAGGAGTCTCAGCCCTGACATTAAGCATCAGTTCGGATTGTGCCCTGACCTGGGTAACCCTGAGCTTGTCCCTTCCCTTTTCTCACCTACAAGATAAGCCAGACAGGCACCATGGCCTCTCTGGTTCTGCATTGGCGTTGGATCTCTGACCCTTGGTCACACCTGAGAAACAAGAGCTGGACAGGGAAGAATCTGAGTCTCTGTTTCCCAGGAAGGCTCAAGTGCGTCCCTGTCAGGGACTCTGGGGGGTCTGTGAAACATGGGGTTAGCAGAGCTCCCTCCCATCCTGGCCAGGGAGCACCCCCATCAGCCCCAGCTCCTGAGTCCTCAGAGAGGGGATCCGGGTGAAGCCGTGGTATGGGCCTCCCGATCACCTTGTCGGCCATCACCCTGAGAACAATGACCTGTGATCTTTCTGCCAGTGTGCCAAACAAACCTAGGTTTGCTGTTCCCGCATCTCTGCCTGTGTAGCCTTGGGTGGATTCCTTCCTCTTCCTAGGTCCTTTTGCCTGTGTGTGAAGGAATCCTGTTAGGCTGTGACCTTTGCATTCCCTCTCACCTTTTGTGAGGCTCCGTAAGCTACTGCTCTTTTCTGTGCCTCAGTTTCCTCACCTGTGAAATGGGGAGGTGGGGCTAGATGGTTTCTCTAGGAGGACTTAGCTGTGTGGTACCTTTAAGAGGAAGCAAGGTCCAAGAGAAGTCCCGATCTGTATGACCATAGGACACCTGGGCATGTTGATAGAGGGGGGAGGGGGCAGATGAAGGCTCTCTGCCAGGGTTGTGATTGAAGGGCCCCAAGAGGGGATTTTTAAGCATGTTCACAAATATTCACTGACCCCATTGAGGACCAATGTCTGTCTTCCTGACTTAACCTCTCTGAGGCTGAGACTTTTCCTCTGGAGAATCTGAGGCCTGTCTTTGCTGTTCCCTCAGGCCCTTCCAGCTCAAATCTCCCAGAATTCCTCCATCTTGCTATTGTAAGACACTCCTTCTGATTCCCAATCCCCTCCCTTTGTTCCTGCCCTGCTCAGGCTATGCTTGAAGGATTTTGATTCTACCTGTTGCTACCCCATGTGCCCCACTGGGGCCCACAAGCTACCCACCCCTCACTGAAAGTTTCACAGAGGCCAGAAGGCCAATCCTTCCTGCCCTTGAGTAAGGGCAGACTCAGCGGTACCTTTGGTCAAGTTGCCTCAATTTCCCCATCTGTAAAATGAACGATCGGCCTGGACGATTACTAAGGAAGCTTCTGGTCTCATCCCCCCACTCTCTGGACTCTTGACCTTGTTTACCCTGCAGGCTTTCAGGCCCTCAGCTTCCCTTGAATATGGAGAAGAGCTACCTCCTGGCGTCAGTCTTGACTCTGTTTCTCTTTAACCAGTCACAAACCACAAGTTGCTCAGCCTTAATCTTGACTTTCTGGTTTTCAGGTTCCTACTTGTCCTGACTTCCTGGCAGCCTTGGCGACTTTAACCCTGGGCCTCCTTGTCTGTACCTGGTCCCTTGTTTGACTTTGTCCTAGATTTCTTCCCCAGGTGCCAGGCAAGCCCTGGGGTGACCTCCAGGAAAGCAGGCCTCCTTAGAGAACAAAACTGGAGACATTACCTTCAAGAGGATGAAAGCTATAGCTTATAAAGCCCCCAAAGAATGATGGCTGGTCCAGAGCAACACTCTCTGTCCCACGCAAGGACCCAGGCCAGTGAATGAGCAGACAACTGCCCTCTGGAGACCACCGTGGATCAAAACTGCCCCAAGGATCTTCTCTGTAAAATGAAGAAATGGATTAGACAATGACTGAAATAGATATTCAGCCCAGATCAAACCTGGGGCCTAGATTTCAGCCTTACCCCAAGGTTCAATCCTTCACAAGGCCCCTGACAAGCTGTGTGACTGTGGGCAAGTCATTTCCCCCTCTGTGGCTCCATTTATGTCTCTCTGAAATGAGAGTGTTGGACTAGTTGGTGCCTGAGGAACCTTCCGCATCTCAGATCTTAGGGTCTTCAAGGAGCTTAACCAGAACGGCCTTGAATTCCTCAGGTTCAGACCAGGAGTATTCCTAGAGCTGGGCTGGGTTGTCCATTGAACTCTGGGGGCCATGGACCTGCTACTGTCCCAGGGGTCCAACCTTCTTGGGGGCGAGGTATAGAAGACCCTTTGGAGCACCCTCATCCGGAGTAAAACATTTCTGGATTCCAGTTCCTGGTGTGAAGGGTATGGATGTCCCAAAGGTGGGAAGAGGTGGAGCCAATGTCTTCAGTCCTTTGACATTTGTGAGGATGGGTGAGTGGACTTCTTCTGGAATCGCCTCACCACCCCTTAACCCCAGTGGGCCTTCCCTCTCCCTCTTCGCCCCCCCCCCCCATTTAGAGGCTCTTCTTAGCCTTGGAACATTCCTAAGGCTTACTACAGCCCCAGTTGAAAGCAGCCTTTAATCTCTGTTTATCCTCACTCGGTTGTGGAGTCCTTTCCCTGATGGTTCAGTCTCTTGGAAGGATGCTCTGAATTGTTTAAATGACTGACGTTCTCTGGGCTTACATGATTGCTTGATTTAGTAGCTTTCTCAGGAGAATTATTCCTGGAGATGTGGCATCTGCAAGGGCCAGGAGCAGGTCTGGCCATGGCCCTGGGGGGATCAGGGAAGCTGTGTTTTCTGCCTTATATGTTATCTGTAGCATCGGGCTCACTGCTCAGTGATTAAGCTCAACAAGCATATTGGATAAAGAATTGGCCTTAGAGTCAGGAAGTCCTGGGTTCAAGTCTTACCTCCCATATATACTGACTGTGTGACCCTGGGCAAGTCATGTGACTTCTCATTGCTCTAGGCAATTCTCTAAGGCTACAAAAATGCCATGTAAGACAATGCCAGATTATAGTGATAGAGGGAATTTCCTTACTGGGGAACTGGCTACCCAAGAGAAATCTCAGATCCAGCCCTCCTGCCTAGATAAATGCTTTGAGGTTCACATTACTTAGCTTTTCCTAAGGACCTCAGAGATCTCATTTAAGCCTCCCAATAACTTGGAAAGAAGTGCTACAGATATCATCATCTCCATTTTACAGACGAGGAAGCTGAGGCTGAGAGGTCCTGCCTTGTCCAGAGTCACACAGCTAGTCGACTTCAGAGGCAGCAGTCTCCCTGACTCTCAGGCCAGTTCTTCCCTGACACAGAGCCATCTCTTCTTTTACTCTCACCTCATCTTCCACAAGGTCTCCTTTCTTCCTCTGCTCCCTCCCCATCTGCCAAGATCCCCACCAGCTTCTGTCCGCCCAGGCCTCTTGGCCCTGAGGTAAGGACTTGGCCTGAACTAGAGCCATGGGCTCCCAGCCCTCGTTTTGGGAAGCCCGGCTCTAGGACCTTGCCAACTCTAAAGCTCCTGAATTCCTTCCTAGCCTTTGTTGGAAGATGCAGGGGAAAACAAGCACTTTTAAATGTTTTTTTAAAGATTATTTGGTTCTACATTTCTGCTCTTCATCTCTGTTTATCATCATCAAAGCAGAAACCAGCTGTGTATACTTGTTGGCCTTTGATGCCCGTGAAACTTGCCTGTTTTTCTAGGTCACATCAAGTCCTTCAGAACTGAGATGGCCATCTCTCTGTTGGATTCAGGGGCATTAACTCCTTTTTTGTGGTACTGAATGTTGAAGTGGCATGCTATTGTGGATAGAATGCTGAAACTCAGTACTTGAGAGAGAACTGAGTTCAAATCATGCCTCATCTGAGGCTTAGTGGCAGTGAGATTGTAGGCAAGTCATTGAACTACCCTGAACTTAATCTGTAAAATGGGGCTAATAATAATAATAAATAATAATAATAGTAATCCCCATAGTATTCCACTCACAGGGAAATTGTAAGGCTCAAACAAGGTATAAAATCACTTGGTAAACCATAAGAAACTATGTAACTATTTACTATTGTTGTAAATGTTACAGCTCTCCAGGAGTACCATTGACTGGGATTTCATCAATGTAAATGTTTCTTCCAGTGACAAAAGATGCAATCCATCCATGCCTTCCATGCTATGTGACTCAAGTCATTGTCCTCTCTTATATTCTCCACATATTCTCCATATTCTCCACCTAGTGTCCCTGGGAGCCTTCTTTGCATTCTCTTGGTGTCCTGAGGTTACCAATGGAGATCATGGGATGCATCAGTTGTTCCTCTCTCTTATTACATGACCAGCCTCTAGAAAGGGTCTTCTAAGCCTCACCCCCAAGACAAAAAAAACCCCATTATTTTCTGCATAATAATCTTTGTACCATGTCATCTCCATACCTGCAATGTGAGGTGTCCCCTTCATACCCCTCATGGCTCTTTCCATTTCTCTTCGGGATCCTTATGTCTTAGCAACATGGCGGCCAATTCATCTGACCTCCCTGGTCACCTTGAGGGCAGCGACCCTTTCTTTCTTTGTATCTTCAGCATTTAGCATGGTGCCTGGCACATGGTAAGTGCTTATAAATGGTTGGTGATTGTTGATTGACTGATAAATTCTACATCATCTTGGGAATCAGTTGATGATTAACAAATTGTAACTTTCTATGAAAGTATAAAACTGAATGTTGACTGACTGATTGTGAGGACTTGCAGAAGTCTGAGTTTTTGAGAGAAGGTTGGAAAGTGTCAAAGGAAAAGTCCGGCCCCTAATGCTTCTGAACACATTTCTAGTTCCCAAATTCGAGTTTTCAAAGGTTGGATGCTTCTTAGGAGTGCCCAGTTGTTTGTATATGTCAACAGTGAGGTCTTTAGTTGTACCATTGTGGATTTAGTCATCATTTGTGGGCACAATTGTCCAGTTACACATTAAGGGAATATCTGAGATGCTGAGCCCGCAATTCACCCAGGGTGAGCTTGGCCATCTCACTGCACCATTTATGTCCGCAAATAACACCGCATGCAAGATCTCTGGGAACTAAAAATGTAAATCCCAGAGAGGCCTCCTTCAGAAATTTGCCCCCTGAGTTCTTCTCTAAGGCCTGCTAAATGCTGCCTAGTTTACAACACAAACAGCTCAGCAGACAGCACTGTTTGTCTCCAAGACTCTCTGAGCCTCTGGGATGTGCCTGGATGTCACCACTGAGATTTCATGTCAAGGGCCTGACTCAGCAGCCATCGCAAAAGGCCACCCCTCGAACTTTCCAAAGCAAACAGACTGAGCTCAGGCAAAGCCCAAACAAGGCCCTCTCTGGGTTTTTAGCTGGCCAGGTATTTTGTCGACTGATCTGTTTTTCATTATCTGTTGTCTTTGTGATAAAAATCAGCGGCTTGGCTTTGCCAGAGAGCAGGCCTCCATTTAGAGACCCCCTCTCTCTCCTGTGAAGGGAAAGCATGAGTGCTAAATGGACAATTCCAATTTGCTGTCTGAGTATCCCTTGTCAATCTGAGGCTGGCTGCTGAAGAGCCGTCACACTCTGGCTTATGTTAACCTTCCAAATACGTCCCTCCTTCCCCACCATGCACTCTCCACATCTCCTGGAGAGGAGCCGGGATTCTGACACAAGCCAGCCAACCCTTTGCCTTCTCTTGCTACAAACAGCCTATCTGGGTGGAAAAGCTTCAGGAAGGCTTAGGAGGGAAAACAGCATCTGTCTGTCCATCACCAAAAGAGTTCAGCCGATTCCAAAGGAGAAGTCTTAAGAAATGAAAAGAAATGAAGCTCCAGTGCCATTCCAGCACCCTAAGGGATCCATGATCTTATCAGTGTGGGAATTCTCCCCATCACATCCATGTCTGCCCATCCTCTGTGCCCAGGCCACAGAAAGAGGGACCACTGGGAAATCAGAGTACCTGGTGTAGACAGTCAGTCCTCCCTATTTGCTACTGACTTGCTGTGTGATCTGGGGCACCACCTCCTTACAAAGAGGTGGCTGACCTAGATGACCCTGCCCACTCTACGGCTAAGGTCCTTTGTCCTGTCCCCAGTTTGCCACCAGGGCACTACCCAAAGTGCTTTTGGGTCCTTGTGACATTTCCTCAATATCAGTAGGTTACATCAGCTCTCCCCTTTGAACCCCATTCAATTGTCCCCATTCTTTTTCTCATTGGACACTTTTCTGATCCATCTTCCTTTCCACTTCCCTTCCATAATTCCACCCCAAGTCACCAAATGCAGTTAGTCACAGAGCTGGTTCTAGAACCCCAGCATCTTGGATCTGAGGACAGCATGTTGTTCATTACCCAGAATGCTTTTCTGGGAGTTGCTACCTGTCTTATGTGGGTGATTACAAGACTAGAGCAGTGTTGCCCAACTCAGATAAGTCAGACGGCACATTAGCCTAGAAAACCACAAAAGAACATTATCTGTGTTGCACTGTATCTTTATTTATTTTCTTAAACATTTCCCAATCACATTTTTTTCCTATTTTTGTTTTTTGTTTTATTCGGTGAGGCAATTGGGGTTAAGTGACTTGCCCAGGGTCACACAGCTAGTAAGTGTCAAGTGTCTAAGGCTGGATTTGAACTCAGGTCCTCCTGAATCCAGGGCCAGTGCTTTATCTACTGTGCCACCTAGCTGCCCCATCCCAATTACATTTTAATCTGTTTTCAGGCCACACTCTGGAGTTTTGCAGCAGCAAGTTTGACTGCTCTGTTCTAGAGTGCTGACATGTCTCCCCAACCAGTCAGGGCTGAAGACCTCAACTTCCCCTGTGTCACAACTACCATGGGGGTGCCTGCCCTGCCCAGGTCAATCACCACATACAGCCGCTCAGGTGATCTTCCCAGGGCAAACTGTTGCCTCGTCACTACTCTGCTCAGGAAGCTACCATGGCTACTTATTGCCTATAGGATAAAATGTAAGTCAACTTACTTATAGGATGAAGCATCAACTCCTCTATTTGTCTTGGAATGCCTTGTATAATCTGGCTTCAGCCCAACTTTGTAGGCCTGATGTCCATCCTCCCTTTTGTGTGTATAATACACCAACAAAACAGCCTCGCCTGTTCTTTTTTATGCCTGATACGACATCTCCCATCTCCATGCCTTTGCACAAACTGAACCTCATGCCTAGAATGCCCACCTCACCTGTGCCTCTGAGAATCATAAGATATTAGAGTTAGAGAAAGAAGGGGGCTTCAGAGGCTATCCAATCCAATTCCCTCATTTTGCCAACAGAGAGACTCAGGACAAGGTGACAAAGAAGCTTGCTCCAGTCACATAGATAGTGAGCATCTGAGGTAGGATTTGAATTGAGGGCCCCTGCCTCCAAAACCAGTGTCTTTTCTGGTATCTCTGGATTTTTTTTCAAAGTTCAGCCAAAGGATCACTTCCTACATGAGGTCTTTTCTAATATCTCCAGCTGCTAGCATTTCTCCCTGCCAAAATTACTTGTATTTAATTTTTAAATTAATTTTAATTTATTAACAGAAATACATTTTCTACCCTTCACACTCTATTGGAATGTACACACATATACATATCTGTTTATCTATCTACCTATCTACCTATTTATCTAATTCATCCATCCATCCAATCTATCTTATATTTACTTCTAAGTGTTCATGTCATTTCTCTCCATAAATGTAAGCTCATTGAGGGCAGGGACTGTTTTTTTGCTTTTGTATCCTCTTACCTAACACAGTGCCTGGAAAGCATCTCTTTTATTATATGGACATTCCCTCTATTTTTCTCAAATACAAAGTTGATCAGAGAGATCAAGAATAAGTAAAACAGAAGAGCCACCTCAGGGGAGGCATTTGAGAATAGACATTTTACCAACTGTCTACAATAAGCAAAGCTCATTGTGCTGGATGCCAGGGAGCCTTTAAAAACAAGGTAATATCTTCATTATGGAGAATTTTGTCAAGAAGACAGCACCCCCAACAATTCTTGGAAGAAATTCCATGGCCAGTTTTCCACATGTGAGTAATCCCACATAAGAGCCAGGGAGATGTTGTTCATAGGAGAGGCTCACTTTAGCTAAGGGTCTTCATTTGTTGGGAATCCCATCAGAAAGGAACATTCCATCACATATGTCCCAGTGAAAACTGAGATATGAGATGATCAAAATTCTTCCTTTTGTAGCAGTTTTACCCCTTTGGGGAACCCATCTACCATTTTCCTGGACTTTTTTTTCTTTCCTCAATCCCTTTTCTTGTCATTCTTGTTTTCCTTGTAGTTTCCTGCTGGAATGGTTTTGCTGCTTCTGTTTTTCATAACTTAAAATTCTCTAAAGATACATTACTATATGGATGATCCTAGACCTTCTTACCTTTCTCCTCAACATAATATAAACAAATTCTATGAAATATCCTATTAAATTGCCTCCCCTTGGTCCTTAACATTGAGCTACTTTGAAGGTTTGCCAGCCTGGGGGGCGCTAGTGTTGACTAACTACCAAGTGCAACAGACTCCTTTTCAGAAGCAGACACTTTGGGGACTGGGGTTTAGAGTCAAGATTATTGTGCCTTTCTTTTTCCTCCCATCATCTTTGGTGGATGAGAGAGCATGGGATGATCCTTTGAGATTCGGAAGGCCTTCTGAAGTCACCTAGTCAAACTCTCATCTTCCAGATCCCCTGAGGCCCAGAGAGGTTAAATGACTTGTCAGGGCCATATAGGTTGTAGGTATCAAAGGTGAAATTCAAACCTGGATTCTCTGACTCCAACCCCAGCACCATTTCCACTGAGCCATGCTGGCCCATTTAAGAGGTTGATCATCAGGACCTCATGCACAGGAAAGCTAGAACAATGCCTGACACACAGGAAGCAGTTTATAAAAGTTTTGATACATTGATTACTAAGTGCCCAAGGATATATTCCCTGATTAATGACCAGAGACAATTTTGCCTTTCCCTTCCATATATATGAATAAATTCTAGTCCTTTTTCTTCTTATAACACATATTATTTAGGATATCCCATTTTCTCACTTGCTTCTATTTTCCCACCGTTAGAAGGAATTAGAGGTGGAGGGGAAGCTGTGGTTGGACTTTGGAAGGAGAGATGACTGGTTACGCCTCCCTCAACCGCTTTTCCGAAGTGGTGTCCTTAGAGGGTTCTATGGAACCAGTCCATCACTAATTGTCCATTCAGAGCAATGCAGCTGGTGCCTCCAGGTGTGTAGGTGCAAGGATGGTGGGGAGCTTGGAGGTCATAGCCACAGAATCCTAGATTGAGAGCTAGAAAGAACCTTAGAGGTCATGAGTCCAACCTCTTCATCTTGTAGATGAGGAAAGGGGTTGAGAGAAGTTAAGAGATTTGCTGAAGAATCTTCCAGTAGCAGAGAAAGACACATGTGTCATCCCTGAGAGGTATCAGGTGTGAGAATGTGTAGGGAGAAGAGGTCCTGAATCTCATGCTGCCAAATGATCTTACTGAAAACAAAGAGTATATTTTAATGTTGGCAAATGATTTCAAGGCACTTAAGGGGGCTTGTACCATGTTTTTGAACTAAGCACCATAATTATGTTAGCTTTTCATCTCTACCTCTGGGTTCTCTTAACAGTCCTTATCTTCATCCACACTGTGAGCTCCAATCCCTTGACCCCTCCATTCCCTCCCAGACCTCGCACAAGCCAATCTCTCCTCTTTTCCCCATCTTGACCCTTTGGTGAACCAATTCAACTACACAGTAATCCTTTCTTGAATCTCAATCCCCGTATTATCACCAATAAGACCCAACCAAACCTCAGCCTTGGGTCATTCCCATTGAAACCTCCACTCCTACACATGAAGGTATAGAAAATTCTGTCACTGCATCCTTATAAAAAAACCCTCATTTGATCCTTCTATTCTACTACATATCTCCTCTGCTCTTTGTAGTTAAACTCCTAGAAAAGTCTGACAACACTCGGTGCCTCCATTTTCTCTTCTCTTCAATCTCTTCCTTATCCCTTATATTTTGGCTTCTGACCTTATCATTTTTTTTTAGGGCAATGAGGGTTAAGTGACTTGACCAGGGTCACACAGCTAGTAAGTGTCAAGTGTCTGAGGCCAGATTTGAACTCAGGTCCTCCTCAATCCAGGGCCGGTACTTTATCCACTCTACTACCTAGCTGACCCCTGACCTTATCATTCCATTAGAACTGTTCTCTCCAAAGTTACCAATGACCTGCTAATTTTCAAATCCAATGGCCTTTTCCCAGTCCTCTTTCTCCTTAACCTCTCTGCAGTTTTGAATACTGTTGATCATTCTTTCCTCCTTGATCCTCTCTTCTCTAGGTGTTTAGGGCACCCATCTCTCCTGGTTCTCCTCCTGTCTGACCCTTCCTTCCCAGCCCACTTTGCTGGATCCTCATCCAGATCACACCCTCTAGGTAAAGATATGCCCCAGGATTCCATCCTAGGCCCTCTTCTCTTTTCCCTCTGCAGTGCTTCACTTGGTGATCTCATCAGCTCCCACGGATTTCATTGACATCTCTAGGATGATTCTCAAATCTACTTATCCTGCCCTAACTTGTCTGCTGACCTCCAATCTTGCATCTCCAGTTGCCTGTTAGATAAGATGTACAATATATTTTAAATTAAACATGTCCAAAACAGAACTCATTTGCCCTAAACCCTGCCCCCTTCTATCTTCTCTATTGCTGCAGAGGCCAACACCCTCCTTCCAATGCCCCAGGCTCTCCACCTAAGAGTCATCCTGGACACCACCCCCCTCCAATATATTGCCAAGGTCCAGCAAGCTCCCATCTGCAGCATCTCTTGAATGTGCCCCCTTCTCTCCTCTGACACTACCACCACTCTCCTTCAGGCTATCATCACCTTCCCCTTGGATTATTGCAGTAGCTCTTGGTGGGTTTGCCTGATTCAAGTCTCCTCCCCTCCAATCCATCCTCCATTCAGCCACAAACACAATTTTCCTAAAACTCAGGTCTGACTATGTCAACTTCCCCCCATTCAATAAACTCCAGCAGTTCCCATTTGCCTCCAGGATCAAATACAAAATGCTCTGCTTGACTTTCAAAGTTCTTCAGCTACCCAGCTCTCTCCTGCCTTTCAGTCTTCTTACACTTTGATCTCTGCCAGATATTCTTTGATCCAGTGGCATTGGCCTCCTGGCTGTTAGAGAAATAAGATGCCCCATTAGCTGACTGGCCATTTTCTCTGGCTGTCCCCCAGTCCTAGAACGCTCTTTCTCTTCATCTCTGTCTCCTGTCTTCTCTGGCTTCCTTTAAGTCACAACTAAAACCTCATCTTCTATAGGAAGCTTTTCCCAGCCCCTTTCAATTCTAGTGCCTTCCCTCTGTCAATTATTTCTGATTTATCCTGTTATTTAACAATAACAGCAACAAAGCTTGTTAGTCCATATTCATTTGCTTGTTCTCTCCCCCATTAGATGGTGAGCTTCTTGAGGATAGGGGATGTCTTTTGCCTCTCTTTGTATCCCCACAGTTTTGTATTCCCATAGTGTCTGGAGCAAAGTAATTACTCAATAAATGCTATTGATTGATTGGTAGATTACTAAATTCCAAGCGCTAAAATTTGGAAAGGAAATAAATCCAGGTTTCCATATTTTTTCCAGTTTCTATGTTGCCCTGGATTGAAATGTTGTCATTATTGGGGCAGCTAGGTGTTGCAGTGGATAAAGCACCAGCCCTGGATTCAAAAGGACTTGAGTTCAAATCCGGCCTCACTGTGTGACCCTGGGCAAGTCACTTAATCCTCATTGCCCCACAAAAACAAAACAAAACAAAACAACAAACAACAATAAAAAGAAATGTCGTCATAATCATTGTGAAAACACCATCATTGCCTCACTTGTCATCGTCATCGACTTCTTCTTCTTCTTCTTCTTCTTCTTCTTCTTCTTCCTCTTCTTCTTCTTCTTTTTCTTCCTTTGACTTTCCTGCTATATTGAAACATTTGTGCTCCAACCCCCACCCCATAATTTCTGTAGAATCCATTCTTTTTCTTGATAGACAAGAATGCCTGGAGGGTGTTCCACAGTGTCTGCATTAGGTTCTGGCAAATGTGGTTAAGTGTTCCTTACTTTGGTGTGTGTGTGTGTGTGTGTGTGTGTGTGTGTGTGTGTGTGTGTGTGTTCTTCCTTTCCCTGCCTCCTCTCAAATGTACACTCATCATCTCTCAAACCTATTATATCACCTTCTGAATTCTTCTCTGATGCCCCTGCGGCTGTGGACTCGATTGTTTCAAATCCCGATGACTGCCATTCAGATATTAAATTAAGCATTGCAGCTTAGCATGGAATGTGTGGATACTTGAAGCAGGATTTAAAAGACATTCTGATTTCCTAGAAGTGTAACAGTATCTCACATTGGACTGCAGAGCTATGTAGGAATTAACCTTTTTTCAGCGGAGAAACTGTGGCTCCCTGAGTGAAGAATATTAAATCACAGCCCGAGCCCGGAGCATGTGAAAGGTTGAAGATGTGTTCCACGTCAGATGGGCTGTCTGCTGACTTGTTGGTGTGGGTGATGGAATGAATCACTCCAGGGGTACACACCAGCTGTGGCTGCTGCAAGGAAACTGAGCACTTTCCCACAGCATTGGTGGTGTATTTCATTGGGCCAGCAGTGCTTTATGACAGGTATGCTTTATCCTTGTGGAGGAATGGTCTGTAATCAGCATCTGGATGAGGAAGTTGCAGATCCCCTTGTCTAAGGGCAGATCCACTGGATACGGTGAACACTCATTATCACACAGCCCATTATTACACAGATGTGAATATCCTACAGGTAAAATGCACCCGCCAACATGTCAGGCATTATTGAAAAAGTCAGCTCTGACTTGGCTAGCCTAGACTATGGATATTAGTTTTACTTCTGAGGTCAATGTAAGTTCCATGATATTTTTGTTGACAGATCCTGAGCAATAGAGAATCCCAGAAAACAGATAAAGAGAGAGGCAAGAATCTAAAAATCCTTTAAGTTCTGTGTAATTTCCCCTTTCATAATAGCAGACTGATTTCATTGGTGTTGAGATTTTCTGGTGAAGAGACTTTGTTAACTAAGGCACATCAATGACAGCTCTGACACACAACTGTCTTAGAGTGGCCTGGGGTCCCTGAGTAGGGCAGTGACTCAAGCACAGTCACATAGGAGAATGGGCAAGAGACAAGTCTTGAACCCAGGTCTAGCCAACTCCTCAAGGAGTTGTCCCTAAGTTCCCTTTACCATGCAGCCTGACTGGTCTAGTCTGAAGTGGCAGACTAAAATTAAGACCATATGTTTCAGGTCAGCTGCCAATCTGTATTTGCAAAGGGAATTAATTAACTTACTGGGAATTCTCTACCCAAATGAAATATGCTCATGAGAGAAAAACAACAGCAACAATAAAGACAAACAGACATTGACAACAACCTTGCGAGTTGGGTGTCCCCATTTTGCAGATGAAGAAACTGAGGCAAACAGGGGTCAAGTGACATGTCCAGGATTGACTGGCTAGTGAATGTCAGGTGAGGTTTGAAATCAGGTCTTCTTGACTCCAGGACAAGCACTATCTCCATCCACAATGCTGCATTCCTCTGCATAGGACAAGACACCATTTTGTTTTTCCTCCCAGGGTTGCAGAAAGAAGGTAATGAGAGCTGAATGAGCATAGGATCTAGAACTCAAAAGGACCTCAGTTTAGTCTCCTCATTGTATAGGAGAGGACCTGAGGCCCAACAAAGTGTGGTTAATGTGTGCAGGTCACTGGGGAGCCAGTAACAAAGGCAGGATATGAACCCATAGCTTCTGACCCCAGAACCAGTATTTTCCACTGTACAATGCCGATTATAAGTCCTCACTGTAGATCTTTTCCTGCACATTAGACCCTTCCCCCTGTTTCTCTCAGCCTGCATTTCTCCAATAAGACCGAATTCACTTACTGCCCACTCGACTCTGAGGCTCCAGACCTTTTGGTGTGTATGTTTGCAGCAATAAATTCTCTCCCTTTGGCTCGTACTATTGACCTACCTCAAAGGCTGTGACCAAGGGGAGCTGGTGTTGTCCAAATACCAAGAGTAGCCAAGGGGCTCCCATGAGCAGACACTTGGCCATGGACCCTGTTCCAATTGGCTGATGTGGCAAAAGCGTCCTAAACTCACACACCCACACAGTGGATTACTAGCCTATATCCTGGTTATTCTCTTTTATTCTGTGTCTTGGTGCCCTTTTGTTTGGAGATCTATGGGAAGCCGAGTTTCTTTCAAATGGCATAAATTCTCCTTATCTCCCCTGACTTCTTAGGAATGGGGGGAAGGGAGGAATTAAAAAGTTGGAATACAGTGGGAAAGCAAGGCTGTCTTAAATTTCACAGCAGTTCATGAACTTGGAGAAATCTGAACACACAACATGTATTGAACTTCAGGAAATGGGGATTCCCCCCCCCTTTTCTTTCTTTTAATCAGTTGTGAAAGAAAGGGAGGCAGTTGGCTAGGCCTAGCATCAGGCAGCGGGCTCTGGAAGCCTGACTGTGGGGCCCAGGATGAGGGCCAGCTCCTCTGTGTCCCCTGGGCTCCCTTTTCATCTTTTATCACCACTAGGGCCTGACTGAGAAATTTGCCTGCAAAGGCCTCCTTCCATCCCAACCCCCACCACCTGGAGAGTGAGGCTAGAGCTCTGCTCCCAGGAGCCTGAAGGGGGGGGGGGGACAGGAGGTGGTAAAGTGAGTTTGCATGTAGCTGCTACAATTCCAGAGGGGGTCTGGGCAGAGCCTCTGGGCAGCCAAGCCCCTGTGGTCTTCTGTAGCACTGATGCTAATAACTCATGTCACCGCCGCCCTGACCACTGTTTTCTGACATCATGCCGTGGAGCAGGAAGCAGGGGATAAAGAAGCCAGGAAGGGGGCCAGCAGTGAGGACCATAAACCTACTAGGGTGAGCCATAACCCAGCAGGGAGGCCAGCAGGCCGAGGGGCCAGTGAAGAATCGGAAATGAAAGAAAACTTCTCTTGTCTCTGCCCGAAGGATGGGGATACAGCAGGGGCCTGTGGAGTCCTGGATTTACTGGAGTTCGGGGGCTTCTCTCCCTGGACCTGGGAGATGGGAGTAGCTGGTCCGGTCAGGGTCAGACTGCAGAGGTGGTGGTCAGGCCGGTGATGAAGTCCCTGGGAATGCTTGCACCCAGCCTCCACAATTCCTCCTTCCTTTATAGAATCATAGATTTAGAGCTGAAAGGAATCTGAGAAGACAGCTATTCCAATCTCCTCATTATAGAGATGAGGAAACTGAGAAACATAAAAGCTAACACATTTAGTGACATCTATCTGGAGTTTGAAGGGCCTTTAGAGGCTGTCTAGTAGCTCACTTTCGTCATCTGCATAATTAAGAGGGAGTTGGAGGCAACAAGGAGGATCAAGGTTCATAGCTCTGGAGCTAAAAGGACCTCAGAGGCCCTTGTAATACAGATGAGGAAACTGAGGCACAGAAAGGTTAAGTCATTCACGAATGTAAATTTAGAGCTAGAAGGGCTGGCTTGGAGGCCCATCCAGTGCAAACCCCTCATTTTACAGGTGAGGAAATGGAGGCATGAGCAGGTTAAAATACTTACCCAATGGGGCAGCTAGGTGGTGCAGTGGATAGAGCACTGGACCTGGATTCAGAAGGTCATAAGTTCAAATCCAGCCTCAGACACTTAACACTTACTAGCTGTGTGACCCTGGGTAAGTCACTTAACCCCAATTGCCTCACCAAAAAAAAAAATAATAATAAAATAAAATACTTACCCAAGGTCACACATAGGATCATGTGTCTAGAGCTGGAAAGGACTAGTGAGGCCATCAAATTCATCCTGCCTATGAGAAAACTGAGATCCAGAGAAGTTATTACTCATGGGACCATGAGGGTCCCCTCGTCTAATCCCTTCATTTTATACTTGAGGAAATTTGGCTCTAGAGGCATGATTTACTTGCCCAAAGTCACACAGCTCATGTGATGGAGGCGGGGTTTGAACCCAGGTCCTTTGACTCCAGGGTCAAACACTTGCCACTGTCCTGCATCGTGTGCCTTGTCCTCCTGGCTTTTCCCATCAGCATCCTTGTGAAGACTGGAGCTGTGTAAACAGAGGGCTCTAAGGAAGAGTAAGTGAGATGAGAAAGAAAGGGTTCCAGATAGGGGAGTCCTGGCCACCTTGCTGTTCCTCACACACAATGTGTCTTCTGTCTCTATGCCTTTGAACATCTCCATTGATCCCCGATGCCTGGAGTGCACTCCTTCCTTACTTTCTCTTGAAAATCTCAGCTTCCTTCTAACTTCTGTTCCTACAGGAAATCTTCCCTCATATCCTCTGGAGCTACTGCCTTGTAATTACATTGTACATATTTTTAACTGCTTGCAAGTGTAACTGATATTAGCTCCAATGGAATGTAATCTCCCTGAGGGCAGGCACTTTTGCCTTTTTGGCTTTACATCCCCAACACCGAGCATAGTGCATGGCATAGAGTAGACATTTTAATCCATGGTGCTAATGAGTTGATTGATTGAGAGGCCATGGAATTCACACCGGTAACCCAGAAAATCGTGCTTTTGCCTTTATTTATTTTTATGCATATTCTTATTTTTTTCTAGCAGAACATAAGCTTTTTTAGTTCAGGGGCAAATCTGGTTTTGTTTCTGGGTGCCCTGGTCTCCATACAGGGCTTAGCACAGAGTGGGTGTTTCACAAGCTTTTGCTGATTGGAAGTGAAGCATGGCACTGCTACTTATTAGCAATGTGACTTGGGGAAGTAACTTAACTTGTCTGAGTCTTAGTTTCTTCATTTGCAAAAAGAGGTAATTGGGCTAGATCAGTGATGTCAAGCTCAGGTAGAAGTGGGGGCCATGAAATTACATAAGGGTCCCTTGTGCCACATATTGACTTGGAAAACAGCATTTTATGCATTTCTTCTTCTTTTTTTAATTAATCCCTCAGCACATTACAATCAGATAGGAAATACACCCAAATCTGGTTTGGATAACACTTGGGAATGTTGAGGGCCACATGCAATGCCCCCCCCCCACCATGTTTGGTACCTCTGGGCTAGATCATTTTTCAAGGTCTTTCACCCTCCAAATCCTATTCCTAGGAATTAACTTCTCTCATCATGAGAAGAGGGCTGGATTTCCCAATTCTCAGATGGTGAAGTTTTAATGGCACCTTGCTTTCAAGGATATTTAAGAAGAAAGAAGAGTTCATGGTTCAGAATGGGTGTCCCCCTCCATAGTAAGATTCCTAGTTTTAATGACTATTTTTTCTATTTTACGTAGTTTGATTATGCCATAGGGAGAATTGTCTTGACAGTCAAGAAGGCCCATGCCCTCTGTAACCAGAAGATAGATTATTTTGTAGGGGGTTGTGAATCACAGGAAAATGCCAGATATCTATTTTCTCAGGGCTTTGTCCCACTTTTTTGTTGGAAGACTCTATCATCCCATCTAGGAACTATAAGGCCCCCATTGCATTCACCAATACTGCCACCATTTCTGTTCCCATTAATAGCCCCTGAGTCCTAGCCTGGTCTTTGGCTAGCCAGAGAAAAGCAACCTACAGAAGGATGGAAAATGGCAATCCTGCCAGAGCTGTCTACTACAATTCCCTACCCTTGGGTTTATGACAAGCTTCAGTGAAAGGGAGGCAAAAGTAAGTTTGTTATGCAGTGTTGAAGAAGCAATTACCTTTGCATTTGAGGGTAGAGGTAGACAGCCATGTCATCATTCGTGTCCTAGACTCTTGGGAGTGATCACCCAATGTAGCAGATGAATAGCAAGGACCTGTGACTGCATCCCAACTCTTACCTGGGAGATCTTGAGCAGGTCTTTCATTTCTTCAATTGCACAGTGAGGGATGTGGCCCAGCTGACCTCTAAATACTTTTCAGCTCTTGGTCTTATGATATTAATATCTACGACTGTGCCCCTTAATCTGTCTGGGGCTCAATGTACCTACCTGTAAAATGGAGTATTGGGTGATATCAGAGGTCAAATACCTGACATGTGGACTGCATGTGGATCACAGTACCCCCAGATGTGGCCTGAACCAGATTAAAATGGAGTTCCTATCTGATTTTAATGTGTTGGTCCATGAATTTCATATATAACATATATATATATATATATGTATATGTATATATATACACACACATGTATATGTTCCTATACATATATAGATATAGATAGATACATATATAATATATAATGTTTATCCTATTACACCAGGTCATCACTGTCATCCATTTATGGCATGAATGATGAAACTGATTTCTAAATGTCTTTTCAATTACCAAGGAGAAATTACTGGTAATTATTTCCTCAATGCTCCATTTTTTCCATAAAACTATACATGTATTATAACTATACATAGAAATTACATATATATTATAGCATTATGTGGGTGTATGCATATACATATACATACACACACACACACACACACACATATATATATATATATATATATGAAGCTCTCTGTGTGTGCATATGTGTGGTATTCTAAGTCAATTTGAACTCATAGGGAGCTTTATATATGATTCAGTGGCCCCTATTTCTCTCTGAGTTTGACATCCCTGGACAAAATGACATCAAGGATGCCATCCAGCTCTAATCCTATGATCCCATGAGTCCAACAGCTTCCAGCTCAGTCCTTGCATCATTTTCTAGCCTTGCCAGAGAGGTATTGATCTCTCTCAAGGGGGAGACTCCAGGACCCATCTGGAGTGGGTGGTGGCGCAGGTGTTGCAGGTGGGGCAGCCTTTGCATTCTCCAGTCAAGTCCCAGATATATTGCATTGATGATATTGGCTTGGCCTAAATTGACAATACATTTCCTGAGGACACAGACTCCTCCAATTCTGTCTTTGTATTACCAGCATTTTAAGTAACACCTTGCACATAGGTGACATTTAATGAGTGCTTGTTGGTTTGGTTTTAATTGGAGAATCACTGATGTCACTGCCTCTTTAGAGAGAGTTCTATGTAGGGCAGAAGTGTCTATTTCATGAAGAGAGGCTAGGGGTCAGCTAGGTGGTACAGTGGATAAAGCACCAGCCCTGGATTCAGGAGGACCTGAGTTCAAATCCAGCCTCAGACACTTGACACTTACTAGCTGTGTGACTCTGGAAAAGTCACTTAACCCTCATTTCCCCGCCCCCCCCCAAAGAAATGAAGAGAGGCTAGTATATGAAACTTTCCCTGTGGGCTTGAGTTTCTGCAGGAATTCACAAAGTGACTGCAGCTCCAAAGAGTGTGTCGAGATCAATGGAAGGACCATCTGGTCTCCTCTCATGCTGCCGGTTAGTAATTGACCAAGAGGGGGTGGGCATTCTCTAAATTGATTAAGAACTGGAACTGTACAAAGAGAGCCAGAGCCCAGGGGTGGTACAGACAGGGGAAGGGGAAGGGACTTGGGACATGCAGAGGGAAGAGAAAGCAACCTCAAAGCATTCAGAATTTCAGCTGAACTTGGTTCCGAATCACATCCTAATTTCAGGAGGCTTATCTGACCATAGACCATCTGTTTCCCTCCTGGGATGTTGGAGGTGAACTAGATAATATCTTGGGGGTTCTTTGAACTCCTGCAAGAAATGTCTTACCAAAATACCAAGCCTGCCTATTGGTGGCATTCCTAGTGAACCTTTTCCAGCTTGTTCACTTGGAATGTAATCTGTCTTCCGCTGCTCCTGGCCCTCCTGGATACCTTTTACCTTTTTATTCCAGAGCCTTTGGAGCAAGGCTGGAAGTAATTACTGATTTGAGTTACGTTCTTGAATTGGCGAGTGGGGAGCCACACTTGCAAAGGAAAGATAAGAAGTTGGATTTTCTTCTCTTTTGCTGATGCGTACCACCCGGGGAAGACTGTTACAGCCTCTGCTGGTGTTCAGTCTCAACGTTTTAGTAGAGAATTCTTATCCTGAACTCTCCTGGCCTATGTTTTTGCCAGGACCAGAAGCATACCAGGACAATAACGATTTTGGAGCATGAAATTGGAAGGGGTTGGAGAGTTCAAGGCATTGTTAATCCTTCAGAGAAAAGGAGTTACAATAAGTCGGAGAAATGAAGCCAACTTGGAAGGTGTAATCTCAGGCCAGAAAGATATTGGCTTGATTTCTCCCCATCCTCAATTGTTGGAAACCATGAAATGATCAGCAAACCCAATTAATTGCTTGTCATGTCATAAAAAAGATGAATCGTGAAATGTTTTGGAATTCTTGACTTAATAGGAATCATTGTTTATGTACCTTGCCAAAGCTAAAAAATGTGTGTGACGAGCTTAAAAAAAAAATGTCAGCTTGAAGAATATTTCTGAGCACATCAGATGGAAAAAAAGATTGGGAACCCTTTAATTTCACCGTCAAACCATGCCAGAAACGCTAATGCGATATCTTTGAAGAGTAATTGGTACAAAGAATATCCTCAAAGAGAAATATTTCCACACGTCTGGGCCTTATCTTGCCCTCGTTAAAATGTTTTCCCTCCTTTCTTGAGTTACTATAGCCCACGTTCCCATTCCTTGCACTGGGGTCAGACTTGTTCTGTGAGAATTTGATCCAATGAACTTCCACACTTTACCAGAGTGAGCAGAGGTTTCTTCTTCAGATTGCCTTCAGATATGCACAGAAAGGGCTGTAATCCTTAGTCACTGCCAGCTTTTGGTTTCTCCTGTATTTATTTAATCAGATATGTGGGGAAGCTGCCTGCCACGATATTCCTCAGCCCACTGAGAAAACCTAGTGTCTTCTTGCATTACAGCTGGATTTCCTTAAAGGAAGTTGCTGAGGAAAGAATCTTAGCATCCCCTGGCAATGACTGAACTAGTCCCAAACCAGAGGTAAATTTAATGTTTATTCAGCAAGCATTTATTATGCTCCTCTTTTATCTTTCTGTCTCCTCAGCACTTAGTGTAGAGTCTAGCATATAGTAGGTACTTAATAAATATTCAGTAACTGACTGGCCTCTTCTGAACCAGACACTATGCTAAAAAGAATGGAACAATCTCTTTTCTCTAGGTTCTCACAGTCTATTGCTGAAATAGCATGTTAGATTTTTGTCAGTCTCCAAAGGAAAGGGGGAAAAATGTGGGATTGAAGTCATGAAATGGAATGCTGGGGGAAGTCTTCATGTGCTTGGAGTAGATACCCACCTAACTTACCAATGGATTTGGGGTCTGATGATTACCCTCAACCTGGTTTAGCCTGGCTGCCTAGAATATTGGGGCTGTCCACTTATCTACCATTGTTCTGACCATGTGACCACCTCTTCATCATTTTCGATTATACCCTTTACTCTAGGCTTTTTTGAAGTGCCTTATTTGTTCTAGGCTGTAGGCAGCTCATTCCCATCATGCACATCTCCATTGTCCTCTGAGGCGTGGCCACTTTTAATTCTTTGGAGCTTGTCAAGTTCCATGACTTACAGTCATACAACCATACCATAGGATAATGACATTTTTAAAAAACAAGTCTTTGAGGTTTTGAGTCATTAAAGGCATTTTTCGGTTTCCCAAAGACAATCTAGTTTGAACTTCTGTTTAATTCTGGGTCTCACCCATTATCCATTTGTGCTATTTATCACAGAAATTAAGACATATTGATTTAAAGTCTCCCCAGGTTGTCTTTCCAACTGTATGTTATAATCTGGGCAATAGATTTTCTTGTCCAAAATAGATACAAAATAAATATAAAATGTGTGAATATGTATGTGTGTATATGTGTGCATGCATATGGGGGGAGAGAACTAACAAGTGGCATTTTGTAAGACATGACCCTTGAACTGACAAGGGAACTGACATTCTAAGTGACAGAGAGGAAGAACATTTCAGGCATGGGAAATGAGGGCATAACTGTGAAACTCTGCAGAGATAAGAATATTTTTAGATAAAACAGTACTGCAGCAGATCTTTCCATTATTTTCCATAATATAATATTCAATGCAGGCAGCTAGGTGGGGCAGTGGATAAAGCACTGGCCCTGGATTCAGGAGGACCTGAGTTCAAATCCAGCCTCAGACACTTAACACTTACTAGCTGTGTGGCCCTGGGCAAATCACTTAACCCTCATTGCCCCACCAAAAAAACAAAAACAAAAACAAAGCAAATATAATATTCAATGCTCTGATATAATCCAAACAAAAACATGTCTTGTATGATATGATGAAATTAGAAATCTGGTTAATCAAATGACTATGTAAATATATCCATTCTTCTCTTATGAATGAATGAATAAAAATTAATTTATTAAGCCTTAATATGTTCCAGGTATAATGCTATATGGCAAGGTATGTGAATAGCTAAGAAGTATTTGATAGTTTGTCTTCTAGGCAAGATAAATGAAAGGTTCCCCTCTTAAAGACCAGAGTCCCAGGGGCAGAGGTCAGTGTTCCTATGGGGAAGAAAGAGATGAGAAAGATGACCAGAATTTTGACTACAAATAAATTAATGGAATTAATGTCATATATCCCTGAAAATTGATGATATATGTCTAGAATAGGACAAGGAAAGAGTATAATTTATGCCAAAGGATAGATTATATTAAAGGGTCAATGGAGTAATATAGAATAACATAGCAAGAACATACAATTCTGTGAAGGAATCTGTGAACTAAGTGGGCAGGGTGGCCAACAGTAGCATTGGATAGGGTGGAGGGCATAATGAAAATCATTAGGGGAAGGTTCATTCTGAAGAAGAAAACCCAAAGTGATGATGTAATACAAGTAGACTAAAGACCACCCAGCTAGAAGGAGGGAATAGATGATGAGTTCCAGAACTCATACAAACTTGACATCGAGGAATAATGTGGGGACTGATAGGGAGAAAACAGTATGACTGCTATTTTCTGGATCACAACTCAAAATATGTAAGTGATTGAGTCCAGGGATAAAATGCATGCAATGTGTCTTGGTAAAAATATATATTCCTGAAGTTGTGTGAATTTTATCAAGAAAGCTCAAATATGAAAGGGAATGAGAAAGGGAAGTATTAGTCACATGTATCCACTCAGCCAAATCTCTTGGAGTAAACAGATACAATGTAAGAAAAAAAGAAGTGGAAAGGACCAATAATTCACAGGAGATCACATTCCAAGAAGAACATGATCTAAGTAAATAAAAATAAAGCCCAGGGCTTCAGACAGCTAGAAACAAATGCACAAAGTCTGGGTAATAGAGAAGGCAAGCTAGAGATCCAAAGGCATGGAGGCAAATTCATTGTCATAAGAACCACAGAGACTTGTTGAAATAGGACTAATGCCCAGAATATGGCCATAGAACAGTATTCTTTATTCAGTGGCAACAGAATGGATAAAAGGGGAAGTGGGACAGCCATGTACATTACAACAATATACTCAGGTGAGTAAATCCAGAATTCAGAGGAGAACACATATTAGACAGTTTAGAGGTGACTATCAAGAGAGGAAAGACCCAGAAGTCATGAGAGGCCACTTAGATAGAAAAAACAATGGAAATAGAAGAGGAGTTTGGGAAAGGGATCACCAGCCTGGCACAGAAGCCTGTTCTAGTCCTAATGAGGAACTTGAGTTATTCCAACTTCTTGCTAGAGTTTTGTTGTTGTTGTTGTTGTTAAAAGCAGAACAGCTCGTGCATTCTTTTTTTTTTTTTTTTTTTTTTTTTTTTTTTTTTTTTTTTTTTTAGTGAGGCAATTGGGGTTAAGTGACTTGCCCAGGGTCACACAGCTAGTAAGTGTTAAGTGTCTGAGGCCGAATTTGAACTCAGGTACTCCTGAATCCAGGGCCGGTGCTCTATCCACTGCGCCACCTAGCTGCCCCAGCTCATGCATTCTTAAGTTAACTTAAAGATAAATTTCATTCTCGAAAAGGTGGAGGATTCAACTAAGGGAAATTCTGTTCCACACCTGATTCTCACTTATAAGAAGGACCTGGTTACTGACATTGAAATAATGGCAAACTTGGTGGGAAGTGACCATTCCATCTGAAAATTGCTGATAGAGGAAGGAAAATTCAAGCATAGTCTATGATGCATTCAGGATTTTGAGAAAGCTGCCCTTAGTGAGTTCAAATCATTAGACCTGAAGAACTATATTCCAGGACATTGACAAGATTTTTACAAATGCTTGCAGAGTTTTTATGAGTACACTATGGAAAAATATGGGAGGGTAGGTGAGGTCCCATGGACATGGAGACAAATAAATGCTTGGATTACCTGAAGGGGGGAAATGGTAGGTTCTATTGAATAGAGTACATTATAGAAAGCTTGAGTTTGATTCTTGGCAAATAATAATAATAATAATAATAATGAATTATTGGACTTTTGACAGTACTTCAAAGGAAAGTCATGATAACTAAGCTATAACAGGTCATACCATACTAGTCTCATTTCCTTTTATAATTGGGTGACCAGACTGGTAGATCTAGAGCAACAGGGTCAATAGAGTATTCCTGGATTCCAGAGATTTGATGAACCTAGACAGTGAATTTCTAGAGAGGACAATATACTGTGCTGATTTTATGATTCCAGAGTAAAGAACAGGGAATTTTGAATCAGAAGATTTGGGTTCTTACTAAGTTATTGACATTGGGAAAGTCTCTTCCTTTTAGTGAGCCTCAGTTTCTTCTTCTGTAAAGTGAGTGGATTGGACTGGATAATTTCTGTGGCCCTTTCCCAAATATTATGAGCTTTGATCCACTTGACAAAATCCTTAATAATTTTGTCATGAAGAAGGTGGAGAAATAGGGGCTGGACAATCGAACTAGATGTTTTCAAAACTTGTAAATGACTGAACCAAAGGAGTAATAAATAATGCATTGATATCATCCTGGAAAGATATTTCTAGTGGAGTTCCTCAGGAACCTTCATCCTTTGCCCTGTTCTGGTCAACAAAGACTTGGCTGAACACATAGAGGCCATCTATCAAATCAAATTTCCATGTGACAAACATCTGGGATGGATAGCTAATACGTTGGATAGCAGGATTGGGATTCAAAATGACCAAGCCATATGAAAATAATGGGCCAACTCCAAAAAGATGACCCTTTGTGAATTGATATGCAAAGTTCTACATTTTGGATGTACAACAAATTAACTGTAAAAGTACAGGATAAGAGAGAACTGGACAGACAGCAATATTTTGTGTGAAAATTATCTGGGGGTTTCAATGTACTGTGAGCTCATATGAATCAATAGTATATTATAGAGACTTCCAGGGTGGAGCCAACATGGCAGAGAAAAGGCGGTGAGCTCTTGAACTCATGACACAATCACTCCAAAAAACATTGAAATAATGCCATAGGACAATGCCTGGAGCAGCAAAACCCACAGAAAAATGTGCTGAAATCATCTTTTAACCAAGAAAGGCTTGGAGAGTTGGAAGGAGGGAGCTGTTATGCTGAGGCAGGAGTGGAGCCAAACCCCACAGTCACCCTGACACAGATCTGTCCCAGGATCTGTCCCTCTGAATCAGCTGAAGTGCCAGTGTCATCTGGAACTAAGTTCACAGTCTGGTGAGAGGGCTGAGCCCTTGGCAGGGGGGAGACTACAAAAGTCTATGCTGATGCTGAGGCATAACTTGGGTTTTTCACCCCTGCTGGGAACCAGGAGGTAAGCTTGAATAGCAGTGGCCCAGGTCGGGGAGGGGCACAGGCTCAAAGGAACTGACAACCACAACACACAAAGCTGGTTGATTAGCAAGTTGGTCTGGGGTCATCTACAGACCAGAAAACAGGCCAGGTAAGTGAAGAACCTGATTCTTCTTAAATCATGCCACCTAGGACTTCTGAAGCTTGGGATACTAAAGCCTGGAAACAGTACCCCACTTTGAGGAGCTAAAAGTCAAGTAAAAGAAAGGCAAGATGAAGCAGACAGAGAAAGGTGAGGAACATAGAAAGTTTCCTCAGTGACAAGGAAGATTAAGGTGCACCCTCAGAGGAAGATGTCAATGTCAGGGCCCCTATATCTAAAGCTTCCAAGAAAAATATTAATTGGTCTCAGGCTGCAGAGGCAATCAAAAAGGACTTTGAAGATAAAGTTAGAGAAGTAGAGGCAGAAATGGAAAGAGAAATGAATGTGATGCAGGAAAGATATGAGAAAAAAGTCAACAGCTTGAAAAGTCAAATTGGCCAAATGGAAAAGGAGGTACAAAAGCTCTCTGATGAAAATAATTGCCTAAGAATTAGGATTGAACAAATGTAAGCTAGTGACTTTATGAGAAACCAAGACACAATAAAGTGATTCCAAATGAATAAAAAATAGAGGGCAATGTGAAATATCTTCTGGGAAAAACTGCTGACCTGAAAAATAGGTCCAGGAGAGATAATTTGAAAATTACTGGTCTACCTGAAAACCATGATCAAGGAAAGAGCTTAGACACCATCTTCCAAGATATTCTCAGGGAAAATTGCCCTGAAATTCTAGAAGCAGAAGCTAAAATAGAAATTGAAAGAATCCACCAATTGCCTCCAGAAAGAGATCCCCAAAGGAAAACTCCTAGGAATAATAATAAAAAGCAACAACAAAAAAATAAACATTATATTATAACTATTCCTACTCCCCTCCAAAAAAAGAAGGAAGGAAGGAAAGAAAGAAGGAAATAAAGCAAAAGTGAAGGAGGACACACGGAGGAAAGGAGGAGAAAAGGAAGAAATTAATGTGATCTTAGAATGTTTAATAGATGTATAGTGTACAAAATGAGGGGGTTGATCTTGTCCAGTTGCCATTCTTCTTTTCTCGTGGTTCCGTTGTAGGAAGGACATAGCCAAGCACTAATTAATACATGGGAGATCAGCCAGTATGGTGAGGGAACTAGAATTCATGGCTTATGAGGATCTTTTGAAGGAACTAGAGATGTTTATCTTGGATAAAAGCAGATATAGGGTAGATGAGATAACTGTTTAATTGTTGAAAAGTTGGCCATGTAGAAGAGGGGTCATATAATGGCATCTGAGTGGTACAGTGGTTAGAGCACAGTAACTAGGGTCAGTTTAAATCCATCTTTAAGCACTTTACTTGATATGTAACCTTGGACACACATTTTAATCTCTGTGTGTCTCATTTTCTTCAATTGTAAAAGTAGAGTAGCTGTGAAGATAAAATGAGGACATACTTGTAAAGGGCTAAAGTTCTCTATATAAATGCTAGATTTTAAAAAAAATCATGCCAGATGTGTTCTGTTCTGCTTAGCCCCATGGGCAACTAGGAGCACTGGGGTGGAGGGAAGGTGGGATTCAATTCACTTCCATTCTACAACAATATAAACATCAGGTAAGCCCATAGGATAGAAAGACAAAAGGGAGACTGTCCCTGATCTCAAAATCTGCAAATAAGCAAATTTAAGCTTGATTGAAGGAACAAAATTCTAAACAATTCCAGCTGTCCCAAAGTGGACTGGGATACCTCAGATGGCAATTGATTCTCTACAACCAGAGAGCTGCATGCAAAGCCTGGGTGAGCACTTGTTGGTCAATGTTATAGAGGTGGATTTTTGGTCAGGAGAGAGATGGTCTTAATAGTATCTGAGGGCTCAGAAAAAAATATTGTGGTTCTTCTAGGAAGGTCGCTACCCATGTTCTGTATAGATGATCATTTTTTTCAATCATCAAATGCAATAAAATATAATATTAAGTAAACTTATAAGCAACATAATTAATTTTTGATGATTCAGAAGGCACTTGGGCATCTTGAAGAGTTTCAGGGTCATTCATCTCAGAGCCTGGACCAATAGGTAGAAGTTATAGAAAGGGGAATTGTTGATAAGCACAAGGAAGAATCTCTTAATGTTTCAAATTGTCTTAAAATAGAATGGTCTCAGGAGGTAGTGATCTCTGTGTCACTGGAGAATTTGAAGCTGAGGCTAGATGACATTTTGTTAAGTATACTCTAGAACTGATTTCTTTGAGGTCTTTCTCTTAAAAAAAAAACCCTCATTTTTTTATTGGCATCTTTTACTTTACACCACCTTTATTTCCTAATACTTCCCTCTTCCTGCCCCAACTCAAGAAACACAACAAAACATCCTACCTCTAACACAGGTGGGAAAAAGAAGCATTTCAGCAAAACTGACCAACATGGCAGCCAAACCCAACAATCCACATGGTATATTCCATATCCATCATTTCCTACCTAGAAGGTGGAAAACTCTTCCTTGGCCATTATGCCTATTACTCAGTGTTCACTTCTGATCAATTTTAAAGTCTTGTACTTCAGGGATGTGTTTTTGTTTTTGTTTTTGTTTTTCTATTTGAATTTTTGCAGTCATTGTATATATAGCTGAATTCTCTACTAACTTGAATATTCTATTAGCATGTGACACAATGATGTGATAAAGTCTCCCTGACCTCCAGAAAATCTTGGGTGCCAGATCAAAAGGGTTCCATTCAAAAGCTCCCCAGGGAAGTACACACTTACTATAGTGAAGTCAATTATATTCTCAGGATCTGGGGTTGTTCCCCAAATGTGAGATGAACATTTTCAAGAACCATGGCTCCCACAAATGTTGGTGTTGATGAAGATGAGGTCCTTCTAGCCTGATGTTATAGCACTATGCAATTTCTGGCTCAGGATGTTATTGTAACTGAATAGTCTTGACTGGTGGGGCCCTAACTTTTATGACAAGTTATGAAGAGATTCATCTGAGCCATAAAATAAAAGAATAATGCCGAATAGTTGATTTAACATGAAGTATCTCCCTGCCAAAGCAGAGGAGGCATGCGATAAGCACTAAAAATAGCCAAGAGAATGAAATGAAACAGCTAGACAGCACAATTACTTTCTACAATCAAAGTGATTGTGAGGGTCCAATGAGGGAACCATTGCTGGGAGCCTCAGCCAGCCACAGAGCTGGTTACCTGGCATGGCCCTAAGACGTTCTACTTGCCTTTGGTTCTGTTCCACCTACTGATCAGTGAAAGTGAAGTTGGCCTAAATTGTGAGGCCCAAAACATCCATTTAATGCTCATATAGGGCTATTTTGTTCAATTCAATCCAGAATATATTTATTGAGCATCTATTATGTATCAAGCACCAGATTACATGCAAGTGAAATGGTCCTTGGTCTCTCTGAGCTAGTTGCTACCAGAGATTTTCTTTTATGTATTTCAAAAGCTATGCATTTCAAAAAATATGTATTTCAAAAGCCTGTGGAATAATGCTTTTAAAAACTGAGGAGAATGTAAAAGCATTGTTCCTTAGGCTTTACCAGAGTCCAAAGGGGTCCGTGATACAGAAGAAAGGTTACAGACCCTTTTTCTAGAGGCAACGGGGAGCCACCAAAGGTTTTTGAGTGAGAGAAGTGATATGATCAGATCTGTGCTTTATGAATAATAATTTGGTAGCTCTTTGAAAGAGAGAATTAAATGGAGAAAGGTTGAAGGCAAGAAAGGTATTACAATAGTTCAGCTAGAGTGTTGATAAGGGTCTAGAATAGTGAGAATTGACAGAAGTGAATGAATGGGAGAAATTTTGTGGAGGTAGAATTGACAAGACTTGATCACTGATAGGTTAGAGCACTTGAGTGAAAAATGACCCTGAGATTGCATATCTGAGTAGTTAATTATCATGGATTATAGAGCTAGGAGAGGTCCTGGTGATTGTATCATTTTGTCTCCATGTCTAGTCTTTCTGGGTCTAAGTCCCATCCTTGTTTCACCATTCTAGGCTGCATCTTCACCACCTCAACAGATGAAATCTCTTTATTGGTGGCCTCAGGAAACATATTGTGTGGACAATAGATTTTATAATGGATCATGAAAGGGATTGTTTCCATTGTTCTGATTTCCACTTCCTCTCTGATGTGATTGTACAAGTGGAATATTTAGATCTAGTTCAAAAGAGCCAAGAGTTTGAAAGATAAAATCAAGTGGTTATTTTAGGAGAAAAAAAAGTATTTTATTTTAAAAAGCTTCTGAGTGACAAATTATTTAGTGGGTTTTCAACACTGGGCTTCACATGGTTTCCTGTTACTTAAATGGGACTTACAGCCCACTTTGAGCTATATATCCAGAGAAGGCTTAAATGGATCTAGAAGATACACATTTTTCCCTTCCAGGACATTTAATAAAGTTTAAGCTCTTTTCCTTTTCAATATGGTTTATGGACAATCCTGGTCACAGTATCTCAATGGCTAGGTCAGCAATATCCTCTCTCATTGGGCCATAACCTGTGATTAGATCATAGCTAGGAGGGCTCTTTCATCCTTAAGCTCCCCCCCCCACCCAAAGAATCCTCAAATCATAATATTACCTATTTAGAGCTGTAAGGAACCTTAGAAGTCATCTAGTCCATCTCCCACATTTTACTGATGAGAAGACTGAGGCCCAGATTCATGTTTTAGTTAATCAAGAAACATTTATTAAGCATCTACTAGCAGTTAAGTGGCATAGTGGTTAGAGAGCTGGGCCTGGGGTCAGGAGGACCCAAGTTCAAATTTGACTTCAGACACTTACTAGCTGTATGACCCTGGGCAGGTCACTTCACCCTGTTTCCCCCAGTTTCCTCATCTGTAAGATGAGCTGGAGAAGAAAACGGCAAATAACTATAGCAGCTTTGCCAAGAAAATACCCAAAGGGCTCACAAACAGTTGTACACAACTGAACAACACCTATGTGCCAGCATTGTGTTAAGCCCTGAATGTGCCCCAAATAGCACAGGTATCATGTGGTGGGGCTAAGATTTAAATCAAAGTCTTCTGATTTGAATATGACACCTACTACACCATTCGGCCTCCCCCGACTTCCTTCTCTGACACCATACCGTTAGGAACTATAAATCTGCCAAGGAATTGCTCCAGTTAAGCATCTGGTTTTCTTAAACTTAGACCTATATGCAGAATCATACTGAATCATACTGATTCATGCTCTCATCTTTCATCTTCTGTGTCATATTCTTCTCATACCCTTTGCCTGCATCAAACCCCACATTCTCTGTGAATGCACTTACTTGTATAGCGTCTTACAAGTTACAAATCATTGCCAGGTGCATTATGGTACTTATGAAGTAGATAATGTAGGTGCTATTATCCCCATTTTGTAAATTGGGAAACTGAGGAATCATTTTTTAGATTGAATACTAATGCATTGTTAGTGGAGTTGGGAATGATTCCAACTATTGTAGATTTCTTTTGGGATCCATACAAGAAAAATTATTAAATGACCTATAGAATTTTACTGAGCTGTCCTACTCATGAGCATATATCCTACTTTTTTTAATTATTCCAAATTGTTGTGGCTTTTACTGGACCTATATTTCTGTGATTTGGGGATGATGATGGTGGTGGTGATGGTGGTGATGATGAAAACTAGCATTTACATAATATTTAATATGTACTGGAAACTGTGCCAAGAACTTTCCAAATATTATCTTATTTGATCTTTATAATAGTCCTGAGAGGCAGGTGCTATTATTATTTCCATTTTACATGAGACAAATTGCACTTAAGTGACTTGTCCAAAGTCACTCAACCAATGAGTGTTTGAAGCCTGTTGTGAACGCTGGGTTTTTTTTGTTTGTTTTTTTTTTTTTTACTCCAAGCCCAGTGTTCTCTCCACTGTACCGCCTTAGCTGCCCCATTCCCAGTATGAGATTTCTGGATCAAAGGGTATGGGTCGTTTAGCAATTTTCCTTAGCTGATTCCAAATTGTTGTCTATAACAGGTGTGCTCCAACAACATACCCACTTTCCCATCTTCCCATGTCCCCTCCAATGAGAACTGGGCTCAATTTCGTCATTATTGTCTTTTCCAGTTAGCCAGCTAACACCTCAGAGGTGATATAGTTTACATTTATTTTGTTATCTGTGACTTTGAGCCCATTTTCATGTGGTTACTTATAGACTGGAATTCTTTAGAAAATTGTCATTTCCTATCCCTGATCCATATGTCTATTGGGGAATGACCTTTGGTGTTATAGATATGTGTTAGTTCCCTGTTTAGTCTAAATTTTGAAATTAATTAGTATGTCAATACTAATGAGATATTTAGTTGTTCATTACTAGCCCTCTTCTACCAGACCCTGGCTAACCAAATGACAAAAAGATTCATTTGGAAATGGGCTAAACTAGAAGACTGCTGAGACCCTTCCCAACTAAGAGGTTCTATGAGGCAAATCAAGCTCCTGGAATGCAAGAATTGGGCCTTATTTCAACCTTGCATTTCTCCCATTGTCTGGTCCCGTGCCTCTTCACACTAGACAGTTAATCAACATTTATTGTCATTTTCCTGTCCCTCGCGTATTTGTCTCATTAGCAAATCTCCAAAACCCATTTTCTAGATGAGCTTTCTAGTCTCCAAGAAATCTAGGAAATTCTAGATTAAAAACAAAACAAAACTTTTTTCTAGCTTTTAAATAACTTGGATGGAGGACCCATGTGTTTCTCTTCCCCCTTTCAACATGTACACCACTTTCCAAAGGTTCCATGACCGCAATATTATAAGGGTTCCTTCCACTGATATAACTTGCACCCAATCCTTCTTATCCTGAATAACTCATGTCCACATCTGGATGAAAATCCCCCATATTCTTTTCCCCAATGCACTAAAGGCCTCTTTCTAGCTGCTTTATTATTGTTGCTGTTGTTGTTATTGTTATTATTGATTAATAATAATAATCATAATAATCATTTTCTGGGTACCAGGATAATATTTAGGATCTGAACCCAGAATTACAAATACCATTATTATATTGATAGTTCATATGGTCATATTTTCCATCAATCCTTTAGCATATATTTGCAAGGAAACATAGAATGGGTATTCCTTCAATTCATTGGCCATTAAGCAGATGCCTATTATATAGACAGGGCTGCACTCAGTGCCAAGGACATGAAGGCAGAATGGGTAGAGTGCTGGCACTCTCTATCTCCTCAAGAAACTTAGATTCTACTGGGGACAGATGGCACAGATGCAAAATATGTAGAATTCATGTGAAATAGTGGCAAGATGGAGGGAGGAGGGGGATCAAGAAAGGTCTTGTGTAAGAAGTAGCACCTGGTCCCTACCTTAAAAGAATCTGGGGCAGGGGCAGCTAGGTAGTGCAGTGGATAGAGCACTGGCCCTGGAGTCGGGAGTACCTGAGTTCAAATCCGGCCTCAGACACTTAACACTTACTAGCTGTGTGACCCTGGGCAAGTCACTTAACCCCAATTGCCTCACTAAAAAAAAAAAAAAAAAGAAGAAGAAGAAGCTGGGGCTTTGAGGTGCTCCCTGCTAATTACAGCAATGGGGTTCTCTGTGTTTAAATGCTCATTCAGATTTCTGCAGCACAACCCTCTAAATTTGCCCTCCAGTGATAGCCCTTCAGCACATGCATTCATTTTGGCATCTGAGGTTAATTTTCTAGCTCTACTCTGGTCCACCAGTGAATGTTTATTTGGTATTCGTGTGTTTCTTTGACCTTCTATGCAAGGTTGATGGATGGGTTTCTAAGCATCTTTAAATGAATTACAATATCTGCCAAAATTCTATTTTTGCAATATTTCTGCCAAATGGGACGACAGTGGACGGTTACTTTCCACATTCCATTGGAATGTGTGTGTTCATAAAATTTTACGCCTGTCAGTTGATAATTTGCCAACATTCAGTTGCTATCACATCACCATCATTTTTTACATAAAATAAATTAAAATGCAGGTATTAACATCAGCAAAGATGTCTTCAGATAGCTAGCTCACATTTGGGGAAGGCTTTGCTTGAAAAGAATGACCCCCATAAAAAAAGGCACAGCTGGAAAGAAATGTGTGAGGTCAGGGCGAGAGCAGGAGCAGGCTTTTTAAGCCTGGCTTCATTCTCTGTCAGATTTTTACCTGTAAGTGGAGGGAAAACTAAACCCAGACTGTGTATGACCCCAAATCTAAAGGGTGGAGTGGGAGCTTTTCCTGGAGTCTGGGGAGCATGTCTGATCTTGACTCTCAACTCAATCCAACTCAACAATTGTTTACCAAGGCCTCACTATATGCAAAGCACTGTGGAAACTGTCCAGAGGAAAAAGTGGAGTAAGACATATCTTCTGAGCTCTGAGAGATTCAAGGTAATGAGAGAGAAGATGGAATTGTTCATTACATCAGTAAGAGGGATAGTATGGTAAGGGCTAAAGATCTTACACCACCAAACAGTCCAAGACTTTAGTAGTCTGGGAACCCCCTATTTTCATTTCTCTGAAAGTCACTCCAAAGCTCCAATGAATGTGTAATCTCATCAATAAAGCTGTGCTCTCTGCTGCTGTAGGTAGCAACTGCTCCATGACTTCCATCAAATGAACCTTTGACTATGTCCTTCCATAAATTCATCACAGGAAGTCCAACTAACAGGACAGGGACCTTCCTTGCATTCTCATCAAATTGCATGGATGGAGAATGGAGGCTGACCATTGGTTGGACATCTCTTGGTAGGTACATAATGGCCCATCATTCGTTCCCATTATGCATTTCCCTGATGACACATTTCTTTCCACTTCCATTCAATGCCTCATTTGTAACATATTGTTATCTGATCATATCTACCATTCATGTACCTTTTGGAAAAAGAAAAGCACTGAAAAGAAAACAAAAGTGTACTCAGGAAAATCACTTTTCAGAATAATACTTCAATTTTTAAAAGTTCTTTTAACGTGTTTTTTTTCACAGTCATTTCCTACTATATACTCCTCACACTTCTTGGTATTCAAGAAAAATAGTTAAGTGAAATCAATGATCTCTAAAAGTATATTAAATATTTCCTGCCCAACATTTTTATGTCAACATTTAGAGGGGCAAAATGTATTTCATTATCAATTGTCCATGCCCAAAAAGTGGTCATTAAAATGAATCACAGTCAACTGTCTTTTAGCATTATGGTCCTTTATTTATATTGTTCTCCTGGTTTTTCTTTCTCAAGTCTGTGTCAGTTCATACATATATATATATATATATATATATATATACTTCTCTGACTGTTTTGTAATCATCATTTCTTTTTATGTAATAATATCCCATTATACTCTCAACCATAGTTTATCATTCAGTCATTCCCCCAGCTGATGGGTACTGACTTGAGTTCCAGTTTTTTGCTACCTCAAAAATGACCACTATGAAAATATCTTATCAATGGGATCTTTCTTCTATCTTTGACCTGCTTGGGTATATGCTCAGGGGAGGTATCACTGACTGGGTTACAGAACAGGAACAGATTAGAACAAACATTTATATTAAAAAGAAAAGGTGAATTTTTCTAAGTAGGAAGACTCACACATAACTATATCCAAATCATTCTTTTTAGTCCTAAGAGATGAAACTGGGTTGGCTTTTGGCCACTGATCCAATGCTGCCAATTTTCCAGGTTCTCAATCTTAAGTGCTTAGTCTCTCCCAAGGAAAAATACTCCAGAAAGGACTTTGCTTTAGTCTGTTTAGGAAAGAATGTTTAGTTTTCATAACAAAGGGACTTGGGGAATGCTGAGAACTAACACATCTCTTGAGAGGAAGTGATATGTGCTATATTAGTAGTTTTCTATTTGGTTATCTCCCCTCCAATAGCATAGAATTCATAATATTTCAGAGTTGGAGGGGATATCTGAAGCAAAATAGTTATGGACAAAGGACCCTATATACATATACCTGGAAGATAATCAACCTTTGCTTAAAAATATCAGGTGGAATCCACCATCTTCTAAGGTGGGGGGCTGTTATTCCATTTTGGTCTAGTTCTAATTATGAGCAAATCTTTCTCCACATCAAGTGTGTTTGCCTCTTTGCAACTTCCAGTGCTCCTAGTTCTGTCCTTTTGGACTGTAAATAATTACTTCTTATTTGAGGTTTTGCAAATAGGAACTATCTAATCCTCTTCCAGTTAGTGGCCCTTCAAATTACCTAAGAACAGTAATATTCCAGCTAAGTCTTCTCTTCTCTAGGTTAAATATTCCCATTTCCTTCAACTGATCATGCTATGGCAAGAGACCAAGGCCCTCTATCAGCCTCTAGATGCCTTCTAACTTATCAATTCCCTTCCTAAATTGTGGCTCCCAAACTGAAAGAAACACTCCAGATGTTGTCTGACCCAACAACAGTTCCATAAGACCATCACTTCCTTAGTTCTGGACATTGTCTCTTTTAATATGACATAAGATCATATTAGCTTTTTATGGAAGAAATCTCACACTGTTGACTCATATTAACTTGCCAACTAAAGTCTCCAAATCTTTTCCAGATAAATTTCTATCTAGCCATGCATCTCCCACTTTGTACTTGTGATGTTAATTCTTTGAAACCAAGAGTGTGTCTTGAGATGCATTCCTATTAAATTTCAGCTTTTTCAATTCAGCCCAATATATTATCCTGTGACAATCTTTTTGAACCCATCAGTAGCCCAAGCCACTAAAGCTGTCAGAAAAATGATAGACTTTGTTTGCTAAGCACACTCCTTGGTATATAGGTCAAATCCCATGCAGCTAACAGAAATGTATGGATAACAGAAAGATTTATAGATTTGAGCCAATGGTCTACTTTGGTGAAGAAATTGTACGTTCTATAGAAACTGAATCTTGATACAAAAGCTTTTGTAATTGTCCCCTGAAATTCATGCTCGTGCTCAGATTTTTAACGAAATAGGCATTGTGGCAAACCCTTGGCATTTGGAGTTAGAGGCTCTGGGATGCCAGAACCCTGGCTCTGATACTCACTATCTCTCCTCAGTATGAACTTGGACAACTTATGTCCCCCCCTCCAGACATCTAGTTTTTCAAGTATAAAATAAAGGGACTGGACAAGGATGATTGATTTACAAAGTTCCCCAGAGCTCCAAAGATTCAGGCTGAGATTGTCTGCGCAGAAAGTTTAGCCAGAAGAATGCAGTAGTATTACCCACTGTCAATGTGGGGGTCATTGTAAAGACTCAAGAACCATCCACTCTCAAGAAGAGAGTAACGGCAACACAACAATAAATCAACATTTAACCAGCACCTACTATGTGCCAAACACTGTACTAAGGACTGGGGCTACCAAAAATATATACAAACAATCACAATAATTGACCTTGGGACAGCATTGTATATCAATCTTATCCCACTGGAACCTCACAAGAGCCCTGTGACTCAGGTACAATAATTACCTTCATTTTAACAGATGAGAAAATTGATGGTCAGAAAGAATGAATGATTTTTCCCAGGGCCACACTGCCTATAAGTGTATGAGGTGAGAAGAATAGAGGAAAAAGCATTTATGAAGTGCTTACTATATACCTTGTACCATACTAAGCTTTGAGGATCCATACACGATCTATAAGACAGTGCTGTTTTCCCCCTGTCAAGGAGTTCCCATCCTGAGTGCCCAGCTCTTTCTCACTCAAGGCTAATACTCTATTTATTACATGAACTACTAGGGAAGCAGGAGTCCCAAGCATAAAACAGCTAGCATTTATATAGCACTTTAAGGTTTGCAAAGTATGTTATACGTTACACATAACTCATCTAATGCTCACAACCCTCGGAGAGAGGTACTATTATCATTCCCATTTTACAAATGAGGATATTTAGGCAGATAGAGGTTAAGTGACTGGTCCAGAGTCACACATCTAGTAAGTGTTAGAGGCAGGATTTGAACTCAGGTCTTCCTGACTTGGTCCAATGTTCTATCTACTATGCCACCAAACAGGCTAATTTTTCAGAAACTCACCTCTAGCAAGAGTGACTGCTAAATCTCCTAACTTTTCTGGAGAGGGCCCTGGGAAGTTTGCATTACATTTCTTGGCCCTTGGGGGCTTTGGGAAAATTCCTCCCTAGCTTGAGCTGTAATTTCTCAATCTATAAAATAGAGATAACACTACTTACCCACTACCTTCTTCCCAAGGATGAGAAAGAATGAGATAATGTCTGTGTAGACCTTGGGGGTCCATAAGAGATAGGATTTCAATTGATAAAAGGTGATGTTATTCCCTGTTCCCCTAGAAACCAATTACTCAGTGTAAGAAATGGTCTTGCTTGAGGAAAAATTGAATAGACCTCAGTTCTGGGTCAGGCCCTTGTTAGTTCGGAAGGATTAGAAAGAAATTAATCTCCTTTTTTGTCATCTCCAGTGGAGAGAGGAAGGCTACAACAAGCAGGATTTTGATAGATAGGCAATAGCCACTGCCTTTTATGAACCTCAGGCCCTCTCTGGGTGGAAGGTTTTCCATGATATATGGAGTTGTAGGATTTCCAAGTGTGGTTATCACAGGCCTTCTGAAAAACAGAGCTCCTGCTACCTGGTATGTACACTCTTCTCTGTCTTTTTTTCCCTTCCCATGTTACTTAGTAGTGGTGGCATACACACACACACACACACACACACACACACACACACATATATATATATATATATATATATACACACACCCACAAATATATACACATACCAAAAACACACACATGAGAGTGTACGTGCATAGGTGTGCACAAACTGCATAATGTTACTAGACTGATGGGCTCTTGTTGTTGGGTACTAGCAACTTGTCTGTCAAGTAGATGATGTAGTGTGACTTGCAAATTGAAATGTGGTTGGACAGAAGTTGCACTTGTAAGTGAATGCCTTCTTAATAGAACCCTATAAAATCCAGAAGATGAAGTGGCTGATTTCAGTGATCTTGCAGGTTCTTCCTAGTTCTAGATCTATGAACCTCTGACCTTTCTGTACAGTAGAATAGAAATATACTAGTCTGTGAATTAGAGGATCGTTGGATCAAGCATGAACACCTACGAGGGACATTAGAGGCTATTGTAATTCAATTCCTTTACCTTACAGTTGAAGAAACTGAGGCCTGGAAAGATCAAATGACACTTCCAAAATCACACAGGTGGTAAAGCAAAGCTAGGATTCGATCTTCTGGCCTTTTACCTCTAAGTGATTTTTGAGAGAATTACAGATGTTTAACCAGGAGAAGGGAAGACTGGGGAGAGGGGAGAAATGTCAATCAATCAACAAGTATTTATTGAATAGCTAATAAGACAAAAATGAAATATTTCCTCCCCTCAAGGAGCTTAGATGCTGTTAGGGTAGGATGAAAGATGGATTTGAAAGGCTGTCATCTAGATGAGTTATTGAGCTTGTTCTTTGGTTCCAGAGGGTAGAACCAGGGCCAATGAGTAGGAGACATGAGTCTTTTTAGGTTTGATGGAAGGCAAAACTTTCTAAGGATCAGATCTATCTAGAAGTGAATTGGGTTGCACCACAGCATGGAGGGCTCTAAGGGCTAGATGACCAATTATCCTATATGGGGAAACTGAGGAAAAGGAGAGATTTAGAGGGGCAATGATAATTGGCTTAAGTATTTGAAGGCCTGACCTATGCAAGAGGGAATAGACTTATTTTTCTTGATCCCAGAAGACAGAATTAGGAGTGATGACTAGAAGTTGCAAAGAGGAAGATCTAGGTTTGATGTAAGAAAGGTAGATGAATAAATGGATGAAAGAACATGTAATAAACATTTATACTATGTGCCAAGAACTGAGCTTTGAGTGGGGCTATAAAGACAAGAGAAAATCTCTGCCCTCAAGTAGCTTACATTCTAATAGCTTAGGGACAGTATATGAACAGATAGAAATTAAAGCTATCCCCAAAGTTCGGGGGGAGGTCTTCAAAGACTGGATGACCACTTCTCACGTTTGTTGTAGTGAGATTTCATATTCAGATATAATTTGACTAAATGGCTTCTGGGGTTTCTTCCACCTCTGATAGTCTCTGAAGCAGATGATAACTTGGAGGTGTGATTATTTTCAGCTATTGGCCCTTCCAAATTTCGGACTCTGCAACTCCAAATCCAGTGATTATTTCACTTTCCCCTCCACTACCATAAGGCCAGAATTAGAATTATAACCCATCATATAACTGCTAGCATTGAAGATGGTGGTTGTGATGGTAACATTGATGGTGGTGATGACAATGGCAATGGTAGGGGTGATGGAGAGGATGGTGGTGATGGTGATGACAACGATGATGGCAATGACTTTTTATGGCATTTGAAGCATACAAAGTACCTTCTTAACAACCCCATGAGGTAGAGTAGACCCATATGACCTCAGGCGAGTTATAGAGCATCTCAGAATTTCAGTTCCATCATTGGTAATAATGGTGATAATACTACTCAAAGACAGCTTCGTCTGAGAGTAATTGTGAAGAAAGCCCTTACACAATGGATCTATAAATGTAAGCTGTAATTATGATGACATCAGTCCTTCAAGAATCTATAATTTCGTTGAGTCTGGGCATTCCTTCCTCCAGTACCACGTACATGTCCTCTAGGTCTGGGCAGACAGTTTTAATAGCTCCTGGGACCCAGAAATTCACCTCCCCGAAGCTAACCAGTGAAATGAACTGTGTGATAATTATTTCTATTATATTATCTTCCTTAACAAGTTGAATGTGGATTCTTCTATTCACCCCCAGTCATTTTTCCACTAAGTAAAACGATGGGCTCTTCAACATACCTGGGCAGAAACTTCTAGCCCCTAACCCATCTTCCTTGCTCTGGTGTTCCTGCCAAGAGGCATTTGACAGGGTGGATCCTGGCACATTTTATAAATTCTTTTTTTTCTGATAAAAGTATTTTTTTTCCAGTTGCATGTAAAAATAGTTAAAAATTTTGGAACGCTTCATGAATTTGCGTGTCATCCTTGTGCAGGGGCCATATTAATCTTCTCTGTATCGTTCCAATTTTAGTATATGTGCTGCCGAAGCGAGCACATTTTATAAATTCTTTATAGATTCATTGGAATCTTACCATTGAGGGGGAACTTCACAATCAGGCTGACCAACACCATGTTTATGCAAAGGAATAAAATGAGACTTAAAGAGACAATGACTAGCCCTAGTGTAAATGTCTAGTTCATGGAAATAGGCTTTACATCTTCTGGCCTCCCACTCCTGTCCTCTTTCTATCATTCATTGGGACTTTTTATCAAGTCATAGAATAGGGGCAGCTAGGTGGCGCAGTGGATAGAGCACCAGCCCTGAAGTCAGGAGGACCTGAGTTCAAATATGGTCTCGGGCACTTAACACTTACTAGCTGTGTGACCTTAGGCAAGTCACTTAACCCCAATTACCTCTCCTAAAAAAAAAAAATCATAAAATAATCAAGTCCTAGAACTGCAGGGGTCCCTTAAGGCATCTAGTCTGACAGACTTCGCACCAGGAAGGTATGAATTGGCATGTTCAAGGTCAAAGTAGTGACTGGTGGGCAGCATGGTATCTTGTTCCAAATAATCTAGATTAGCTTCACTGAGGAGGTAACTTAGGTAAATTGCTCTTTAGGTTATTGAGTCAAAATTCAATCTCCTTCTAGACAAATTAGCTCCATTTTCCTCCACCACCAAAGACTCCATCACTTTTGCTGGTTTACCACCCAAATGATGTTCCATCCAATTGTTTATTATGTGCCAGGCATGGTGCCTTACTCAGCGGGCACAAAGAAAACCCTCCACATCCCTGTCCTTCAAGAGCTGACATTATTTTGAGAGGTCAATAATAAATACATAGAAAAATCAAATGTAAAATTTGTGGAGAATTGTTTGTGGTTAGGGCACTTGCTCATGGTGGGGAATTGGCAAAAGCCTTGTGTAGGAAGAAGCCCTTGATCTGAGTCCTGACATAAACTAAGGATACTAAGTCTAAAGCAGAGAGAAAGGACATCCTCAGCATGGGGCATGGTCTTTGTGAGCCACAGAGAAGAGGGATAGAATAAAAAACCATACAGTTTGACTGAAAAATAGAGTGGGCAAAAGAAAATAAAGTACCATGGAGCAATGTTGCCAATGGCTTTGGAAGCCATCCAAACATCTGTGCATTTTACCATTGAGTCAGAATGCTGATATTAGAGTTTCCCAAGCAGAATAACCATCAGTGCAGGCAGGGATTGAGGGGCAGATGAAAATACGTGGGTGGCTATAATTCCTGAAGAAATAGCTGAGAAGACAATTCCTTTTAATAGTGGGTCATCTTCATAAGTGTATGATCTCATTGTCTTTCATATAAATTATGATGACTGGAGGTCCAGCACAATAGCAACATGTCAGAGTGTGGAAAGCAATGGATGTGAAACCAGGAGTCGGGTGTGACTTTGGATAAACCATTTTCTTTTGGGGACCTCAGTTTGATCCTCTGTAGAATAAGCAATGGTCTTCTGCTTTTATGCTCTAATATATTTTAGCTGAAGAAGTTGTCCATCTGTGGCTACCTTTGAACAAATTAAATAGAGACAGGCCCTTGCCTCAAGGGAAGAGAGAAGGATAAGCAAAATCTTTCCCAAGAAAGAGAAGTCAGTAGGGAGAAGAATGGCTATTGTCCAGAGAAATGAGTGAGATGAGAGAGTGAGTTGTGTTTGACTGACTCCAGGACAGCTGGATGAGGTGAAGGGTGTTAACAGGCAAAACATGCCTCTTGGGTATGATAAGAGTCCGGCTCCTCTGATGAGCTGTGTCCTGGCAAGTCCAAAGAGGAGGTTTTCTGTGTCTGCTTTGTTCCTCCCTAGATGCCCTGCCTTTCTAGCCACCTCTTATAGACAATGGTATAGGAATAATTGACATCGTTTTTCAAACAAAAATGCTAATTTCCCACTCAAAACCATGTCCTCTTTTGGACATTCTTGTCTGAGTCACCCTTTCTGCAGGATAGAAGAATAATGATGGATCAAAAGTTTGGCAAAGACACTGCTGTCTACCCCCAATACATAACTTATTCCATATTTCTGAGATCCACTATGGATCTCAGAGGAGAATTTGGCCCATTATATGGAATGCAATGCATATTAAAAACATACACTAAACATGTAAACTCTCAGACAGTTGCATCGCATAGCAATGCAAAACATAATATTATTTAAAATCTGGGCCAAAGGTTGAAAACATAGAAACTGCTCAGGAACTGTTACAATGCCAAGGGGGGAAATGGAGTGATATGATTCACATCAGACTGGCGAGAAGAGCTGCTCCCTACAGAGGGTTTTGTTTGGTTGGACGATCATTTTTACTTTAAAGCAGGACTGTTTTTAAGGAGGAAATGAGTTATTGAACATTAATTCAGTCTATATCTTTGCTATCTTGCAGTACCTGTTTTCTTCATCTTCTGAATCAGTAATAATGGCCCCCAGATGTTTGTAACTTTGCTTTGAGATCTCTCTGCTAGGTGAATAGAAAGAATTGAGAGTGAACACTATTCTTAGGGGTTTACGAATGTCTATCCCATACCCTCTGTTTCCTCTAGACTCCAATGCCCTTCTCATTTCTGCCACCAAACGGATTAAACACATGGTCCATTGTCTCCATCTTGGAGCAGAGTTGAGCTTTGATAGGGAGCTGGTCCACTTAAGCAGAAGTGAAAAGGCAAGCCCAAGTGGACGAAGGGTTCCTTTCTAGAGAGAGGCCCCAGTAAGCCAACATCAGACTTGTTGAGGGACATGGGATGCTTTTTAGGTCAAGGCCTGGTTTTGATACCAAGGAAAGTCTATGAAAAAAATATCAGCTTTGGGGTCAGACAAGACAGGTTTGTCCTCTGGTGTCTTTGAGCAGATAGCTCAACTTTTCTAGGCTTTGGCTTCCTGAGAGGGATTGGATAAGGTGAATGCCAAAGCCCCTTCCAGCTCCAAATGGATGATCCCGTGTTAGAAATGAGGTCTCATTCAACACCATGAAGAGCTAGCTCCTATGTATTCCCAAAGAAGAAAAGGAGGGGGGAAAGGATTGGTTAGCCTATGGTTCAGCGGGACTGCTATATGTTTCTGATCTGTGGTGCTTCAATAGTGACGGGTTGTTCTGGTACTTTCTCCTTAATTCTTGTCTTTGAGCCGAGAGTCCAGGTTTTCGCTCATCTGCATTTCAAATTCTGTACTTCTATTTGCATCATCAAAACCTATGTGATTCCAAGTGAGTTGTAGAGTCCTAGAATCCAGTCTGATAAAGCATAACTGGATATGTCCTATAGAACAAGCTGCATCATCTACTCCTCAATGCAACACATTTTCTGAATCTGAGACCCAAGGAAGTGCGCACCCCTGCTTTTCTGCCAACTTCTTATTCTATTCTCTAATGGTTGGAAGGAGATGAATTATAGACTGTCAGAGCTGGATGGGACCTTAGCCCTCATCTAACCCATACTGTGGGTACAGTAAATAGAGTGGAGGGTCCCGGAGTCAGGAATACTCATCTTCATGAGTTCAAATCCAGCCTCAGACACTTACTAGCTATGTGACCCTGGGCAAGTCATTTAACCCTATTTGCCTCAGTTCTCTCATGTATAAAATGAGCTGGAGAAGGAAATGGCCAACCTCTCCAGTGTCTCTGCCCAGAAAACCCCAAATGGGGTCAGGAAGAGTCAGACTCAACTGAAAATGACTGAACAACCACCCATACTGTCATGGGTGGCAGGAGCAAAGGTACTACTGAAGACTCCACAGCCTATCCATCAGCCCCAGATGATGGGAGAAATGCCCAATCTCATTCCTGCAGATGCTGGGAAGTGAGAGGAGCTGGTAGCACACGCTTGAGGGGGCTAGCGGAGATGTGATCTTAGGAGGAAGGGGGAGTGGCTGAGCACGAAGCCCCTGCTCTGCCAGGATGAAATGTCTGTTTCCGAGGGAGGACATCATCTCCTGGTGAGGAATGCAGAATGCCCTCCTGTTCTGTGCATTCTTGGCACCCCTCCCTCGTTATTAGATTCATGTCCTCTGTGTGGTACAAAGTGATGCGGTGGGATTTTTTGAAGGAGGAGGAAAGACTTCCACGAGGCTTAGAGCTCTGTTTGGCTTGAATTGTGGAAAAGGTCTCTAGCTCTCTGGGCCACCCTCTCTCCCTGCACTTCTCACTTTTCTCTCCTTACTACTTCAGCTCTTCCCATGAGGCTTAGCTGCAGGACAGCAGAGGGTTAGGGAGAAAGCCCAAAGCCAAGAGACAGTGGCCAAAATCGAATACTAACTTGCCCTTTATCGTACCTTCCTGGGGTCTCCCTCCCCAACCCGAGCCTCTCTGTCTCATGGCTCAGGTTCCTTATCCACATTCATCAGGTCCCTGCTCCATCTAGTTTTCAGGGTTAGCAGGTACATTTAGCATAGATTCCCAGAGCTGGAACTGACAATCTAGTCCAGCCCATACGCAAAAGGACTCTTCACTATAAAATAATCAACAAATGGTTGTCCAGCCTCTGCACAGAGACTTCCAAGGAGGGAGAAACCACTGCCCCTTGAAACACCCCATTCTACCATGGGCTAGCCTCAGTGTTAGGGAGTTTTCCTGACATTCGTGAGCTCCTGGCTGGGAAAATGCTTTGAAAAGTGTAAAAACATTTGAATTATTAGTTAAAGGATTTAAAGTTTAGCTTCAGACTGTCAACCAACAAGGTTGTATTAGATGCCTACGATTTGGTGTCTCATTCTATGTCAGATAAACAGCAAGTGCTCAATTCAGGTAATGATAATAATACTATTAATAATGATTACAATGACAGCTAAAATTCATACAGCGCTTTTCCTGCTACCTCACAACAACCCTGTGCTATTAATTAATAACTCCATTTTATAAATGAGGAAACCGAATCTCAGAGACTTTGGGTGACTTGCCCAGGGTTGTGGAAGCTATTAAGTGTCTGAGGAAGGATTAGGCATCTACTACTTGGTCCTTGACAACACTATAAATAATAGCGGCTTCATTAAGCCAACCAAAAATTAATTCTCCCCCTCCTTCTCCCCCTCCTTCTCCTTCTCCTTCTCCCTCTCCTTCTCCTTCTCCCTCTCCTTCTCCTTCTCCTCCTTCTCCTTCTCCTTCTCCTTCTCCTTCTCCCCCTCCTTCTCCTTCTCCCCCTCCTTCTCCCCCTCCTTCTCCTTCTCCTTCTCCTTCTCCTTCTCCTTCTCCTTCTCCTTCTCCTTCTCCTTCTCCTCCTTCTCCTTCTCCTTCTCCTTCTCCTTCCCCTCTCCCTCCCCCTCCTCTTCCTCCTTCTCCTTCTCCACCTCTTCCTCCTCCTTCTTTATCATCATCACCCCAACACCATTTATATAGCACTTCTTTCAGGTGGTTTCATAATAATCCTGTGGAATAGATGCTATGATGATCCTCATTTTATGGATGAAGAAACCAAGGCTCAGAGAGATCTCTTCATACAAGCCAACAAGTATCTGAATCAGGATTTGAACTCAGGTCATCCTGGCTCCAAAACAGCCCTCTATCCATCCCATCACTTTACTGACTCTCCGTTATTAAGTGCTTACTATGTGCAGAAACTGTGCAAAGATCTGGGGTTACAGGGAAAGGCCAGCAATGATCACTGCTGTCAGGAAGCATACTTGGTACTGGAGGACAGAAGCCCTGTATTTAGACAGATCAAGTCTGTGTAATAGGAGGAAGGAGGAGGTGCATCAGGACAGGTGGGTGGTTGGGTATGGCCAGAATCCAAGGGCCTTCAAGGATGGAGGTTGTGTTTCACTTCACCAGAGAAATCCAGGAGGTTTCGGGGCACCTAAATGGTTCTAAATTCTTTCTTTCAAAGGGAGGTCCTTTGTTTTCTTGTGAATCCCTCCACTCCCAGTGAAATAGCCTCTTATGAAGCATCCACACGCTTATGTCTGGCTATGCCTCTGGACGTTACTCTGTGGTCAATCTGGGATCCTTGGACTTGGCACAGCCCTTTTCTGGCATTTGTCAACATCGGAAACACGCTGGGCTCCCCGGTCTAGTGGCCTTTTTAAATTAAAATTCTAATGCTCTCAAGCTGCAGCTGATAGGGTTTCTACACTTGTTTAGACAATGAAAACACATTTCTGGCATGGTTTGAATTAAATGAGAATTTCCAGTTTTTCATAAACATTTACAGTAGTTATAGATGCATATTTGAAAGGTTTAAGGTTTGGGTTTTTAATTAGAAACAACTGGGCTTTACGATCCTGATAGCATTGAAGGCTCTTGTATTATTGCTTCCATTGTTGTGATTGTCATTATTATTATTCCCATCATTCATTTTTCTCTGCTGATTCTTCTGATGCACACAGTTGAGGCACCCTTGAGATGCCTGGGTATGGTGGAATAAAGCTACTGAGAGAGAAACCAGGTGCTGAGCAGCTAAGGAAGCATTCTCTGGTCAATGCTAGTTGTGTGGCACATATTCAGAGAAGGGCCTGATGGTAACAAGGTGGCCTATGAGTGGGCTGGGTTTGTCAAGAGGACAAAATATGCTAGGGGAGGGGTGGGGGGTGGAGAGAAGCTGCTGCCTGCTACTTCCTCAGACAGATTAGTGAAGGGTTGATGTCAAGGTTTGTTCCATTTGGCTAGGACTTATAGCTTTGTCTGTTTCAAGCCAAGGAGGTATCTGATCTTATTGTTGGGATGGCCTGGGAAAGGAAGGAAAGAAGGAAGGAAGAAAGGAAGGAAGGAAGGAGGGAGAGGGAGAGAGGGAAGGAAGGAAGGGAAGGAGGGAGGGAGGGAGGGAAGGAAGGAGGAAAGGAGGGAAGGAAGGAAGGAGGGAAGGAAGGAAGGAAGGAAGGAAGGAAGGAAGGAAGGAAGGAAGGAAGGAAGGAAGGAAGGAAGGAAGGAAGGAAGGAAGGAAGGAAGGAAGGAAGGAAGGAAGGAAGGAAGGAAGGAAGGAGAGGGAGAGAGGGAGGGAAGGAGGAAAGGAGGGAGGGAGGGAGGAAACAAGCTTGCTGTGTACCTAACACTGCTAAAACCTAGAGATAACATATGCAAGCAAAAATGAAAAGTATTCTCTGTGTTCATCCTAACAGGAGAAGATAAAACACAAAAGAGCTGATAAGAGGTAAGGCAGGGGGCTGTACAGGTGAAGAAAGTTACCTGGTGTGGGGGAAGGATTTTGAAATGAGGGGGAGGGCTAAGAACTGGGCTGAGAGGGGAATGGAGGGTTAGGGTTAACCTAGGTCCCTTCACAAAATGGAGGTTTCAGGAGGAACTCGCCAGTGGGAGAAGGATTCAGCCTTTATGGAAGGACGTCCAAGGGTGAGAAGGCCTCAGAGGGGGCTGGATGATTTGGGATGAGCAGGTCCCAGATGCTAAGGGAAGTTCTAGGATGAAAGAGAGCGTTTTGGAAATCTGGGAGCCACGCACAGAACAGGGAGGCGGATGAAGAGCATGTTTGAAACATGCAGGTGCTGCTTGGTTGTGTGCTAAATGAGGTTCTTAGGCCTTTCATCAACTCTTCAGAATCCTGGAATTCCCAAGTCTCTGAGCTGGAAGAGACCCCAGAGGTCATTTATCTCAGTCCCCATTCAAGTAAGACGCCTTCTAAACCCTACTCAACAAACAGCCCTGGTGTCATTGCTTAAAGCCCACTAGTGAGAGCAGCCTACTATCAAAAACAGAATTTGTTTGCAAACATTCAAGCATTCTAGAAATGCCAATTAGTGTTATTTTTATTTTCATTATTAGGTCCCAAGGCACCTCATTCTCCTTTGGGATAGATTACCAGAAAGTGTTATGTCTTATTTAGTTTTTGTTTTTTGTGGGGCAATGAGGGTTAAACGACTTGCCCAGAGTCACACAGCTAGTAAGTGTCAAGTGTCTGAGGCCGGATTTGAACTCTGGTCCTCCTGAATCCAGGACCCGTGCTTTATCCACTGTGCCAACTAGCTGCACCCCGCCCCCAGGAAGTGTTTCTTGACGGCAAGCAGAAATCTCAGTCTGCAACTTCTTCCCACTCTTTCCAGTGCCCCTCCCCCCACATACAGATACACACTCTGAGGCCAAGCAAAGAGAAGTGAATCCTTTTTCCCTGGGCTAGCCCTTCGTGTGAGTAGTAGATTCTGTCTGTCTGGTCTCCCCCATTCGAATGTGAGCTTTTGAATTAAGAGCAGGGATGGTGATTTTTCTAAGGGTTCTTATCCTCAGCACTTAACAAAAGGCTTTGCATTATAGTAAGCCCTTAATCAATGCCTTTTTTATTAAAAAAAATCACTTCATTCATACCTAAATTACTGGTACCAGAGCTGCCTCTAATCTGCCTGGGAAAAAGAGAGTGTCCTGTTTGGTTTAAATGGGCACATGGGACTGCGCATAGTAGGCCCACCGCAGCCATACTGCCTCCACTATTACATTAACAGTATTAGTAATTATGATTTATAAGTTTGAGAGACAACATGACAAAGTGGAGAAATAGCTGGTCTTCCAGGGAGGGAAGAAGGCCCGCCCACCCACCTCTGACCCATTCTGGCTGTATAACCCTGGGCAAGACACATAAACTCTTAGTGACCCAGGCAACTTTCCAAGACTCTAAATCGCAGAATACATGCACGTCAATCAGGACTTGGTAGAAGGAGATTGCTCAGCAGGAGTTCCCAGTGAAGTCATAGGTTCCATCAAAGATGTGTGTGTGTGTATATAGTATATACACACATATGTATATGTGTATGTGCACATTTGTATGTGTTCACACATATATGCATGTATGTGCATGTATATGTATCTCTGTGTTTATATACCTATGCATATGCATAAATACACACATGCATATGTACACACAAAGGTGATTATCATAGCTTTTTTTTTCATTGGCTTCCTATGATACCCCTTTATATTGTGGGCATTTTCTGAGATCTCCAAGTCTAATCAGCAGGACAACAAACTTTGACGAGTTTTGGCAAAAGTTGGAAAGAAAAAATTGTGGGTTTGAGCAGGACTAATGACCTCAGCTAAAGATGAGCCTAGCTCATTGTGGAAGTTCATCCATAGAAGGCTGGCCACCAGTGATGGATTTTTTTCAGCTACAACCCATAAATAATGGAGGTGCTAAAAACCTCATCAATGGATTGTCCAATGTCATCAATCAATGGGAATCAAAAGTCAAAGGAGCAAAGTGAAATATCAGATATGTGACTTTTATAGAAGCATTTGCATAGAAACCCAGGTTATGTTATGCATGTTAACTTCTGAGTTCCTCGTTCATTCACTCATTCATCTGGACCTGTGATTTCCTGAACTTGGGGAGTTATTTCTTATATGGAAATTCTCTCCACTGAGACAGAAGAACCACTCCCCTGTGCTTGACAGTCTTCAAGAGTGGCCAGAGTATTGATTTGCCAAGGGTCACAGCCAGTATGGATCAGAGGCAGTATGGACACCCAGATCTTCCAGACTCCAAGCCTGGCTCTCAATCTAATATGCCGGACTGCCTCTCCTTATGTCAACCCATCCTAAATTACATGATCCTTTTTCCCAACAAGGTTGGGGGTGGGGGAAATCACATATTTCAACAGTTCCAACTCAATGGAATAAAAATAGCCAGGTGTGCAATTAAAATATTCCTGAAGTAAGACTGTGTATTCGAAGCAAGTGAGCTTAGCTTACAAACCAGGAAACACTGATTTGCTTGATAAATTCTCTGTTCCTCTCCCCAAATCCATCTGGGCAGCAACCATGCATGGAAATTGAGAAAATATTAATGAGGAGCTTAGTGTATGTATATATGTATAGAGACATGCATTTATGTGTGTGCATACATGCACACAGAGACAAACATACATGTATGCATGTGCATACGTATGTACACATATGTGTCTGTGTGTGCATGCATGTGCAGAGACATGTGTATTATACACATGCATATATGTGTGTATGTATGTAATATGAATTACTGGGTTTCATCACTAAGAGGAAAAATTCATGCCATCTCCCTTTGAGCGTTTCAAAACTTATTTTGTCTGTAATGGAAACAATATAATTATCCGCCTTGAGTTACCAAATTTTCATCTCATCTGGGAATAAGGTCTAAAACTGTGATTTCATTGATTTGGAAAAGTTCCCCTATCAATGAAGGTAGGCAGCTTTTCTGCCATTTATAGTCCCATAGTCTACTTGAGGAAAAGAGGAGATAAGTGACATGGCCAGGGTACCTCAGTCATTCTATGATGGGGCAGAATGTAGACCCGGGTTTTCCCGTTCCCTAGGCTGCCTGTCGATTCACTCGTAATTCTTGAATGTTTGCCACCTTTTCCTGCGGGTTTGCAGGCTGGGGTGTCAGGGACTGCTTGTTCCTTGCCATTTTAATAGAAGATACAAAGTTATGTAAGAAACTTTTCCACATAAAGCATTTTTTTCCTTTCCAAGATTCACTGCCCCTTGTTTACCCAGCTTGTAAATACAGTAGATTAAATAGACTCCTTTCTCTTATGGAGAGGAGAAGCAGGAATCTCCAAGTGAGGAGAGGGAGGGCAGGGAAAGGGAGAACCCAGGCCAAGGGACAACAACAGAAACAATGTAGGGCGCTGGAAAAAATGAAGGTGACTGCCCGCCTCTGGGGCACTGTCTGGGCACGGGGTGCCCCGGGGTCAGATATTTATGGCAGAGTTGCTGGAGCGTGGAAGTGACTGACCATGAAGACCATGTAAATGGTTGGGCAAAAAGCCCTCCCCTTCTCTGCTGTTCAGCCTGGGCCTCTGGCTAGGAGAGCGTGCCCCCTGCCATCCGAAAAGAAACTCTGTGCCCTCTCTTTTCTCCAAGATACCGCCTTCCTGAAAGCTCCCAGTAGAATGGCACCAGCTCTCACTCACCTTCTGGGGCTGCTTCCACGCTTACAAAGCAAGTACACTATTATTATCACCATTTTACAGGTTGAAACACTGAAACCCAGTGAGTAAATCCCAGTAAGTCAAAGGCAAGGCCAGGTGTAGAATCACAGACATAATGGAGCCCACCCACCTGAGCGTGGTTCCCTCAAATCACCCTGGCCCTGGTCAGGGGGGACATTGGAGCTCCTCAAACACTACTGGGGAGGCCAATGCAAGTGCTGGGTCCCTTGGGGAGGAGCTCCTTAAAGCCTATAAGCTACTAAAGGAGGAGAAGGGCTTGCATAGTTCTCTCAATGTGCTGCCCTCAGCCAAAAGCCCTGCTCACCCTGCCTAAGTTATGACTCTGATGGAGCCTGGGTCTCCTAATTCCCATGTCCAGGGAGACCTGAGGGTAACACAGTTAATAAAGTGACAACGGTCTTCAGAGAAGGTTCAGTTCTAGTTTGTCTGATTTCTGAAAATATGCTTCTGCTATAAACAGAAGAGACCTAGGACGAGCTGTCAGGTGATTGGATCATGGATCTAGAGCCGTCTGGATCCAGATCTAGACTGAAGCTCTCTGGTCCAATCCCTCATATTTACAAGTGAGGAAACTGAGGCACAGGGAGATTAAGTGTCAAGGTCATCCAGAGAATCTTAGAGCAAGAGAAAGGGTCTCAGAGACCAGATGGTCCAGCCCCCTTGGCTTACAGAAGAGGAAATTAGACAGGTTCTGTTTTTATGAGGGTAATTGAAACGATGGCAGCCTGGAGGAGGAGAAGGAGGAGGAGGAGGAAGAGGAGGAGGAGGATGAAGGGGAAAAGGATGAAGCGGGGAGGAGGAGGAGAAAGAAGAGGAGGACGTGTAGGGGAGCAGGAGGATGAAGGGGGGAGGAGGAAGAGGAGGAAGTAGTTTCATATCCTTTATTAATTCCCTGCATGACCTAAGGCAAGTCACCTATAATCTCTGGGCCTCGGTTTCTTTATCTGTGGAATGCTAACAACAGCACAATTTCCATAGCAATTCTCATGAGGTAGGTTATGTAAAGTTATCCCCCTTTTATAGATGGGGAAACAAGCTCAGAAGAGATTGTATAATTCCCCCATTGTGGGGCCACAAGGACAGTGAGAACTAGAATTTAAGTCCTGGCCTCATGACTCCGTGGGGAGAAAACGGTGTTCAGGAGGACCAGCACCTCCGGGGTGAGGGCTGCTCATCCACCTTTGGTGTCCACCTCATTCACCGAACTCTCGCCTGTGGCTCCAAGAAGTTTTAGCTTGTGTAACAGCTATGCCCTGGTAAATCTTCACAGACGGGCTAAATCAGGTGGAAGGAACAGACAGGCCTCAAGTCCTTTGGCGAGTTAGTGGGGTATCTACCTCAAGAATGTGAACACTTCCCCCGGTGGAATGGGTGGTCAAGAGCAATTTGTTCTGATGACCATGAAGGTGGCTGAAGCAGGCACTGTGGAGGGCTTAGAGTTTGGTCAGACATTGAAAATGACCAGGTCATCCGCTGCATCCTGGGCTATTGCCAGTAGTCCTGACTTTTGTATTGCCACTGGACTTCAGTGACTCAGGAAAAGAGAGTGAGGCCAATCCACGGGCAATTTAAGATGTCACTCATTCATGATGTCATTGGTCCTCTTAGGAAATGAAGGATGAACAGCACCCTTAGCTGCTCAACCTGCAGCTTCAGTCTGTTGCCAGTTTCAGTACCAAGAAGTTACAGAGATACTTTATGCACATGAGGTTTTATTCTAGTTACATGTATTTCTACATTATTTTACAAGCTGTTAGACGATTTCAGGGGCCTGAGAGTTTGTTCTTCTATCACAGATTTCTCCTTGGTACCTTGAGTTGGAGTCATCCCTCACAGTGCTGCAAGAGCTCTATTTGGGTGATGAGATCAATAATTTGGACTTGTTTGTGTAGTACTTGGATACCTTTGGATGAGAGCAACTAGGCAGCACGGCAGATAGAACTCTGGACCAAGGCTCAGAAAGACCAGAGTTCAAATCCTGCCTCAGACACATACTTGCTATGTGACACTGGTCCCTACAGATACTGAACTCCTATGTACCTCAGTTTCTTCATCTATAAAATTGGAATAATAGCAGTACCTATCTCCCAGGGTTGTTGATAAGATTAGATAAAATGTGTGTAATGCTTTTCAAACCTTAAAGCACACATAATATAAATATTAGTTGTTTTTTGTTATTATTAATTATTCAACCAATACCTTCTTTTCCTATGATACCCAATTTTCCCACTTAGATGTGACTCAAGAAGATGTAAATGGTGACCAGCTGGCCTTTCAAGTCATGGTGGAGTTAATTTAAAAGGAAAACAAACTTTCTATTATTATTATTGTTATGATGATAATTAATTGTCATTATCATTACTACTTTTAGAGAAGAATTAGCAGGAAGAGACATAACTGAACCCCAAGCCTTCTAACTTGGGAGGGGGTATGGAATTGTGGAAAGAGTATTATCTTTGACATCATACAACTGAGAGTTCAAAGCTCATTTCCTAAACTCTCTGTGGGACCTCATCTTGCAGAAACTTTGCATCTGTCCCCGCCCCTAACACAGCTACTAGCCTATAGTAGGGCCTTAACAGATGTTTATCCTTATGGCTGATGTGTGCTTGATAGAAATATCACTTAGCCCCCTTGGGACTCAGTTTCCCCATCTTGATAATGAGGGGTTAGCACTTGGCACGTCATACCTGTGGGCAGCACCTAGAATAGACACCTAAGGAGCTGTGGCACTTGAACAGATCTCTTGACTTCCCTGGGCCTCAGTTTCCTCAGCTGTAAAGTGAAGGGGGTTGGACTGGGGATGGGCTCTGAGGTCCTCTCTAGCTCTATATCTCTGACCCCAAGGCTAGGTTTCTTTCCCAGTTATAACCTTCCCAACTCCACCCCAGTTCATGCCCCTTGGAAAAGCTTGGCCTCAGTTTCCCAGCTCCACCTAAGGAAGTAGCAGTTGTGTTCCAGCCAAAATCTGGGAGGTGCTCCCCGGCCAGAGCTTTGTCCCCGTGGGGGGTTGGGGCTGGGGGCAGCGTTCATCTTCATGGTTTCCAAAAGGCAGCGGCTGGAGCAACAATGGGGCGTTTTATGAGAAAGAAGACCTCAAAATGGTTTTCATTAAATCTGACTTGATGGAAGTGAAACGGAAACATCCATGAGAAGAATGGCCGCATTTCAAAGCCCCCTGGAGCAGCGATAAGCTATAAAAACAAATGACCCAGCAACAGAACAGAAAAGGAGACTTGGGAAACATGTCCAGGCCTGCAAACCCGGCCGGCCGAGCGAGGAGTGGCCCCTTCTCCGTGCCTCGACTGTGGTTCTGCTGGCTCCTTCTCACCCGGCAAAAGGCCAGCCTTGGTCCAGCTCTCCGAGGGGAGTGGGCTGCAGGCCTCAAAGCCCCAAGATGAAACAAGCTAGGCCAGGAGCAGATCCAAGAAGCAAGCTATCTCCTAGGGATAAACTGGGGCAGATGGGCATTGCCTCTGTCCTAGGCTGGCCTTTTCATATTTAAATGTTACAAGACACTAAACGCAACTTCGAATCTGAGGGAGACACCTTGGTATAGGAGAAAGAACCTGATCCCATAGCCAGAGAAACAGGGTTCAAATCCCACCTTGGAGATTTATTGGCTATTTATGGGCAAGTGACTTCACCTGCCTCAGTTTGCTTATCTGTAAAATATGACACTTAAGTTCCAAGGTCCCTTCAAGTTCTAGGTTCTGATGCTAATCTCAGAATGCTAAGACTTTAGAGTCAGAAGCAATTTTTAAAGCCACCTAATCTGGTCATCTCCAGCACCAATTGTGAGTTTAAGTTTATAGGGTCAGTCTTCTCACACTTCTCATCCATTCATTCAAATACTTTTGGGGGGGGCAGGGCAATGAGGGTTAAGTCACTTGCCCAGGGTCACACAGCTAGTAAGTTTCAAGTGTCTGAGTCCAGATTTGAACTCAGGTCCTCCTGAATCCAGGGCTGGAGCTTTATCCACCACGCCACCTAGCTACCCACCATTCAAACACTTATTAACCTCCTGCCTTGTGCCTGAAACTGTGCTGGACACAAACTCCTGCCCTTCTGTTGGGGCAAAGTAGCAGGGGCACAAGTAAGTAATAGGAAATGTGTGCAAAATAACTACAAAGTAGGGGGGTGGCTAGGTGGCGAAGTGGATAAAGCACTGGCCCTGGATTCAGGAGTACCTGAGTTCAAATCTGGCCTCAGACACTTGACACTTACTAGCTGTGTGACCCTGGGCAAGTCACTTAACCCCCCTTGCCCCACAAACAAAACAAAACAAAATAACTACAAAGTGGCTGAGTTCTAAGGAAAGGCCTGAGATGGGAAGTGGGACCTGAGCTGAATCCTGAAGGGAGGCAGAGATGGAGGGAGGGAGGGATGGCATTCCAGGCATGAGTCTGGTGCAAAGGTCTGAGGCTGGAGAGTGAAAACGATGAACAGGCAAGAGCGTGGTGTGGTTGTCTTCTAGAACAGGGTTTACACTTTTTCTACCTGTGAGCCCTTTTTGCCTGAGACATTTTTACTTGACCCCAGGTATATAGGTGTTTAAAATGGGTATACATAACCTTTTAGTGTTGACAAATTTTTCTCGACACCCACAGTTTAAGAAGCTCAGTTCTAGAATATCAGTCACTGAGCACAGGAAGGAGAATGATGTTTGGTGAGCCTCTAAGGACAGTTTGAAGGTGCACCTGGGAAATGCCAGAGTGGGTGTGTCTGCTGGGTTGGAAGAAATGCTTCTACATGGAGGGAAGGCCTCCATTTTATGCTCTCATTCTAGGAGTTGAGTGATGGAGTGATTGGAGGCAGGGAAACCCAACCGGAGGCTGTTGCAATAGCCCAGGAGAGAGCGGATGTGTGCTACTGATTATGTGCGGACAGAGAAGGGGATAGATTTGGAAAATGTCAAAAAGGTAGAATTGACATAGCTTGGCTGTAGATGAGGTATTGGGAGGAGGTGCTGGGGGAATGGGAAGAGATACCTGTCACTTTATTTCTTTTTGCAAAGCCTCTTTAATACTATGGTGCTTTGACCTGTACCCAGAGCTGCACAATGTGACTGAGGGGGCCAGAAGCAGTCAGAGGCTACTCTGGAGGAGGTTGGGGATTCCAGACTCTAGTGTCTCCTCCTCCCATTTTCCAAGAGAGGAGATCAAAGGCCAAATTGAGGTCACTTCCCCAGGATCACAAAGCCAAGGAAAGGCAGGAGCAGGATTCGATCTCAGTTTGCTTCAGTTTTTCCACGTACAGTTCAAGAAACGTCCCAGTCCTCCCCCCTTATTTTTTTTTTTTAATATTTGCCTCTCCTTTGCTGTTCTTGGGGCAGGATTAGACAATTCCTCCTCAAGGCTGAAAGATTTGCTAATACCAGACTCTTGCTTGGGGGAGTTGCTGCAACCAAGCATGGGGAGGGACTTTGTTTTTCCTCCTCTGAACAGTGCAAAGACTCTGCCATAAATAACCCTCTCCTCCCATTTAGGAGACATCCTCCCCATGTCTGTTTTATGACATCCATATCAACACAAGAACCTCCAGAGTATTGTTTAAATAAAATATACTTCAAGTCAACTTGAACATTTATTAAACACCTACCATGTGCCAGGCACAGTATCAAGGGCTAGGGATGTGAAGATGGTGTGGGGATGGGCGGAGCCTGTCCCATGAGACCAGCCCAGAGCACACGTCCCCATATGTTGCTCCATTGGAAGGGCCCCAGATGATCCCTAAGAAAAGAAGAAAAGGCAAAACCCAAGCCCTGCCTTCAAGGACATTACAATCTAGTGCGTCAAATCTATCTCTCTATCTATCTATCTCTGTCTTATTTACATATAAATAAGAAATAAAATTAAAGGTGGCATAAATTAAATTTAAATAAATGTATAGGCATAAATATATCCATTATATATAATATATTTGTTAATAGATAACATATATCATATATAATATTAATTAATATCTTATATAAATGATGGATATGTTTGCATACCCAAGTGCTGGGGAAGGAGGAAGGGAGACACTTAGGCTTCTCCCAGAAGGTAATACTCGAGTTTGGTCTTGATGGCTACCAGGAATTCCAAGGAGAGTTTATAGGTATGGAGCACAACAAGTACAAATGCACAGAGATGAGAAATGGAGAGCTGTGTGTGCACAATAGCAAGTGTACAAATATGGCTGGATAGAAGAATGAGTATAGGGCAGCAATGCGTACGAAGACTGTAAAGGGAGAATGGGATCAGTTGTGAAGGAGTCATGTGAAAAGAGGCTCACAAGGTAGGTTGGAAGACAGTTTTGGAAGGCCTTGAATGCCAGTATCACAAGCTCCTGTAGGTATTTGAGAAGGGAATGATATGGTCAGAGATATGCCTCAGAAACATCAGTTTGGGAGTTGGGTGAAGGATGGATTGGGGAAGAGAGAGCTCAGAGGTGAGACCAATAGGAGGCCAGTTGAGTGTTGAAGGAGAGGGACTGAGGGTCTAAAAAAGGGTGCTGACAGAGCTAGTCGAGAGAAGAGGAGAGATGGAAGCAAGGCTCTGGAACTAGAATCAGCAGGACCTGGAAATGGGTTAGTTATAGGTTGTGAGGGAGTTAGAGCATTCTAAGATTTCTAGTGTGGAAGGACCGGAAGATGGCAGGACTAGCAAGTGAAACAGAGAGGAAGGACAGAGTTATTCTCATCAATAATAACAACTGCCATTTGTATGTTGCTTCAAGGTCTAAGAAGGACTTTGTAGAACTTTTCTCATTTGAACCCTACAATAACCCTTTGAGGCAGGTACCACTAGCATATGCCATTGACCTCACCTTAC